>NC_085841.1:349815543-350126615 GCF_035594765.1 Anolis carolinensis
TGTTTAGGTGCTTCTGGGAGCTGTAGTTTGAGAAACAGACTTTCCCAAACATCAATGAGAAGGTCTATAGCCTATCTCCCCTAGACTTGGTAGCTATTGGCTACTGGCACATCACTTATCCTTAAATTCCCTTCCTCTGTCCTCATTTATCCCCAGAAGAAAAAGGAAATCGTGCTGCCTTCTACTAGGAGGCAGCTCTGTCAAACTGCTGCCACCTTCCGGTAAGAGCGGGTGAGCATGCCTACAGAGCAAGGGCAAGTCAAAATAGATGGAAAGTAATTAACTAGATAACGGTACAATCTGCCTCCCCCAGCCTTCTCCCCTTTCCAGTTCTAATCCCAGAGGTATGGTTTAGTGCGAAGAGCCTTGGAGGAGGATCCATATTAAAAAGGCCGCCTTCCTCTGAGAGGCACCTTAATCAATGCTGGGAGAGCTAAAAGGCACTCAGTCTTGCTTATGGCAGCCGAAAGGACTCAAGGTCCAACGTTACCTCCAATCAGCGCCGTTACACGCAGGCTTGATTGCGAACGGGTTCTTTCCTTTCCCCTTTTTTTCTGCACCACTCCCCAAGTGCTTCCAGCATTGCAGAACAGCATGCTCCAGTGATGCAGTCTGTGACATGCGAGTTGGACAGCTCTGGCACGACGCAAGCGGAGCAGAACGGAGCAGGGAATGATTTTGGCTCGGCAGATTGAAATCTCTTAAAAAATGCATAGGGGAAAATGACATCAAAAAGAAATATTGCTATCTTAAGAGTGCTTATTTGTTCTTTGCTTTTATTGTTTTCGGCTTGTGTGTAAGTGTGTGTGAAAGAGATGAACCAGGGCAAAAGTAGGTTTGAATCCCACTTATTAAGGTCAATGGTGGGTTATGGGTTGAAATGGAGGGGGAAGCATTCTCTCCATTTGGTTCACAAGCCCCCTCTGCTTTGGTAAATCAGTCTCTCTCATAGAGTGCCCCTACATTGTAGAATTAATGCAGTTTGACTACACCTTACCAATGCTATAGAATATTGGGAGATCTAATTTTTCAAGGTCTGTCAAAGGGTGTTGATGCCTCACCAAACTACAAATCTTAGGATTCAGTAGCATTCAGTCATGGCAGTTAAAGTAGTGTCAAACAGCATTAATTCTAGAGTGTAGATGCTCCCATACGTATTGCTTATTAGCAAGACATACTCTCCACCTTCAACCAGCCGCCCACATTTACGATGTCCTGAGTGTCTCACTGCGAAAGACAAATGTGCAAACAGATAATCATCACAAAGTTTACTTCAGCCCTGGTTAGTCCTTGGATGGAAAACCACAAACAAATACCAAGGGCAGTAGGCTACATTTCAGAGGAAGGAACTGACAAAACCACTTCTGAGTATTCCCTGACTAAGAAAATCTTATGAAAAATCCATGGGATCACCATGAGTAAGGAGGAGACTTAAAGGCCCATACAAAGAATTGGTTATGACTACCATAGGATGTCATACTTCAGATGTATTATCAGATGACATGACTCATTAGAAAAGACAGTAATGCTTGGTAAAGCGGAGGGCAGTCGGAAAAGAGGGAGACTGCATTACAGTGAGTTTGATTCAATCAAGGAAAGTCCTGAGTAGACCTAAGGAGGGCAGTTGATAGAGCTCATCATAAGTCAAAGTCAACTTGATAGCAAATAGAAGCAGCAACAAAAATGTATTATAACATAAGCTCCCATGGTTTTCAATCTTCATCCCTTTACATATTTAGAAGTTCAGTCCCAGTTAATATGGCCAGTGACTCTGTGAGCTGCAGGCCAAAACATCTGAAGTGCCATAGGCAGAGAACTTCTTAGGCTGGATCTACACTGCCATATAATGCACTTTGGAATTGCATTATATGGTTAGTGTAGACCCATTTAATGCAGTTTAACAGTATTAAACTACATTATATGGGTCTACATGGACCGTATAATGTAGTTTAAAACAGTATGATATGGCAATAAAGATCCAGTCTAATGACCTCTTCACATGTCTGCCGGCGGTTGTGCTTCTCTTTGCTGCAACGCGTGGGGAATCCAGTGACCTTCGCCTCGCCTTGCCCACCAAGGGGGCGATCACATGGGGGAAACGCGTGGTGCGAACAGATTCAGAGGAAAACTGTGTGCATAAAATACAGTTAGTGATGATTATACTGGCAGGAATTCTGCTTGCTCATTCTCTATTAGAATGGGACCATTCAATCAATTGTTGAATTGTGAATCAATACATTGCAGTCATTGCATGCTTTTAAGTTATTTCTGACTTATGATGACCTTGAGATGACTCTATCATGAGTCTTCTTGGCATGATTTGTACTTCCTTTGCCTTCCCTTGAAGCTATGAGAGTGTCTTGCTCAGGGCCACCCAAAGTGGAGATACTAGCCCTAGTTGCCAAGTGTCCTGTTCCAACATTGGAGATACTAACTCTATTTGCTAAGTGTCCTATTCCAACATTTAAACTTCTACACCAGCGCTTTCCAAACATTACATGTTGGTGACACATGTTTTAGTCATGCATCACTTTACGAACCAGTAATCCAGTTTTACTGGCAAAGCAATGTTTAAACCAACTTCTTTTAGGACATATGGACACAGACATAAATTATAATAATGAAATGTATGGGAATACAATGTATCTCATCAAAACTTTTCATTTATTTTTTTTAAAATATATATGATTTATTACTTATTTCACATAAACTCAGAGGTTTCTTGTTACGTTCATGCGACACACCTACACACTGCAGCTGACACACTAATATGTTGCAAGACACAGTTTGGAAAGCTCTACCCTACACCATGTTAGCTCTCCATCTTATACAACTAATTAGAAATGCTTAGGGTTAAACATGGCTCCACCAAGTCTAAGACATGTGGAATACACACACACACACACACACACACACACACACACACACACACACACAGCCCCTGATCTTGCCCTAAGATTCCTCCCATTTCTCTGAGAACGAGAGAAAAGAGTCCAGATCCTGAGCCCCACAACAAAATCTGGGAATTGTGCCTATGAGCCATGTGCAACATTGAGACGGGCCTAGGCAAGTGCTGCAGTCTAAGAAAAGCATCATTATTACTAAACATGTACTCCTGGAATGGTTAACCTCAGTGGGTTTTGAGGCCAATTTTCTGCCTCTAAGATTGTGCAGAATACAGCGTAACCCTTGTATATACAGAACGGGATGTCTATAGATAGTAAGCACTGTGTCTCAATGTTGTTGATATTACTCACATACCAGCCTGGCTCTCCCCACCCCTGCCTTAGAAGTTTTGTTAACATTTCTCCCTTTTGTTTGTTTTCCTTTGCTGCTTAGTACATGCCACTGAATGGAGAATTCATTATGGCCCCAGGTGCTGGGTTTGCAGCCTTCGATGGCAGCTCCAATCCAGGATGTGAGACAGGTATTGTACTCAAACTGCCGTTAATTAGTCATGCAAATTTTGCACTCTGAGAATACGCTTCAGTTATGCTGCAGCTCGCTTGAGTCATTCTCTCCGTCATAATTAACTTTTCCCCAGAGCCCACCAAAGTTTGGAAATTACAGTCAGAGCTTTCCTTTTCATAATGGGTTTGGGGAGAGAAAAAGAAGGGGGAAATGATAAACACTGGTTGCGTACATTACTCCAGAACTGTCTCCTGTGGAGCTTCCATTGAAATGAATTGTGTTCCGTTCTTGCCAAAGTTGCATTCATTTCAGGGCAACTCACCCAAGGGATTTTCCCGGTGGAATTATGCTCATTCTTTGCCATTTACATTGTATGTCTAATACAAATGCAGTGAAACTGCCATCGGCAGTCTCTAAGCGTGCCTCTAAAGCAGGGAGGGGAAAAGTGTGGTCCAAAGGACTCCATTTTGCTACCCCTAAAGAAACCCCAATGTCCCCACACTTCCCCCATATAAAAAATATTTGCCTGGCAGTATATTTTTAGCCCGATAGCCCACAATCATAATCAGGGTCTTCAGAAGACACAAGCTCACCATACTGAAAAAAATAGTCAAAAATGAAACCATCATATTAAGGAGAACGAATGTTGAAAATGCTCCTTTGCCCCTGTCACAGTTAAAAATATCTCCTAAGCTATCCACAGTGTTGCCTTTGAAACAATGGGGAGAAGATAAGCAGTGGCTTTTTTTCTCTCAATTGACTCAGCACTATATTTTCATTTAGTGTATATAATATAGCCAAATTACATCAGAGTATGGTCAAGATAGCAAAAGTTATCTGTGACTAAAACATACAGGTTAAGAGAGGTTGTAGCAATTTGCTTTTGCTTGTTCCTACTGGGAAGAGCAAGATTCCACTCTTTTCTCTAACTTTCTGCTAAGTTAACTGAATGCAGTGTACTTTGAACTCCATTTGCAGCAATTGAAGTAAGCCAGGAACAAAATGAGAGAACAAGAGAAAATCTGGCATCTGAAAAGGTGGGACAACAGAGGATTAATTGGCACTATCCCTGTCAAATCATAATAATTGGAGGGTATATATATTGTGGAGAGTAAATCAGGTAAAAGATGGGTTGGGAGGGGACGGAGGAGGGATGTCACCATTCCACCTGATTGAACTTTCCAATAAGCTTTCCTGATTGGGAATCTGCTAAAAGCTAAACTAGCAGGAGGTGCTTCACAACTGATCTTGCACACCTAATGCTATATTGTAGTTCTTTGGATATGGGAGATGCAGACAAGGGGCACCCCTCCCCCAATGGAATTGATCAGGAAATTCAGTTCTCATGCAGCTTTTCTTGGGTACAGGCCCGTAGCCAGGGCCGGCCCTAGGTAATTTTCAAGTGTAAGCAAGCAGTATTTTTGCCCCCCCCCCCCAAACCAATCACTGAAACAAAAAGGTAGAAGGTAGAGGTGAATGGAATCTGTGTGTGTGTGTGTGTGTGTGTGTGTGTGTATCTTATATATACAGTACATACACATACAAAAAATGTGGAGAATATGTGGCAAGATAGATAGGTAGGGAGCCACGGTGGAGGACCCTTCCCGGGAGCAAGGCCTAATAATAATAATAATAATAATAATAATAATCCCAGCAGCAAAGAACTGGTGGGATCACAAACCTGCAAAAGTATTGGAAAATGAGCACGCAAAGATACTGTGGGACTTCCGAATCCAGACTGACAAAATTCTGGAACACAACACACCAGACATCACAGTTGTGGAAAAGAAAAAGGTTTGGATCATTGATGTTGCCATCCCAGGTGACAGTCGCATTGACAAAAAACAACAGGAAAAACTCAGCCGCTATCAGGACCTCAAGATTGAACTTCAAAGACTCTGGCAGAAACCAGTGCAGGTGATGGGCACACTAGGTGCCGTGCCAAAAGAGCTCAGTGACATTTGGAAACAATAGACATTGACAAAATTACGATCTGCCAACTGCAAAAGGCCACCCTGCTGGGATCTGCATGCATCATCCGAAAATACATCACACAGTCCTAGACACTTGGGAAGTGTTCGACTTGTGATTTTGTGATATGAAATCCAGCATATCTATCTTGTTTGCTGTGTCATAATAAAATAATAATAATAATAATAAATCATCCTAACAAAGGATTCCCCCAGACAGGAAGCAGCCAAGCTTTGAAGCTGAAAGTCTATTCAATGCTAATCAAGGTGGGCAATTGAAACATTCACACCTGCCCCCAACAGAGAAGAGTTCTTTCTTTCGTTATCCCAATATCCCCATGCACATGGGATATATTGAGCATGGTGATCAGATCATGATATGAATAAACATAATAGTTTACATAATAAATGTAAGGCCTTCTCACGGACCACCCTGAGAATTTGGGGGGGGGGGCTGAAGCCCCTCAAGCCCCCCCCCCCCCCCCAGCTACATGCCTGCTTGCCTACATATGGAACTCCTGATTAATGGGATGATGAAGTTTTCTTTGGAGACTGGAAAAAGTATTGTGGTCCCATGCAATCTAAGTTGACCAGGGACCAGACCTCATTTTTATTCAAAGGCCCTTGTGGTCTTTGACTCTAATGAGGATGCAAGATTTTCTGCAAATGCATGACAGCTACATTAATATTAAACAGGAAGAAGGCTGTTAATGAATTAAATATGAATTTCAGTAATACACTCTGTGCTGCGGCCCCTGTGTATTGTTTATTTTTGTATTAAATTCCCCAGCAGAGGAACTGCGGGGTGTACTTTGTGGACAGCATGTTTACAGTGGCACTGGAAAAGAGTTGTGGCTAGGGGAAAACCCAATGGCTAATACAGTGCTAGTACATGAGTTGTATTTACTGCCATTTGTGGTGTCCCATGGGCTTATTTCATATTATATTGGGGGGAGGGGGTCTTCTCCAGATTTTACTAAACTCATGTGTCATTCTCTTAATTAAGACTGTATGTGTGTGTGTGTGTGTGTGTGTGTGTGTGTGTGTATGTATATATATATATATATATATATATATATATATATATATATATATATATAAAATCTCTCAAATCCAGCAATCAGCAGGGGGGCAGGAACTAATACCTATGGCATGGGTGGGCATTGTGTGAGATGTGAATTACATTCTCAACGTTTGATCTCTCAGAGGTTTTGGACTTCAGGTCTCAGGATCCCTGGCCATACTGGTGGAGGCTTCTGAGAATTGGAGTACAAAAGGCCCGGGCTGTGGCGCAGGCGGGAGAGCAAGCCAGCTGCAATTAACTGCAATGAATCACTCTGACCAGGAGGTCATGTGTTCGAGGCCCCTCGAAGCCTATGTTTGTTTGTCTTTGTTCTATGTTAAAAGGCATTGAATGTTTGCCTATATGTGTAATGTGATCCACCCTGAGTCCCCTTCGGGGTGAGAAGGGCAGAATATAAATACTGTAAATAATAAATAAATAAATAAATAAATAAATAAAGATCAAAGGTTCAGAACCTCAGATTTAAAGTACCATATACTCCACACCTTAAGCACAATGGTTAGTGTATTCCCAAGCCTTTCTCCATACTCCATAGCTCCCTCTCTACAATTCTGGGGTGATTTAGCTCAAAAGAAGGTGAGCAACTCTAGAGAAGCACATTTGACCTTAAAACTCCTGAAACCAGTAACTAAACCTGAAGGTTATCACTGGAAGTGACTTCCAGTTGCAATTTGGGCCAATTTTGGTTCTGAAAATGGTGCGGTGAACTCTGCTGTAGCAGGGAGGATTGACCTCTGTGTTCACCATGGCTGCCCACTCCTGATCTATGGGGACAAAGCAGGAATGGGTTTGTGTGGCTGTTTTCTAGGTTGCTACAGTAGAGAAGTAAATAAGCTGAAGAAGGCATTAAGACTGATGTTTCCTACTTCTAGCTTTGTACTTTTGGGGGGTGGGGGGTGTCTGATGGTTCATGATAGACAACTGGACACAGTCCTGGAGCAATTTTTACTTCTTGAGGTATAGGTCACTCTGCAATGCCTTGGCAGATGCCAACTCAGCTTGCAGTTCTGCTGATTTCCATGTAGCAGTAGCTCCCCTTGTGATCAGATATCTCTGTTCTAACACCATCTTCAACTTTTTGTTTTATTAGCTTCGAGAGCCACATTCTCCACGGCACAGAATTACCAATGGTATGACCCCACACTGTGGCATGGTGCAACCTCCTTGGAAAACCTTGATCAGGAGAAATACATCTTCTCTGTAGATGAAGAACGTGTCCCATGCCAGTACGACGATGTTATTTTTCCACCTGAGACATCCTTCCGAGTGAACATTGCATCGTCTGAGCAAATGATACAGCTTAGGAGCATTTCTATAATGGGGCAGGTAAAATTGGATATATGTGAGAACAACAACAACAATAACAAAAGATCATATTTAAAGATCGGCAGCTTCCTCCCTATTTATAATGGATTACCTGGGACTATTGCCACCAACCGCACTGAATATACCCAATCATATTAAATTTTGGCAGCTCAGCAAAATTGGCCCTGTCAAGGCCTTTCCTCTCCCTTCTATTGATTTTTTCAATCTTTAAAATGAATCTGAACTGAACATCCTTTAAATAGACATTGTGTTCTGTAAAACAGACTCTTCTGGACTAGACAATTATAGCATTATAATTCCGTTTTAATGGTCATGGTTCCATCCTATTGAATCCTGGGATTTGCAGTTTAGGGATGAATATTTGGAAGTCTTAGCCAGAGGGTAACAACAACAACAACAACAACAACAACACTTTCTTTATAGACTGCCCTATCTCTCTGGAGGGACTCAGAGTGGTTTCCAACACATATGGCAAACATTCAATGCCAACAAAGAGAAGTATAACAGATTACGTCAAAAACATGACATATCACAGAAAATAGAACAGTCATTACTATCAATTTAATACCAAATAGGAATTAAGAGGTTTCTCATGTGCCCCCAGACTGTAAACCCATGATTCTATAGAATGCAACCTTTTTTTTTTCATGTCAAGAGCAACCAGAGTTGCTTCTGGAGTGAGAGAATTGGCCGTCTGCAAGGACGTTGCCCAGGGGATGGCCGGATGTTTTGATGTTTTACCATCCTTGCGGGAGGCTTCTCTCATGTCCCCACATGGAGCTGGAGCTGATAGAGGGAGCTCATCACGCTCTCCCCGGGTGGGATTCGAACCTGGCAGCTTTCAGGTCAGCAACCCAACCTTCAAGTCACAAGGCTTTTTATCCCCTAGGCCACCGGAGGCTCCAGGATACAACTATAGCGGTTTAAGTGGAATCATAGTGCTATAACTTTGAAGTGTGAAAGAATTCGGGGGGAAATACCACCTGCACATAGAAAGGACTCCAAATTCAAACTTCTTTCATTTCTAGTTATAGAAGCTCAGATTCCTGGAAACAAATCCTTGTTAGATACTTGGAAAAGTCACTCCGCATTAGAACAGTTGTGGATAGTATCTGGAGTTTGAGGAGCTATATCCAAACCGCTGGGAGATGCAGCCACTTTCCCTTGAAAACTAAGTGTGCATTTCTCAAATAACTTGTTTTAAAACATACATGTGCTTTCAGGAGGCTTCTGAGAATTTAATGTTGCTTGTAAACAAGGCATATGGAAAGTGCTCATTTTGTTTTAAAGCAACTATGGTGGCCAGGGGACAGTTTTCCATCCTCTAGGCATGCCCTCCACACTCAAATCACTCCATTTTATTTCAGAGCCTATCTCAAAATCATTTGATGTTGAATTGCTGTGAGTTTTCCGGGCTGTATGATCATGTTCCAGAAGCATTCTCTCCTGAATGCTTCTGAAACATGGCCATAGGGCCCGGAAAACTCACAGCAACCTAGTGATTCTGGCCATGAAAGCCTTCGACAACACAATGTTTGATGTTGTTTCCATTTTGAGATGGATTCAAGAGGTATTTTGCAGGGGTGAGATTCTGGGAGAATTTTGGGAATTTTTCACATTGTGGGGTGAAAAGTGCCTAAAAATCATGCATTAAAGAAATGGGGATGGTGTGAAGTCAAAAAATGTCGAAGGTTATGGAAATGTGAGGTCTAGGGCATACAGTTGATCTGTGGGTCACATATTCCCCACCTTTTCTTGAAAGAAAAAATGATGTTTCAAATAGCAAAACAACATTATCTCCTTCTGAGGAGATGGCTAAATCAGAACACGCTCGAGGACGAGGCTTTTGGGATGAGAACCACACATGGCTCACAGACCCATCACAGTCGCAGCCCTGCAGCAATGTATTAGGAATACCACTGTTCTGACTCAGCAGCTGAAATATAAAAGTCTCCTTACTTCAGGCAGCCTTCACATACAATTTGGAGCTCAAATGACTGCTCTATATAAGGGCTTGTTTATGTGAATCAAGCCTGGGGCCATTGTTATTTCCTGTACAAGGCCACCAACCTGCCCTTTCCTGCTTCAAAAACAAGTGGCTGCCATTCCCGAATTATACTGTGTGCTACCTTGGGGAAACAGGACCTGTTTGAATTAAAACATTTTTAATAATTCAGACTAGTTATTGCCACCTATATCTCTGTGTTTTGTTTCCTTTTCTTCCCAATCCTTGGTGGGACTTAGAAGTTCACCAGCGACAACCGCCTGGAAGAATATATGCAGAGCCCTTCTGCACAGCTCCAATTTCATGGACAAGGGACATTCCGGTTGTCAAACGTCAGATGCCCAGACAAATCAGGCTGTGAATGCGGAAACACTGCAGTAAGTTCTTCCTTCTAGCAGACCTTGAGGCTTCAACTTAAATCTGGAAAAAACATTTTTCTCTTGACGGCTATATTCTACAATCTTCTAGGGCCTCTACTGGCTGCAGGCTAAAGCAATGAGTGGGCAAAGCTAGAGTTAAATGTGTTTCTGTCCTCCTACTCCCTTCTTTGTTAACCCTTCTCTTTCTTTACTCTTCTATCCCCTTCCTCATTGCCACACTTCCCTTCCTCTCCTCTCTGCCGCACACTTCCTTCTTTTCTCTGTTTTTTATTTGTTTGCTTATTTGTTTGTCTGTTTACAGTATTTATATTCCGCCCTTCTCACTCCGAAGGGGACTCAGGACGGATCACAGAGCACATATACGGCAATATGACAATGACAAGACAGACAACAGATAGAGTTATCTGTAGGCTTTCCCATCTTTCGGCATCTTTGGAGGCTGTGTTCAGTTCTGACCACCGGGGGATGCTGTCGCTCCATCTCCCTGCCAAAGAGCTTTCTTTGTTTGTAAACTTCCTCCTTTTCCTGATCAAACGTTGAGCCTAAATACCTCCTTCTTTAATGTGGTTCTTATTTACTCACATTTGTTTTCAAACTGCTAGGTAGGCAGAAGCTTGAGTAAAGGCCAGGAACTCACCCTGACCTGGGCTTTGAACTCTCAGCCTTCTGGTTGGCAAAATTTATTGCAACTTGGGGATTAGCCTGCTGTGCTAAAGCCTGGCCCTCATTCCTCTCTCCACCACCTCTCTGACATTTCCTTCTTTTCTAACCCCTCTGCTACCCCTCCTCAGGGCTCCATAACAATACACTGTTGTAGTGCTGTGACTCCACTGAAACTGCAATGGCAACATATCATGGGATCCTGGGATTTGCAGTTTTTCATACCATCGCTCTCTGTCTTTCTCTCCTTTTGTCTCTCCAACCCATCTCTCTCCTTCTCCCTCTCCTTTCTCCTTTTTCCCTTTCCCCTTTCTGCCAACCCGTTCTCCTCTCCCTCCTCTTCTTCTTCCTTCCACTCTATATCTCCCCCCTCTTTCATCCTATATATCTATAACTCTCCCATATCTACTCATCCTCTATCTTTCTTCCCTTCTCCCTCTCTCCCAACCCATCCCTCTCTCTCCTTCTTCCTTCCTCTATATCCCTCTCCCATCTTTTTCCCTATTACAGGGAAAACCAGCTGATTCCCAATCCATCTAAAACAGAGATGTGTGCTTTTCACCTTAAGAACAGACAAGCATCTCGACTTCTGAGAATTACCTGGGAAGGAATCCCACTGAAGCATTGCAGCTCACCAAAATACTTTAGGGTTACCCTGGGCCGTGCTCTGACCTACAAGAAGCACTGTTTGCATATCAAGCAAAAAGTGGATGCTAGAAACAATATTATACGAAAGCTGACTGGCACAACCCGGGGATCACAACCAGATAGAGTGAAGACAATCTGCCCTTGTGCTTTGTTGCACTGCTGCTGAATATGCATGCCCAGTGTGGGATACATCCCACCATACATCCCACCATCTTAAAACAGTGGATGTGGCTCTTAATGAGACATACCGCATTATCACAGGATGTCTACTCCCTACACCACTGGAGAAATTACACTGCTTAGATGGTATTGTACCACCTGACATCCACAGCCATGAAAGGTCCAAGCCAGTGACATCTCCGGCCCATCCCCATTCAGATATCAGCCAGTACGCCAATGCCTTAAATCAAGAAATAGTTTTCTAAGATCTACAGAGATACTTGCAGGAACATCTCAGCAAATGAGAGTCTAAAAGTGGCAGACTAAAACCCGGAAGCTCAAGCCATGGCTGATACCAAATGAGAGGCTCCCTCCTGGGCACAGAGAAGATTGGGTGACTTGGAATCATAGAGGTTTCCCCTGACGTTAAGTCCAGTCATGTCTGACTCTGGGGTTTGGTGCTCATCTCCATTTCTAAGCCGAAGAGCCAGCGTTGTCCATAGACACCTCCAAGGTCATGTGGCCGGCATGACTGCATGGAGCACCGTTACCTTCCCGCCAGAGCGGTACCTATTGATCTACTCACATTGGCATGTTTTCGAACTGCTAGGAATCATAGAGCTGGAAGAGATCTCATGAGCCATCCCGTCCAACCCCCTGCCAAGAAGCAGGAAATCACATTCAAAGCACTCCTGACAGATGACCATCCAGCCGCTGCTTAAAAGCCTCCAAAGAAGGAGCTTCCACCACAGTCCGGGGCAGAGAATTCCACTGCCGAACAGCCCTCACAGTGGAAGGTGCTGAACAGACTGCGTTCTGGCACCACAAGATGCAAATCCAACTTTAAGAAATGGGGCCACAAAGTGGAGTCTACAACATGCAAGTGTGGAGAAGAGCAAACCACAGACCATCTATTACAATGCAATCTGAGCCCTGCCATGGACCTTCTTATATCAACACCAAAGGCACTCCAAGTGGCCAGTTACTGGTCAAAGGACATTTAGTATAATGCCAAGTTGTTAACTTTGCTTGTGTTTTAGATACATTATTACAACTGTATCCTTGGTTCACTTTTGATATGTTCAATATTTTTATCGCATCATCTCTTTCCTCCTTTCTCCCTTTTTGCCACCCCTTCTCCTTGTCTCTCAACAATGTCTTGCTTTCTCATTCCCTTTTTCTCCTCCTTTTCTTTCTCTCCTCCCCTTCTCTTTCTTCTTCCCTTTCTGCCACATTATTCCTTTCTCTCTCTTTTTTTTCCTCCTCTGCCACCACATCTCTCTCTTATCTTCTCTCACTTCCCTGCTCCTCTTCTCTCTCTCCCGCCCAACTAACTCACTGTCTGTCACTTCATCTCTCTCTCTCTCTTCTCTCTCTCACTCACACACAGACCTTCACTATTACTCTCATTTTCCTCCCTCCTGGATTCACTTTCTTTCAGACTTACCTGTTGAACAAAAGGGTAGACCAAAGATCTGTACCAACCGCTTGTAAAGATATTTTGAACTTGGACTAGGAACACCTGTTGTTGAGCCTGCTCTAAGATCTGTTATCAACAGGAGGACTGAAAGAGATTGAGCAGCTAATTAAAAGACCCCATGTGAGCACAGTTACTACTGCTAAACTAATTAAGCTAATTTAATTAGAAGAGTTCACAAAGATAAGCATCTGTGTACCCAGTCGAGCCTTCTTGGGCAGTCCTACTCAAAGTGATGGTGTATGGACTGACTGGTCTGTGAATTATCAGCTGCTAGTCCATGTAGAAACAGTTTGTAGCCAATAGACACAAATGTGACAGTGGTCCCTACCACATTGTGGGGCAGACGGTGTGGTACCAATTTATTTATTTATTTCACTTATATACCACTTTTTTCACTCCTGGGAGGACTCAAAGCGGTTCCACAACATAGTTAATGGCAAAGATTCAATGTCTTACAACTACGTAAAAGAAACATTGCAAGTCTAAAAAAGAGGGCAGGCAGACCATAGTACAGGGTAGGGTGAGAAATTTTGAACCTTCAGTAGTCTTTGGCACTTAATTGTCATATCACTTTGAAACTAGTTTAACTTCTGTGGTGTCTGTAATCCCAGGATTTGCGGGTTGGGTGAGAAGGTATTTCAAATTCACAGCCAGGGACATGTAATAATAATAATAATAATAATAATAATAATAATAATAATAATAATAATAATAATTTTATTTTTGTACCCCGCCACCATCTCCCCAGAGGGACTCGGGGCGGCTTACAGATATAAAACCAGCATACAGTATATGGTTTTACAAAAACACACAAGTAAATTTAAAAGGCATTAAAAATCACGATCATTATAAAACACATGACAAACACAGCAATAAAAACATAAAATGAGCGGGGCAAAGTGCACTGAGTGGAACTTGTAAACAAGAAGGAAGATTAAGGTGCTACAACGTCATGGGAAGAGCCTATAGTGTGTCATCAACCTACAAATCCCAGCAATGGCAATTAAAACAGTATCAATGTGTTATACTTGTTTAGTGGGGAAAAGACCAGAGTTTTTGATTACTGTTCTCAGAATTGCTTACCATTGAGTGGGTCTGGCCGGACCAGCAGTGTCAATGGGAACATCCAAGGTAAGGTGACTATCCAGTGGGGCCAAACAAGTCTGAGCTGAAGTTTGGACTCTATTCTGCTGCCATTGCAGAATAGAGATGGGCAATATAGGTGTCGCTGGGACCAGTCAGGAGTAATGTTTCTTCAGATCAGCCTCAGATTTATAGTTATTTATATGTAGATGAGTTCTACAGCTACTTCCCTAGATGGTCTACAAAAGTCTATGCAACCAATTTCATTCTCTCGATATCTAAGGCGTAACATGATCCCTTTGCATACTAATATTCCAGATTGATAGAGATATACCCTTGAAGGAGACTTGTGTCAGGACTTGGAAATGTTACAGTACTGGATTGCAACTTCCAGAATTCCCCAGATAATGGCCATATTGTCTCAGGGATTCTGGAAGTCACATTGCAAAAAAAGAAGAAGGTAATTAGGCTCGGAGTGGGATAGCAGTTTGTGACAAAGCTTTGTGGGATAGTCTTGAAGATATCAGACAGTCTAGTCAGTTGTGGAGGCCTCATTTAGTTACCTGTTTCTTTTCAAGGACCATGACAGAATCTGTGCGGCCTTGCTCCAGAATTCTGGAAATCAATGCCCAGTGGCTACATGCAAGGATCCACTGAAGCCAGTCGGTCATTGTTGCGAAATATGTGGTGAGTGAAGTTGTAGTACTGGTATAACCATGGCTTAGGGACTCTCTAACCTTTGTGGGGCTGATGGGCACAGATGAAACTTTGAGAGTGATGGCGGTTGGTCTTTCAAAACAAAGCACTCAGCTGCAGTCATCTAGCATTTATATTATGAGAATACCTCTTAGCTTCATTCATGAATTTTATTGAGAGCCTCTGCTTTCTTTTGCAGCATGCAAGGCACTGCTTTGAAGTAGTGTTCCGGTTATTTCTTTCTGTTAATTAAAAACAAAACTGAATTAAAACTAAAATCAGAGGCGCAGCGGGTTAAACCGCTGAGCTGCTGAACTTGCTGTCTAAAAGGTCGGCAGTTTGAATCCGGGGAGTGGGGTAAGCTCCCATTGTTAGCCCCAGCTTCTGCCAACGTAACAGTTCAAAAACATGCAAATGTGAGTAGATCAATAAGTATCGCTCTGGCGGGAAGGTAATGGCATTCCATGAAGTCATGCTGGCCACATGACCTGAAGGTGTCTACGGACAATGCTGGCTCTTTGGCTAAGAAATGGAGGCGAGCACCAACCCCCAGAGTCGAACTTGACTAGATTTGATGTCGGGGGAAACCTTTACCAGAAGAAAGAAGACTGTCAGGCACCAAGAGAGTTGCCCATAGGTAGAGTGTATCCATCCTGCAAATTCTGGACATCAGGATCAGGTTCTTTGGATAAATGAAAAAGGCCAGTGAGTCTTAAGTTTCCTTCAAAGAATCTGACCACAGTGTCCAGAATTTGCAGGATGGATACACTCTACCTATGGGCATCTTGAGGAGATGTTGGAAGTATTCTTCTAGGTCCCATATGCAAATGAAAGTGAGATTAGAGTTTCAGCCTCAGAATAAGGGATGGTCAACCTGTACTATAATTTGGTTCTTTCCCAATTATTGTATAGCTGTGTTTGCCCCGTTCTAAAAGGTTGAAGTTTTCCTCCAGAAGCTTTGGTACTGACTGTAAGAGTCTAGACTTCAAATACATTGGTATTTTTGGCCCTGTTCTTATGACCCACAAACCAGTGGACTGTGGACCTCTAGAACTTCTCCGAAATTTAATTTGAATCTCATAATTTTTGCCCTCTCCAGTCTGGTTTGAAGCCCAAACCTCAAGGTTTCCAACAGACTAGAATGAAAAAACCTGATTATGACTATTCTTGTGCCCACAACAATAGCCCGAATAGCTGGAAGATGAGCTTCAGCAGGTGGAAGCTTGTCACATTGTGGAGATAAAGCATTATCACCTGCTGACCCCCAGGCCCCCGGTGCATTGTCTATACCTCTTCCTGATAATTATAATTTCAGGCTGTGTAAAAGTCATCATCAATTACTGCACTCTTTTAGCTCATTTTTAAAAATTGCCAGGGTACAGCTGCTAGGAACTCATTCCAGTCCACAGATGGGAATGAAGCTAACTAAAGGCAACATTAATAGACCTAAATTGAAATGCAATTTAAAATGAAAAATGTGGCCAACAGGTTAGTGACATTTCTTTCTCCTTTATCATGTGGTTTTCGTCTGTTGGTTTACCTGTGAGGCAAATACAGGATCCCCGTTCATACGGTGTTTTTAATTTCTAATTACCATACGAAAACTAAATGCTCTAGGGAAGCACCATCTGTTGCTTAGGCAAGTCTTTTAAACAATTAAAATAACATTTTCCAAAACCCCTGTGTTTTGTTTTGTTTTTCCTGGGCAGACTAAACAACTAATACAGACCCAAAGGGTACATAAAGCAGACGAGTCCATCAATTTAGTGTCTTAAGACTTAAAGCAACACCTGGAAATGTTCCTTTTTTGGACTATAGCTCCCAAAATCCTGCAGCCAGCAGAACCATGAGAGACATAGAGCTCTTACACGCAGCCATATAACCCATAATATCAAGGCAGATATGGCACAATATTTGCTTTGAACTGGGTTATCTGAGTCCACACTGCCATTTAATCCAGTTCAATGTGGAATTTATATAGTTGTGTCGAAGGGGCCTCTGAGAGCTGTAGTCCAAAAAACTACTTTTTTCCCAAGCTCTGACCAGACTTTCTAAAACTTGAGCAATCCTGCACCCACCAATTGTGCTCCAAGACAATTGGAAAACATATCTATCTGTGGCTGATAAATATGCTTACTCTATCAGATGAATTTATTCCAAATGCAGTGGTTCATTTTTTTTACAGAATCCGGAAGAAGGAACAATGAGGTGATAGGAAGGTAGCCATGAATATAAATGAGAGGCAGAAGCAGTATGAAAACTGAATATGATCTTGGAATGTGAGAGGGAAAGAGAGAAGCTACAGAAAAGGGGTGACCAACTGCTGGAGGTTTGAAGTCTTCCTTCCAAGTCCTAAAAGCCCTGGAAGGAAAGAACAGATACGTTGGTTGTTCACAAAATGAAGCATCCAACAGATGGTCATGAAATGAACTATGGACATCATCACATTAGATCAGTGGTTCCCAAACTTTGGGCCTCCAGGTGTTTTGGACTTCAGCTCCCACAGTTCCTATCAGCTAGTCAGCTGGCTGGGATTTCTGGGAGTTGGAGTCCAAAACACCTGCAGGCTCAAAGGTTGGGAACCACTGAAAATCCCCTGTCCTACGACATTTCCTCGACGCTGCCGGCACGGAGCCCACGAGATCTCATCCCACAAAGCACATCTACTTCTAGCAGGGCTCCATTCCAGCTGTGTTGAGGAAGTGTGGTAGGAGGGGGAAACCTGAACACGGGAGACTACCTATGTTCAGGTAGAGAATCATGAGCACAACGTGGGATCATGCCAGAAAGCTACAGAAGAGTGTGATGGGCAATGCGAGATGCGAGGCGACAGATCTGCTCTACTGCCCAATGATTTTGTCAGGACTTGTAAGTTGCAAAACATTTCCTTAAGTGATAACAGGATCCGTGTCTCAGGCCTAATCACAGGTGTCATTGTAATTGGGGTGTGGTAGTCACTGCCAGTGCTGAGACTGTAGTATATAGGTTGTAGTAACCCTGTGTTAGGGAGCCTCTGGTGGCTCAGTGTGTTAAAGCGCTGAGCTGCTGAACTTGCAGACCGAAAGGTCCCAGGTTCAAATCCGGGGAGCAGAGTGAGCGCCAACTGTTGCTCCAGCTTCTGCCAACCTAGCACTTCGAAAACATGCCAATGTGAGTAGATCAATAGGTACCGCTCCGGCAGGAAGGTAACGGCGTTCCATGCAGTCATGCCGGCCACATGACCTTGGAGGTGTCTACAGACAACGCTGGCTCTTTGGCTTAGAAATGGAGATAATCACCAACCCCCAGAGTTGGACACGACTGGACTTAACGTCAGGGGAAACCTTTACCTTTACTAACCCTGTGTTAAGTTTGATGAGGGTAGGAGGTTGGTGGATGAAGAGAGAATAGAGAGTTTGTTGTACATACTGTCTATACTGTTTGTACTATTGCTGCAGCCGAAGAAAGAAAAGCTTTCCAGTTGGAACAAACAGCTTTGTTTCTATGTTCTTATTGTTCCTGAAGAGACCACTTCACAGCAAGAAGATATTTGGCTCCTTAACAGGAGTGAAAAGTCCCTTCTGCTGTACATCAGGGAATTTCAAACTGTTTTGAACTCCTGACAGAGTTGCCCCACTGCCCCCCACATCAAGGACCTCAGTGTGATGAAGTCCTTAGTTCTATTAATATTGATCTAACTACAGAAGAGTCTCACTTATCCAAGCTAAACGGGCCGGCAGAACCTTGGATAAGTGAATATCTTGGATAATAAGGATGTATTAAGGAAAAGCCTATTAAACATCAAATTAGGTTATGATTTTACAAATTAAGCACCAAAACATCATGTTATACAACAAATTTGACAGAAAAAGTAGTTCAATATGCAGTAATGTTATGTTGTAATTATTGTATTTACGAATTTAGCACCAAAATATCACGATATATTGAAAACATTGAATAAAAAAATGCATTGGATAATCCAGAACCTTGGATAAGTGAGACTCTACTGTAGAAGAAAAATGAGTCTAAGAGCACATCCACACTGAGCGTTTAATGTGGATGGCAGCTGAATCAGCTCAATGGTGATCAAACTAATGGGTAATGTGAGGCAAGGCTACTGTAACATGGCCTCAAACTGCATTAACTAAAGACAGGGATAGCTCCAAATTCCTTCCCATAATTTGAAGGAACCCACAAATTGGGCCTATGTTCTAACATGGAATTGACCACAACTGTTTACAGCCAGTCCCCAAGTGACAAACAGGATAGGTTCTCTGAGGATGCCTGCCATAGATGTGGGTGAAACATCAGGAGAGAATATTTCTGGAACATAGCCATACAGCCCGGAAAACAGACAACAACCCTGTGGTCCTGGCCATGAAAGCCTTCGACAACACAGGATAGGTTCTGTAGGTTTGTTCTTAAGTTGAGTTTGTAAGTTGGAACAGGTACATTTTTAAGAGTAACTCCAGCCAACTAACCACACACACACACGATTTGGATAGTATAGGGAAAGGTTAACACCCCTGTAGTGTTTGTTTTTCAGTCTGTGCCTCGGTTCAGAAGATTTCACCTCACTTCCTATCTCTGTGGAGACAGTATTTCCCTATGATAACTCTTTTGGAAGAGAATATCTCTTCCTAAGGGTAGATTTCTCTCAATTCCTGTTGTCTCACCCCTATGAGTTGTTTGTCAATCGGATGTTTGTAACTTGAGGACTTCCTGTACATGGCTGTAGCGTGTTCCCTGGGCATGGGTGACCTGTGGACAGGACACTTGCCGCCCTCCTGTTTTCCTTGTTACAGCAGTCTGTGGGAGAGACATGAGTCCTGCTGGTCACTTGTCATCTGCAGGTGATTCCTCCCCCTGGTGATTCTGGTGCCCTGGCTGATGTCACTGCAGGCAACAAGTGATCAGCCAAAGCCCTATCACATTGGAACTGCTTGGAACTGCTGGCTGGTGGACTGCCTCCCACCTCTGGATCTACCTAAGATTTTTTTTCGTGTCAGGAGCAACTTGAGTTGCTTCTGGAGTGAGATAATTGGCCATCTGCAAGGACGTTGCCCAGGGGACGCCCGGATATTTTGATGTTTTTGCCATCCTTGTGGGAGGCTTCTCTCATGTCCCTGCATGGAGCTGGAGGTGATAGAGGGGGCTCATCCGCACTCTCCCCGGGTGGGATTCGAACCTGGCAGCCTTCAGATCAGCAACCCAACCTTCAAGTCACGAGGCTTTAATTCACTACTCCACTGGGGGCTCCTATCTACCTAGGATGTAGATCAGTGTAGATCCACCCTAAGAAACTAGTTACACAATCAAATTATAGCAATTTGAAACCATTTTAACAGCCACAGTTCCAGCCTATGGAATCTTGCAATTTGTAGCTTGTTGGGCCAACAGAGCTCTCTGACAGAGAAGGGTATATCTCAAAAAGTTACAAATCCCTGAATTACATGAGATGGAGCTATAGCAGTTAAAGTGATTTCAAACTGCTATACTTTTAGTGTCAATACAGCCTTAGGGTGCATTTATACTGTAGAAATTATGCATTTTGACACTGCTATAATTGCCATGTCTCAGTGCTAAAGATCTTGTAAAACTGCAACTCCCATGATTCCATTGCATGGAGCCATGGCAATTAAGTGGTGTCAAGCTGAATTAATTCTGCAGTTGCACCCTTCAAATTAATGCAATTTGACACCACTTTAATTGTCATAGCTCTGTTCTATGAAATCATGGGAGCATCGCAGTGGTGCCTCACCAAATGACAACTCCCACGATTCCATAGCATTGAGCCATATCAGTTAAAATAGTGTCAACTGCACTAGTTCTATGGTAGAGATGCGTACAAAGCCTAACACGGCATCAGTATTTGATTTCATCAAGATGACTCAGTAAGACTTGTACACTTTGTAGAAATATTTGATATCTATATTAAGCAGAGTGCAGCAAAGCTAGGACAATGAGAGCTTGGAATAGAAATGAGTAATTGCTCTGGATACTCTTGTAAGATAAAGGGAAAACCTATGTTTATTGTCTCAGGAAATTCATCTTAGGATAGGAAACAGATAAAAGAAGTCAATATATATTTAGTTAGAAAAGTCCCTAAAACTAGGCTCTAAAATGTGGGTTTAAGCTAGCAACTGTTATTAAAGATAGAACTCCATGGATTCTCCTTTAACAGTCAATGGGAACAAACAGACTTCTTCAAGAAGGGGGAAATGACTTATACAGGTTAGACGTCAGCCCTCAATATCCAGGGATTCTACAGATTCAGCATCCACAGAATCAACCATCCACAGTTTGAAAATATACTTCCCCCAAAGAAAAAAAATCCCAAATCAAACTTTAATTTTGCCATTTTATACTAGGAATACTATCTTACTACACAACTGTATATAGTGGGATGAACATTCACAAATTTTAGCTCTGAAAGAGAATCTTGGAACCAAATCCCATCAGATACTGAGGGTCCAGTGTATATAGATAAAAAGACACAGATAAGTGAAATAAAAATGTTGATATTATCTAGACTTCCCACTCTCACTAATCAATGCATACAAGTGATGCTTCTTTACTTTCAGATTTATTTATCAAAAAAAGATGTATATATTATCTAGACTTCCCATTCTCACTAATACAAGTAATGTTAATTTACTTTCAGATTTATTTATCAGTGTTTAAATTTTACTCGTCAAGATGCCAGGTACATGTAGAATATGCATATATTAAAGGTCAGACTGTCATTAGCTTAAAAAAGACCAAAATGGCATTGAGTCAACTGTCTCCTATGAGATAGGTGTATCTATCTAATCCTCCAGCATTAGGATTCTATTTATGTATTTCTGTCTTGTTTTCTTTCAATTGCAGGAGCCATCATTTCCTTGGAATACTCTTCTAATTTTGACATAGAGCTATATCGGGACAGAATACTCCATACGTTTCTGAATTTGGTATGTTGTTCCTGTTCCTCAAACTGGATATACTGTAATTCAAATGAGCTGGGGATGGAGGTAACATTTCCAGGTGAAAAACAGGACAGGGAACCTCTCTCTCTTATATTTGTTTGAAGAAGATGGGATTTCAGCAGATGTTGCTTCTCACACAAGCTACCATCGCACCTTTTTATTTTAATTTATTTATTTACAGTATTTATATTCCACCCTTCTCACCCCAAAGGGGACTCAGGGCAGGTCACAATGTACACATACATGGCAAACATTCAATGCCATAAAAACATAGAGACAGAGACACAGAGGCAATTTAACCTTCTCCAGCTTCCTGAGAGGCCACAGGGGGAGCAGCAGCTTCATCATCCACTGTGATGCCGAGTTCTTGGATACTTCCTCATTCCAAACGCCTCTGGACAATTTTTTTATGGTGCTGTAAATTAGTTAAGCCCCGGTGGCGAAGTGCGTTAAAGCACTGAGCTGGAGACCGAAAGGTCCCAGGTTCAATCCGCGGGAGGGCGGGAGCGGCCACTGTTAGCTCCAGCTCCTGCCAACCTAGCAGTTCGAAAACATGCCAATGTGAGTAGATCAATAGATACCGCTTCAGCGGGAAGGTAACGGTGCTCCATGCAGTCATCCCGGCCACATGACCTTGGAGGTGTCTACGGACAACGCCGGATCTTCGGCTTAGAAATGGAGATGAGCACCAGCCCCCAGAGTCAGACAAGACTGGACTTAATGTCAGGGGAAAACCTTTACCTTTACCTAAATTAGTTAAATTTGCCTCCTCACATAAGCGGTACCTAAATTTCCTACTTGATAGATGCAACTATCTTTCGGGTTGCTTAGGTCGACAACGAGCAGGGCTATTTTTTATTTTAATGGTCAGTGCTCACTCCAACACAGGCTGGCCTCAAACTCATGACCTCTTGGTCATAGTGATTTATTGCAGCTGGCTACTAACCAGCCTGCGCCCCAGAGCCCTTCTTTGTTTTTCACCTAGCAACTTGAATTGGGGTTTCGTAATTTGTATTATAAGTCAAAATCAAAGCTAAAACAAGAACATTTAGAGGCCAGAGATGTGTAGGCCCCACATGGCAGGAGACCTTCAAGTCTACTTTGAACTCTTTAAATGTGGTGGTTTAAAAAGAGGATTGGAAAGATGCATGGGTCTGTCCTGGAGTGCTGGTTGCATATTTCTGTAGATTTATTGCAGGAAAAAATGAGCTGAAGGGTGGTGCTGTTGGTCTCATATCCTACCAGAGGTCTTCTCATAGACAGCCAGTTAGCCAATATGTGAACAGGATGTTGGATTAACTAGACCTTTGGTCTATAACCAACCTATTGTCCTACTATCACGTCAGGACTATAGTTTGTATAGGGAAATACGAAAAAGACCAAAAATGAATGGACTCGGGGAAAGGGGTGTTGTTTTTGACTAATGCTAATGCCTAACTAGAGCTACAAAGGCATTAAGAATCCAGAGAAATCTAGCTTTCTACAATTATAATTTAACCTCAAGCTAGAAATTATCTGTATGTCTATTTTTAACCTCAAAATGTATCAATTTTTAAAATTCAGTTACTCTTTTTTTTAAAAAAATCTTAAATTCATTCTGTCTCCTTTCTTCATCAGTTTGTCAGTTTTAGACAGATGTTTTCTGAAATATGCATTTTTATATTTTGTTTTTAAATCTAATCTGGCCTAATGCATTCATTTTTGGAAGCAATTCCCCCTAATGATAAACATTTAGTGTACAATCTCCACTACATATTTTGTTATTAGAGTAAGTTGACAGATTTTGTTGTTTGAGAAAATAAACAGATTGTGAACTGTATCACATAATGTGTGAAAACAGAAGGACAGCAATGTTTTCAGTTCCAGATTGATTCATGAAGTGTGAATTAGATTATTATGTATTAAAATACTAACATATTGGATTCCTCCCATCCCAAACATCTAGTCACGGCTCTGATAGCATAGAGATGCTTTGATTGTCTGTTAGCGTAATTAGGATAAAATTAGGATTGTTGGTTAGTCTCAAATGCAGTAGACCCATTCTATCAACTGTTGAATGCTAGTGAGTCAACATGTTGATAAATCCAATGAATTCTATACTACACATTCACAGCAATTTTATATCATCTAAAATTCTGTAGCTGTATCCTATAGAATATTCATTTGCGTGTAGAATTGTAAGCCTGAGAGTTCACCCAACACAGGAAAATTTTGCCTGTTGTAAATACACAGTGGAATAGCCCTGGATCTAGCACATTCATGCCAAATCCAGGGTCATTGTTCAGATGACTGAGGAGCACATCCATTCCACCAAGATGCTTGCATCTCACCTTTTTCATGTCATCACTATTGCCACTTCAAACTGGCAAAAGGAAAAAGGAGAGCATATTGCTTGGTTGCATGGGTGCCCCTGCCAATGTCAGAATAGGTGCTTCCATACCAGGAAGAATCAGGATTGACACCCACAATGACCGGGAGCTTAGACAAACCCTGTGGCCAGCTAAGAGTAGTGGCCATGGTAACATGGCTACAATACACCCTTTTCTCTGCATTCATCAGTCTGGACAGAGAATTGGGTCAAATCAAACCTTATCTAGTCCAGGATACTCAAGAGCTTCCAGCAAACTCTGGCATGCTTCCTATTTTTGCCCAAAGAAGGGCAAAGTCAGTCTAAAGACAAATGAATAACAACAACAAAATTCAGGATACTCACTTGATTCAATGTATGTCATGAAGACAAAGCCTTCCATTCAGGATGAGTCCAGGGTTCTTTTGCCAGTGTAGATAAGTCCTTGGTCCATACTAGGTTCATTGACTCAGTGGGATTTACCTACGTCAATAACTGATTCAATTATTTATTTATTTATGAGATTTATACGCTGCTTTTTCCAATCAAGGGCCCAGCAAAAACATACAATATAAAAATTTAAAAGAGTTAAAACCATAAATATTAGCAAAAGCTGTGAAGCAGTCATTAAAACCCCAATAAAATACATTAAAACCTCCCTGATAATACGTAACAAAATCAAAGGGCCTTCTTTCAAGTTCATGTTCAAATACCTCTAGTTTCCTCTGAAGACTTCCTTGGGGATAAAAGCCTTGTGACTTGAAGGTTGGGTTGCTGACCTGAAGGCTGCCAGGTTCGAATCCCACCTGGGGAGAGCGCGGATGAGCTCCCTCTATCAGCTCCAGCTCCATGTGGGGACATGAGAGAAGCCTCCCACAAGGATGGTAAAACATCAAAACATCCGGACGTCCCCTGGGCAACGTCCTTGCAGATGGCCAATTCTCTCACTCCAGAAGCAACTCAAGTTGCTCCTGACACGAAAAAAAAGGCTTTTTAATAACTCTACTGCAGTTGAGACTAAGTAATAGTGTTCTCTCACTTATCGCTGGGCTTAGGTTCCAGGACCACCCGCAATAAGTGAAAATCCGCGAAGTAGGGACACTATATTTATTTTAATATTTATACATTATTTTAGTAGTTATACACTGTTTTAAGTCTTTATCAACCAATCATGTGTTGATAAATTGTCTCCTTCTCCCCCTGTTGCCACTTGGGCTCCTTTTCTCTCCCTTAGGCTTCTCCTTCCTCCCTTCCTTAGGCTGTAAATTGTATTTTTTTTATGATTTATAATAGTCTTTTAGAGTTTATTGAAAAACTGCGAAACAGTGAATCCGCAAAAAGTGAACCATGAAGCAGTGAGGGAACACTGTAATCTAAAGGTGTCAAGAGTCAGACGCCAATTAGCGAACAAAAATAGAGTTTATTCAGCAGATAAGCCAAAAAGTAATGATAACACAGAAAAAACCTTGAAACACTTCACTATCAGTGCTTCAAGAGCAGTTCAAACAAAAATATAATTCAGCAACACAAGCAGGTAAAAACAAAGCTAAACAAACTTAGTGCAAACTGCACTTTCTGAGTCCAAGCCCTGCCAGCCGGCTCTGTAGTTTTCAAAGGAACAGTTCCCAAAAGAAAACACCAAATTGGTCAGGAAACAAACAAACAAACTAAGAATGCAGTAGACTGCTTCCACAATGTGGATAAAGCCGAAGGCTCCAAAAGGATGGTGAAAAGACGTCGTCCGGGATTCCAAGGTCAGGTCAGGAGATAACAGCGGTGTCCAAAGAGCAAGCCAGGAGTCAAAAGCCGATAGTAGTCATCAATCACAGGGCGAAGGCAGTAGCAAGGTCAAATTCCGATCCAAGGTCTGAAGAGGGTGCAGTCATCCAAAACAGGTCCACCATAAGACACAGCGAGAGCCAAGCTAGGTGATAACAGCAGATTCAAATCATAGTCCAAGTCCAGTCTTCATGGAAACACAGAGATCCCAATGGCGCCTCAGCAACACCTTGCCACACGCAAAGTGCAGTGGCCAAACATTCCCATTTTATTCCCCTTCCTCCTGGGTGACCAAACACTCACACCCAAACACCAGGTGTCCCAAATCTAGAGTCTGAGCTCCACACAGCTAGAGCTCGTGGATCTGGAGTACTTAGCAATTCGTCGGAGTCCCAATCATCCTGCCCACACTTAGCCCCATGAACACTTAAAGAACCATCCTCCCTTCTCCAAGCATCCCAATTGGGATCAGCTCCTGCAGAAACCCCAGGTTCAGAAGTATCCATAGACCCCAAATCCCCAGACATCTCCGGTGGCTGTGCCCATTCAGTGCCCGCTTCCCCAGCCACCACCTGTTCCTCAGCATCCATCTCCCCATCTGAATCTTCCTCAGAAGATCCCCCATATAGCTCTCTAAGTCGCTTCCTGCGCAACTCCTCCAGTGAACCCTCATCACGAGGGTTTTTTCTTCCTCTTCGAATTCCATCCCCATCAACCATAATCCCCGAAGGCGCAGTCACAACAAAAGGAGAGACACTTATTGTTTCCCAGATGGTTTGTACATGTTTTTTCCTAACAAAATATCCCATGTTCAGTTCCTCCTTTCTCCCAAGTAAAATTTTTCCGAAAGCTGGAGAACACTTTTGCCCAAGTTCTTGACCGTTTTCAAAGGATGATATTACCAGTCTTCTCAGACCAATAACTTCACTCAATATGATCAATTCTGTAATATTCTAAAGATGCCATTTGACAGAGCTCACCAGCTATAGTAAGTGTGTTTTATGTGTCCTTATGTTTTTGCAAAGCCCAAGAATGCAGGTATTCAGATGGCCATATCGAAGGTGAATGAACCACAAGGGTTCCTGGGAAATGCACCACACAGCTCAGTCTCATTCGTCCAGATTGTACTCCTTGACAACAAGACAGGGTCACAGATTGGGACTCATGCTGAGCAGCTGGCTAAGGACATCATGGGAGATATAGCAGAACATGGTAATGATTTCATTCCTTTGTTGGTGCAGAGGCTTGTTTAAAAATATTTGTAAAGCTTTCAAAGTGGCAGCCATGTGCCTTGTCTTGTATAGCTATCCTGCTTGCAAGGGAGACCCTCTGCTTCATATACAGAAGATTATGGGTTCAACCCCTTGCTTCATAAGTTTAAACCAGTGGTTCTCAACCTGTGGATCCCCAGGTTTTTGGCCTACAACTTCCAGAAATCCCAGTCCGTTTACCAGCTGTTAGGATTTCTGGGAGTTGAAGACCAAAACATCTGGGAATCCATAGTTTGAGAACCACTGATTTAAAGGATTAGAGTTTATGAATTTAAAAACACTCATTTGAAAACTTGTTCCAACTGCTATAAACAGTATCCTCCATTGCTTTTCATCATTTAAATGTATATCCCACCCTTTCCTTCAGTGAACTCTACTGTATCCTAATAAATCCCTTGTAAGATCAGACTAACCACCTCATCACATTGAGAGGGGAAAGCAGAGGTGACCATCCCTTTAAGAGTAGAGAATCGCCCCACTTATATTGCCAGCAGTCCCGTTTCGGGTTCTGCCTCCCCATCACACTCACATGCAGAAATTTAAGAGCTGGCAATACACTCATTTTACATTCATCACAAGATTAGTATTACTTTTTTGTTTTTAATCAAGGGAAACAACAGTATCCGAAGGCCAAGAGATCCCTTGCTCTGTCCAAAGCCCCTTACATTAAAGGAGGCTGACATGAGTTTAAACCCATTTCTTTCCATTGGATCCCATGGTTCTGCATCAAACCTCATAGGATACAAGAGACAGTGATCCAGGTTAAAACCATTTCTTTCCATGGGATCCTATGCTCTGTCTGGCTGCAGATGAGAATAAACTCAAAGAAATTGGCTCAACAGAAGGAAGACCAGCTGTTGAGTGGCTAGAGAGGCAGCATAAAAGGATGATACTGAGAACAGAACATTGTTGGAAGCAATTATTATATTGGATGCTGTCAGTGTTTTGGATTTGCATTACGCTACGTGGAGTTTTGGTGAGCTGTGTTTGATCTTAGACTGAATACTTGGATGACGTGTTTGCCTGCTACTGTATTTGAACTACCTTTTGTGCATGACCTTGGACTGCTTTTGGATGCGTTGGAGAGTTCCTTGTGTCTCGAACTCAGACTGCTCTCGGGATTCCCTGTTGCTTTAAAGATTAAAGAGGCTCTTTCTGTGGCTGATGCTGTTGAGTCATTGATTCAGCATCCTTGACAACAAGAGACAGTGATCCAGTTTAAAACCATTTCTTCCCTAGGGGTCCTATGTTGAGCAATGAAATAGACAAGCAAGAGGCCACTATAGCTAGAAATGTAATCCAACAATATGAACTATACAACAGTAATTAAACCAAAATATAATCCATGTGTTACCAACACACATACATACATAGAAAGTAAAACTCTATATTCAGAGTTTGTGAGTCCAGTGCCCACCAGAGTTCATGTTCCACATGGAGGACTGTATAAGTCACTAATTGTGAGTCCAAATTTAAACATCCAA
Organism: Anolis carolinensis; assembly: GCF_035594765.1. Classification (NCBI taxonomy): domain Eukaryota; kingdom Metazoa; phylum Chordata; class Lepidosauria; order Squamata; family Anolidae; genus Anolis; species Anolis carolinensis. The sequence continues at coordinate 349,844,274 of NC_085841.1, forward strand.
GTAAGTGAATCCTTTTATGAAATCCAATGTTTTAAACAAGTCCACGGTTAGTCACCATCCACGACCGGTTTCGACTGTGTAGTCTTCCTCAGGTGGTGGTTATGCAGGTATGGAGTACCTAAAGTAGTCAATTCCGTTCTTCAAATATTTAATTTCAATGTGTCATTATCAATGATGGAGTGGACCTACAGGGAATATATACGAGTGGCTAGAAACACTTGTAAAGGATAAAAATACAAATTACGAAGTATAGTAAAAGCATTGAAAACAGGAGCATGTATACTCACATAACTCTCCTACATAAACTCTCCTCAGGGTTCTAGCCCTAGAGGTAGTTACTTCTTCTTCAAACACAGATTTATGCACCAAACTACAACAACAGGAAGCCTTCTGGATATTCACTCTTAAAACAGTTCACCCTAAGGGTCTCAATGATTCTATTTCATTTCAGTGTTTTCTGTGAGCTTGGTGTATACCTTTGGTGAAGTTAAATAGGTTCTTTTTATGTAAAACTTCTTTCAAATGGCTGACACATAGCCACACCTATATCCATACGGGGCCCCTTTAAAATTCTCCCTATATACAGTGAGTGCTACCTGCTTCTCCTTTGCTTGCCTAAGGAATCAAACCAGGAGCAGAGCACCTCTGTAGGGGGGGGAGTTTATGTGAGTATACATGCTCCTGTCTTCAATGCTTTTACTATACTTTGTAATTTGTATTTTTATCCTGTACAAGTGTTTCTAGCCACTCGTATATATTCCCTGTAGGTCCACTCCACATTGATAATGACACATTGAAATTAAATATTTGAAGAACGGAATTGACTACTTTAGGTACTCCATACCTGCATAACCACCACCTGAGGAAGACTACACAGTCGAAACCGGTCGTGGATGGTGACTAACCGTGGACTTGTTTAAAACATTGGATTTCATAAAAGGATTCACTTACTTGGACGTTTAAATTTGGACTCACAATTAGTGGCTTATACAGTCCTCCATGTGGAACATGAACTCTGGTGGGCACTGGACTCACAAACTCTGAATATAGAGTTTTACTTTCTATGTATGTATGTGTGTTGGTAACACATGGATTATATTTTGGTTTAATTACTGTTGTATAGTTCATATTATTGGATTACATTTCTAGCTATAGTAGCCTCTTGCCTATGCATTTCAGGGAATCCTTTCTTTGTATTGTTTAGAACAATGAAATAGGACAGGAAACAAAACAGGATGGGAAACTTTTGATGGTTTCCATCCCACCTGTTTTTCAGTTGTAAACATGGGAGTAAAGTGTGATAAGAGGTAGGAGCTCTAAACACAATTGCTGACCCATGTTCAGAGTTCCCTCCTTTTGGGACATTTCTACCCCTTCTCAGCCCTGGAACATGTGATGAGCTCTGTGCCTCTCCATGCTTGAAAAGAGGCTGAAGTGTCCTACGACTGAGAAATTTCTCAATGTCATATGGTGGTGAAAGAGAGAGAACAGCCCAAGGACACATGAATGTTTGGGAGAGCTTTATAGCTCAAAGTAGATTTGAACATGTTTCTCAAAATTCCAGTCTCAATCCATCATTCAAACCACTATGCCACAGAGTCTCTGTGGTATATAGTCAAGCAAAATCTAGTTTAAATGGAAAAACAGTGTGATCTGGCATTAGGCAGCTCTTTGTGTGCCTTCTTTGTGATCACGTATTGCAATGCAGACCCAAGAGCTGTGAGTTCAAGGACACTCTGGCATTGTCTCTGTTTAATGTTTGTACAAACAGGGAGTGCCAAACACAGTCTGTGAAACGTGAAGGTACTGTTCCAAGGGCTATAAGAGTTTTACACAGCTTTCTGCTCTGTAGATTTGTCAAGCATTGCTTCTCAGTTTTATCCTATCTGATTCTCATTTATGCACACATTTTGGCTTTTCCAGGCTCACTGGACCAAGTTTTCATCAAGGACTATAAAAATAAAGTTGAGGAAGTTGAAGCTGTCAATAAGCTCGATGGTATTTGCTTGAATGTCTTTTCAGTTTAGGTGTTAAAGGTGCCAAGTGATAAGAAGGATAATAATAAATGGGGCTGACATGGGAAAATCTTGTTTAAAACTACAGCTCCCAGGATCCTCCAGCCAGCATGACCATAGGGATTCTGGGAAGTCACTCATTTGTACTATAAGTTATATAGTACAAATGAGTGATTTCCTCACCTTATGCACTGTTTATTAGCCTTTTTTGAAACTCCAAACATTGTGGAAATGGTCCCATATTGCTTAGAGGGGTCTAGGTGCATTTGTGTATAGTTGTTTTTGGATTGGAGCCTTCAAAGTTTTCTAATAGGTTAATGCAACCCCTTAGCCTCTCACAGTTTCTCACCTCCCACTATATCTTCCTGTTCTAGGATCAGTCATGTATTAAAGATGCAGGAGTTGTTGTTTGCTTTCAAGTCTGCTTTAACTTATAGTGATCCCATGAATTAGTGTCCTCCAGGTCACCCTATCCTCAACAGCCCTGCTCAGGTCTTGCAGATTCAGGACTGAAGCTTCCTTGATTGAATCCATCTGCCTGGAATATAGTCTTCCTTTTTTATTTACAGCATTTATATTCCGCCCTTCTCACCCCGAAGGGGACTCAGGGCGGATCACATTACACATATAGGCAAACATTCAATGCCTTTTAACATAGAACAAAGACAAGACAAACACAGGCTCCGAGCGGGCCTTGAACTCATGACCTCCTGGTCAGAGTGATTCTTTGCAGCTGGTTGCAGCTGGCTTGCTCTCCAGCCTGCACCACAGCCCGGGTCTGTTTTTTCTTACTGCTTCCATTTTACCAAGCATTATTGTCTCTTTAAGTAAATCACATTGTCTCATGATAGGTCCAAAGTATGACAGCTTTAGTTTAGCTCTTTTAGCTTCTAGTCAGAATTCAAGCTTGATGTGCTCTAACACCCATTTATGTGGGTTTTTTTTAACTAGTCCAAGGAATGTGTAGAATATTTTTCAGGGCCATATTTTTTATGAGTTTATGTTCTCTCTGTCAGATATTTTTGCCAACTGGCTTTACTGTCCAGTTTTCATACTGTTGCATAGAAAGATACAGGAGATCAACCCCATGTTCAGCCTAGCAGCCTTACTGTCATATTTATGCCATTACAGTATGCCAAATTTCTAAATTTGCACTTTATTATGATATGTTATCTATTAATGGACAAGTAATACCAGGTTTTCAAATACCTTCAGAGCATCTGCCACCATCTGGACCAACTGTTGGTTTTTTTTTCTCATGCCAATGGGTGACTAACTCCTCTATCAGACACATGAATGTGCATCCCAATGGACACTGTGTGCCTTGCTTGCTAGTAAATGTTGGATTGCGCTGTGAAGGAATGAATCCACAACATTTGCTTTATCAGATTTTGTGGAGGAACAGTATCAAACTAGTAGCAGTTAGTGGAAGAATAGATCATTTGCTACTTTCCTTTGCTCACTCAACTACTACTTGTTGCCAGGAGCAAATTGGATGTAGATTATATTCATGCATTCTCTTGTCCTGGGAGGAAAGGGTGTTTTGACATTGCAACATAACGTTGTGAAAAGGTGTCAGTCCTGCAAGGTTTTTCACTGGTGTTTGTTCATTTTCTCTGTTTTCACTGGATTTCTAGAAAATGCTTCTCTCCTCTCCCCAAAGCAACATTTTAGAACCTGCTGCAGTATGTTTGCATTTTTTCCAGCCTTGCACAACAGAGAGAAAGCTTTTGGAACTGTTCATTCTCATTCTCTTGAATGAAATAAGTAAAGATTTATAACCTGGTAGCAAAACTCACTGGAGTGAGTAAATCAGCCAAAGAGGAATGGCAGAGAGGAGCCATCTGGCAGGAAATGGATGACTTGCTCCATGCAAACGTATTGGACTTCTGATCTGAGCTGTGATATACTTTGCAGGGCAATCCTTTGGCATTGTGACTGGCAGCCTGAAAGCAGCAACTGGCAGTAACTGGGATGCTCAAAGGACAGATGGCCACACCAGTGCTACGATCGCTGCGACAGTTGTTGGTGTCGTCCTTCTCCTTTTGCTGATGGGAACTCTCCTGCTTCTCTACAGAAAGGGGATATTAAGGTAACAGGGCATATTCTGAAGCATTCGTGACCATTCGGAAAGTGTTTGTAGTATGATCTTTCTAGATCTGTGCCACTTCAAAAGGTGCTACAAGGGAAAGCACACGAAGACTCCCCCATGCTCTGTGATTATAGTCAAATTCTTGTATAGCAGGAAGAAAATTAAGATCGAATTTTGCTTCTTTCATAGACTTTGACAGAGCTTGGAAACATACATTATATATGTATGCCCACACCCACACCTTTCGTAGTGTAGTCTTTCATAGACCGTTATCTATTTATCTATCTGCCTATCTTTAGATTGCACCTCCTAAAATTTCTGCAGTTTGGAAGTTCTAGCCTGAAAGAGTTCCCTTTCCAAGCTTTTTTCACATCCTATTAATCATCAACACAGTAATAGAATGTTAGCCATAATCACATTAGTGCCCCTCCTGTTTTGGTTCAGTAGCCGCAACAGTTTCTGCTCTTGAGTTCCCAGATACTGTTGGACTTCTATTCTCAGATGCTGGAGCCAACATGGCCAGTGGTCAAGGATTTTATCATTGTATTCCAACAACAGGTGGTGACTCATATGTTAGAAAGGACTGCAGTAATACAACATTCAGTGCTTTGCATGAGAATGAAGAGAGATGCGAGTCACTGCTTTGTACACATACATCTGGTAACAATCAGTGAAGCAGTAGTTCACCCAAGTTCTCTGTTCAGGATTCAGAAAAATGTGAGTGTGTGAGTGAGTCATACCTTAGGGCAGTTCCATGAATTTCATAGGCTTTCCTTAGGCAAGGAATATTCAGAGATGGTTTGGCCACTTCCTTCCTCTGCAATATTTATTTTTATTATTTATTTATTACAATATTTATATCCCGCCCTTCTCAGCCAACAGGGGACTCAGGGCGGCTTACAATAAAATGCATATATAAAAATTATACAGTGCAATATAAATCAGTTAAAAAATTATTAACTTACATCAGTATTCATAAAACACATTATAAAATACAGGTAGGTGTGCAATAGAGCCTATAGCACCTGCAATTCATTGGCAATCTCATTGAAGATTGAAACAGAACTGATCATGTTAACTTCTAAGATCAGATGGGATCTGATAGGATGTTCAGGCCTTATTCCTCCCATTTTCATTTTTCTATATTGAAAGCATAGTTATAATTTTCACAGCTGTATAATGAAACAGATGCGGTTCCTCTACTTAATTTTTTTAATTGTGGAATTACAGGTCCATTACCATTTGCCAGATTAACTAGTATCAGTTCAAAGTTTTGCATAGTTCAAGCCAGGCATAGGCAAACTTCAGCCCTCCAGATATTTTGGACTTCAGCTCCCACAATTCCTAACAGCCAGTAGGCTGTTAGGAATTGTATGAGTTGAAGTTCAAAACACCTGGAGGGCCGAAGTTTGCCCATGCCTGGCTAAACTATCAATTCGTATTTTAAAAGTACCGTATTATACAAAAAAAAAGCAGATTTGCACCAGTACTCCATTTAAGTGTTCCTTAAGTGCTGGAATTCTAAGATATTTCACATGGGAGAATAAGCTTGTCGTTTTGAACTCTTTTAGGCTGTTTTACTAAGATAAACAAGTATGGTAGTTCACACTCCTTGGTGCAGAACAACCTCTTACAAAGATAATAAGTTGCCTAGGCATGTTCTATATTGTATGTAAGAACTCAAATAAACGATATCATCTCTTGAAGAATCTACACATCTCCAAACCAGACATATTACTAACAGGCACTGCAATACATTTTCTTGATATAACCAGCATTATCAGATATCAGTGAGAGCTGTTGCCACAGCCATATAAAGCCACTGGAAGCAATTATGAACCTACTTGCCCCGTATCCCTTTTGTTCTGTATTTAGACCCCAGCCCAACCTAGCATACTTATCTGCTCATCAGCCTATCAGGAGTCATTGATTATTTATACAAAACCTATTAGCTATCAATAAAGAGCTTTATTGGCGCCATTCATTCTTGTTTAGTTGCGTTTGTTGATTTTTTTTCCTTCTTGTCAGAGACAACTCTCTGACATAGTTTCTTGATCTCCCTAACTGACATCACATGCGACTCTGGTGATTACAAGGCTAAATTGCTCCTGGCCAGCTGTCTGGTTTTAATGGGTTATTTTTTAATCTCTTGTTTATATTATATTGCTACGGCTGAACATTGATTGGCTAAAAGCCCAGAACCAGATCTAAGAGGCCTTCTGTCTCTTTTAATTTTATTTCTATAGTTCATTCGTTAGTCAGGTGCACATATATATTTCCATTTTGTTGTGATGTGCCTTCAAATCACTTCTGGTTTATGGTGACCCTGAGTGATTTTCTGAGCCTGAGAGGTGTGACTTTTCCAGAGTCAACCAGTGGCTTTTCATGGCTGAGCTGGGATTCAAATCATGCTCAAACCACTTTGTTTCACTATCCCTTTTATTTTTAAAATTCCACCGCTGGACCCAAAACTGGCAAAATATACATATAAAATATGGCATCCAACTTATCTTAATTGTTCATCTAATGCCCTCTAGTTTTGCTGCATTCATACTGATGGGGAACCTTTGGTTTCTGTAACTATCCATTTGGATCACCATTTCCCTATACGCAGTCTTGTCTGTACAAAATAGTTTAGCTAGGCTTGATGATGATGATGATGATGATGATGGTGATGGTGATGGTGATGGTGATAATCATAATTTATTTATTAATTATCCACGTTTCCTTATGGCTTGAGGTGGGGTACAACGTAGTTAAAATACATTATATTATTAAAATTCAACTGGAGAACAACTGATTTGGAAACTATAGGTGTTTAAGTTTCTCTGAGAATATTTTTTTCAGGATCCCAATCAAACTCTATTTCAGAATCTGAGCATTTCGATCTTTGCTGATGGCAAACCAGCTCAATGACTTCATGACTTTTGTTCTCATGAATACTTGATTCCTCATTGACTCCAAACCTTCACCTGCCATTGGCCCTATCTTGGTTGGTTACATTTTGCTACATGGCTTTATCCCCTAATTGGGCTAATCTGCTGGGCCCAATTCTCTCTCTTTTTAAAGAAGTCCTCTTTCTTTGTTGGCTATTTAAGCTGTCAGCAGCAGTCCAACTCCATGAGGATTTATGGATCCCCCTTTACTTAGACACATCAGTCTTGAGCCACATCATTTTCTAGATTAGTGCCAGAGACCCGCAGCCAACATTATCCTTTCGCCATTTGGGGCAGACAGTTCAAAGGCACAGAGTCTTTCATGTGAGTGGATTGAGAGAGCTTGCCAAACACCAGAATGGCCAGCTCCTGATTGCAGATCTGCGGTCTCAAAAGAGCACGAAAACACATGCTGCAGCTATGCATGAGATATTGTGGCTGGTCATGGTGTACGCGTGCCCTTGGCAAGCATCCATCCAAGTCCCAGATGTTCCTTCAATACACTCTGAAGGATAATCCCAGTTCTCTATGTGTTCTACCAGCTGGCAAACCAATGCTCCATGCCCTGCGCATTTGTGCTGCTCCTGTTCATTAGTGCTAGTCTCCCACCCAAAACCAGGCAACAAAGCTCTTGGGCCCTGGTTGTTTTCCTTGCTAGTGTCAAACTGATTAGCATTTCCTAGCAATAAAACAGTTGACTTGTTTAATGTCTAAATAAAACCCTAAATTTTCATTGCCGATAACATAGTGTGCATGTCTCATGGCTTTGGGTGTGAAAGCAGGGCATTATTTTGAAACAACTTCTTTCTTCCAAACTTTTCCTCCCTTGGCGTCCATGAGAGGCTTGGAAGTTTGTGGGTAGGGAAACAAATTGTACTTTTCCTTTAAAGCACTTGAGAAATGAGGAAATAGATCTATTCCAATTTCATTTGCATGATCAATTTATTCTGGGATAATGATCTCTGAATTCGGTGAAACGTACTAATTGTTGGGCCATGAGCCAAAGATTGAAGCATGTCAGAAGACAGTCAACAAATCTAGGCAATATGAAGTTCTCTTGAATTACATTTTCTCCTCTCAGGATAATCAATTATGCCATTACTAACTAACTTGTAATTAATGATGTTTGGGTTTTGGAGTTCCTTGGACAAACCTGAGGTGTATCTAGATCAAGAGTGAGCAATCTCTTCTAGTCCAAGGGCTAGAATTTCTTGTACTCCTTGTATTCCAATGGTGAGCAGGGCCACCATCAAAAAGATAGGACCAAACTGCAGCATATTGCAGTCTAAAGCTCTTACTGCCAGTTACTAAGATTTTGGATTAGTATTTCATTATTTCAGTATGGAAAAACTGGGAGTCTATTATAGTTTCATAGAATTTGAAGGTCACCAAGGTCACAACATCTGTTATACAGCTCCAATATGTTGATGACAATGTAGTCGGTGTGCATTTGGAAGAAGAAGCATACGAGAAGCTCGGCCTCTCATTGAACATTGAGAAAACCAAAGAGCTCTTCCAGAAGTCACCAGTCAATCCCTCTCCAATGCCAGAAATACAGCTTAATGGTGTAACATTAGAAAATTTTTGATCATTTCCGCTACTTGGCAGCCACCTCTCCACAAAAGTCAACATTGACACTGAAATACAACACCGCCTGAGCTCTGCAAGTGCAGCATTTTTCCGAATGAAGCAGAGAGTGTTTGAGGATCAGGACATCCATACGGATACCAAGATACTTGATTATAAAGCTGTTGTCCTCCCAACCCTGTTATATGTCTGCGAAATGTGGACTGTCTACAGACATCACACTCAACTCCTGGAACAATTCCATCATGGTTGCCTCTGAAAAATCCTGCAAATCTCTTGGGAAGACAGGCAGACAAATGTCAGCTTGCTGGAAGAAGTAAAGACCACTAGCATTTAAACAATGTTCCTACACCATCAACTCTGCTGGACTGTCCGATCACCAAATGCCCAATCACTGTATCTGAAAGCAGTTACTATACACCCAACTCAAAAATGGAAAACAGAAGGTTAGTGGACAGGAAAAGATATTTAAAGATGGGCTTTAAGCTAACCTTAAAACTGTGGCATAGACACCAAAATCTGGGAAGTCCTGGCCCTTGCGTGATCTAGGTGGAGTTCAGCTGTGACCAGCAGTGCTGTGGAATTTGAAGAGGCCTGAATGGAGGGTGAAAGGGAGAAATGTGCTAAGAGGAAGGCACATCAAGCCAACCCTGATTGGAAACCGATGTCCTCACTGTGGAAGAACATGTGGATCAAGAATAGGTTCCTACTGTCATCTATGTACCCACCGCTAAGACACTATACTTGGAAGGCCATCATACTTGGACAATGAGGGATCGTCTAACTGGAGAATTGGAAGCGACTGTAAGGACTATCCATTCCAACTCCAGGAATATACAACTCTTGAGAGATGCCCATCCAGCCTTTGTTTAAAGTCCTCCAATGAAGGAGAGTCTTTGTCCTTCTGAGTCAATCAATTTCATTGTTGAAAACCTCTTGCAGTCAAGAAGTTCTTCCTAATGTTCAGGTGGAATTCTCTTTTTTTGTCATTTGAATCCACTGATCCTGGTTATTGATTCTGGGGTAGCTGAAAAGAAGCTCATGCCATCATTTACATGGCATTCCAGTTGAGACATGGCTAGGCATTGATCAAGTGAGGTACAGGGAAAGCAAAAGCAGACGTAGAGATTGAAAATCTTACTTTGAGGCTACAACTCTCAGAACTCTCTTCCCAGCATATCCATTGCCCATACTAGTTTCGGGATTCTGATAGTTGTAATGATGCTCAAAATGACCTTTTCAATCTCTTGGCAGAACAAAAGATAAGATTTAGGTTGGAGCATGGAGCAATGATCTTTTTTAGTCAAGCGGCCTTTTAGTTCAGAAAGCTTTTAAAGAAGGGGGTGAGGCTCCTGATATAATTCCTTTTTATTTTTGAATGGTGGTTTATCTTTTAAAGTGTATTTTAAAATCATTTTTGTATAATCAATTGTTTGATCCCATTGTGATGCTCACTTTTTTGTATGTTCTTAGCTTATTTGCTTTGAAAATTGTAAGCTGCCTTGAGTCCCAATTTTGGAAACTCAAGACACCTTATAATGTGAAACGTAGAAAATAACGTTAAACCTGGAAAATGACTAAATATAACAACCATCCAAGAAGTTTTAAAGATTTAAATGACATCACCTGGCAAAGCTGTTTCTTTTAATTTCCCACATTTATTTTCTTTTTTTAGATCTCGACCCATCTTGCACATTAGCTTCCCTTGGCACCGCCAAAGGGACCTAGAGCCTTCAGAAGAATCAAATGACAGAGGATTTGATAATCCCATGTTTGACACTCCATCCACCCCAGAGGTAGGAATCCTGGTTTGTTTTTCTGTTTATGAATGAACACAGCAATACAGCCATTGTGAGCACAGAGAGCCAAAGCCAGAGACACTCCCTTATCCAACTTTCTTTTGGCAGAGTGCTACTTGAGGGTTTTTTTCACAGCTTAGGAAGTTGTTTCCCCCCAAAAAAGAACAAGAAAGAGAAGGCACTCCTGTACTATAGCATTTTAAAGGGGGGAAAGTATATGGAAGCAGAAGAAAAATAGCTTTAGCAAACCATGTTGTTTATTTAACTGTTGAAAACATTCTAATGGAGATCCAAGAAATTGCTGCAAACTGCTAACAAAGAGAATCAAACGAGCATGCAGTGGATCATTGCTATCTGCTGGGGTTCAGTCCAATGTCAAAATCCATGGATACTGAATGGTTTAGTAAAATAGTGTCTCTTAGATAAAATGAGAAAATCAAATTTTATTTTTAGGGGATTTTTTTTGCTTTGTTTTGAAATATTTTCAAACCATGGATGATAGAATCCATGAAAACCCAGGAAAGCCTTACACTGTTAAAAGTCATAGTTTCTTTAGGGCAACCATAGACAGAAAAAAAAATGCATCATAGAGAAAAGAGGAAAATGTCTAATCAGTCTAAGACAGTGATTCTCTACCTGTGGGTCCCTAGGTGTTTTGGCCCACAACTCCCAGAAATCCCAATCAGTTTACCAGCTGTTAGGACTTCTGGCCAAAACATCTGGGGACCCACAGGTTGAGAACCACTGGTCTAAGATAACCCATAAACTATGCCAGGAAAGTGCACCGGTTGCTCAGAAATAATTGATTTTTTGGCCAGGCTTCCTTCTGTTAAATGTTATTTTCCAACTTGTGGCTAGTTGCTAGAGGGAAATTAGCCTTAGAGGTTTCTGCCCATAGGCATGGGAAGCAAGGACTCCAATGATGAATTTCCCCATTTGAATTCCATTTATTGATTTATTTTTTTAACTACTGTACAGAGTGTAGTGGGGTCTCCTTCTTTTGAGGTTTTGAAACACAGGCCAAGTGACCATCTATTGAGAGTGCTTTGATTGTGTGTTCTTTCATGGCAGGGGGTTAGACTAGATGACCTTTGGGGTATCTTCCAGTTCTGTTTGTATGATTTTATGTATTTGTTCCCTGCTCTTTATTGTGAGATTGCAGAGCATCCTAAAAATAAGACAATGTAAATAATTAAAAAGAACTCCAAATTAAAACCATAAAATATAATTTAACCAAGGTAAAACATATTAATCAACAAGTTAAAAGAGCGTAGAGTGTTGCAACACTTCAAAGAATTTGTTTACAATATTTGGAAATTAAGCCCCACAGACTCATTTAAAAAACGTATTTTGACTTGACAGTGGAAAGAAGCCAAAGCTGATGCCAATGGAACTTAGGTTTGCTAACACTGTGCTGACGCAATGGACAATATCCCTTCCAGTAGATCACATTTTGGGGGCAGAGATATAGGAGCCAGTGTTGTGATTTGAGAGTGATGACTCTGGTGACCAGGGTTGAAATCCCCCCACAGCCATAGAAACCCACTGGGTGATCTTGGCTGAGTCACACTCTCTAACTTCAGAGGGAAGGACAGGGCAAACTCCGTCTGAACAAATCTTGCCAAGAAAACCCTTTTGTAGGTTTGTAGGTTTGTACAATCACTACAAGTCCAGAATGACTTGGAGGCAGACTACGACAGCAACCAATAATATATAGAGATGGAAGTCCATGTTTTGAGGTCCCAATCCCTTCAAGGGCTTTGAATGTTGGCTGGCCTCCTATTAGATAGCTTAGCTATGATGATAACAGCGAAATTTGCAATATTGTCACTATTTCATGTTCACATTTACAATTGTGGAACCATTGCCATTACTTCTAATGAGCCTAGAAGGAAGGTGTCCAGCTTTCTCCTTGCAGCATCTGTGGCGCAAACAAGGACACCTTAAGGGACCTGCCACAACTCCCTATTGCACAACAGCCCACTGGTGGGAATGGTTTGGATGCATCATTCACCGCCTCGCTTGCCCAGCAACACATAGGATCATTGAGTTGGAAGAGACCACAAGGGCCATCCAATCCAACCCCCCCCCCCCCCCCGCCGCCATGCCGTAACATTATTCCTTCCCTTGTTTTTTTTAAGTTGAGTTTTAGGGAGACTGATCTGGAGATGGAGAGTAACCACAATGTTATAGCTATAGCCCCCATGTAGGATCTAAGCCATCATCACCAGGACCTTGAATTGTGTCTGGAAACAAGTTCACAGAAAGAACATGGCTCTTGCAGGAGTAAGCCCAGAGTATCCAGTGGAAGCTGATATCTCTAGTACCAGTGAAGCATACAGATATACCATGTTTATTCAACTACAGGTTATTTTCCTCCTTTCAGTCAACCCAGCGCCATAAATTTTTAATCTTCGATTTGCAAGTTTAAAAAAATAGGTTCTGCTTTTCAACCATTTCAGCTATTTGACATCACCTTTATCCCTAATCTATTGAATAAGCAAGGGATGCCTGTAAATCAGTTCTGTGTTTACTTTAAACTCAATGAAGCTATCCAAAGTGCTGAGCCTATTTGCAAGAAGGTTGGGATTCAGCACCTTGGATAGCTCATTATGAAGTTTAAACCAGGGCTTCTTAAACTTTTCCAACTTGTCACCCCTTTCTGCCTGACAATTCTTGTAATCAACCCTGGGTACATACATAAATATATACAATAGGTATTTAAAATCAAACATTTACCAATAATAGCATTTTCAAGGCTTGCTAAACAGGCTGATTTGCCTTTTTATGAGGAATGGATGAAGCTTCTTCTGCAGAGTCCACAGTAAACACTGCATGTTGTTGCTAACAGATTTGTATAAATGTCTAAAACAGACACTAGGTGATGTTCAGAAATCTTTTGCTGGTCCCAATTTTTTCCCAACCCCATTTTTTCTTACATTTTGGGTAAGGACCCACTGTTTAAGAAGCAGTTGCTTAAACTGCAACCCGGTTTGCATTTAGTGTGACATTGACATCTCAGGCCTTCATTACCAACATTACCTCATGGCCCTTGGGACCCTCACATGAACCATAGAACTGAAGCATTAAAATAATATTGCCTTTCCATTGAAAAAAGCCCTCTGAAGACATTTTACAGATAAAACATTAAATGATGGAAAATGTAAAATATGATTAACTGAAACAGCGGCCCCCAGACATTTTGCTTCAATACAAATCCACAAAATAAAAATGACAGTAATACATAAAACCACAGCTTTTGAGAGTTAAGCCAACTTCACTTATTCAGCTAAAAGCAGATTGGAACATCCCAGTCTTTAAGCCAGTTAAAAACATCAAAGGGTGAGCAATTGAGACAGAAGTTGCTTTTTGCATGGTTCTGAACTCAGCTTAGAAAAGTTTTTTTTTTTTTGAGGAGCGTGGAACTGTAGCTATCAGAATCTGTAACCTGGGGAATTCTGGTATGACTTCTCCTCTTCATCAGTACAGATTAGAAACATATAAAACCATCACAACACACACACACACGCACATGCACTTTAATAAAATACGAAATATAAAATCAACCAAGTGGAACACCATAAAAAGGTCAATGCAGCCTATTCCTAAAACTCAATGGACAAAGTTTTGATCTGTTAGGAAAAGAAGAACAAGGAGGAAGCTGTCCTAGCTTTTCTAGAAAGAGAGTTCCGAAGTTTGGTGGCAGCCGCAAAGAAAGCTCTCTCCTGAAATGTTGTTGAAGAGAAAAGAAGAGCCTCTTAATACCTTAAAACATATTCATATAGTGAAATATGACCTCCAAACAGCTTGGATTGTAGCTACATACATAAGATTTCTAAGCTCTGGTTCTGAGACTAAGCTTCCATAAACATAGATGGATTCCAAAGGAAAGCAAAAGAGCTATTGGATATGCTTCTCCTCGCTGGGTGAATTCCAGATAAATCCAAAGGAATGGGTATGAGGAAATACTTTATTAGGACTTCTAGATAAGAAAAACATTATTTGGAAAGCCCAGATTTTGTTCCAGTAAAAACCACTGTTATTATGGAGAGCCACATGTGGTTTTCTTCATCCTGAAGAGCTCCTGAACTTTTAATGCACATTCTCCAGGTCAGTTTAAATCAACCCAGTACTTGCCTCTGTGTTTGCTGATACATTCTTTATCCTTGGACCTAGCAAAATGATCACCACCAGTAAGTGGCCCTTCCAAGCAAATGAAAGAGTAAACGTAGCACTAAAATAAAGTGATCCCAATACTTTGTGGAATATTGTTAAAGCACTATAGCACTTTGACTAGTGTTGGAAGAGACCTCATGGGCCATCCAGTCCAAACCCCTGCCAAGAAGCAGGAAAATCGCATTAAAAGCAGACAGATGGCCATCCAGCCTCTGCTTAAAAGCCTCCAAAGAAGGAGCCTCCACCACAGTTTGGGTCAGAGAGTTCCACTGCTGAACAGCTCTCTCAGTTCAGAAGTTCTTCCTAATATTCAGGTGGAATCTCCTTTCCTGTAGTTTAAAGCCATTGTCCCGCATGACCTTCATGTTTGAGGGTGCTTTGAATGAGATTTTCCTCCTTCTTGGCAGGGGGTTGGATTGGCTGGCCCACGAGGTCTCTTCCAACTCTGTGATTCTATGATTCATGTTTAGACTTGGGCCCCATCTCCAAGATATCTCATTATGTATTTGCAAATATTCATACACACACACACATATATATATAAAAGAAAGAAATCCAAAGCACTTCTGGAGTATTTTGGATAAGGCATGCAGTACTCAAACATCATGCTTTCCTTACTTTCTTTGCTCTCTGATCCATGGCAGAAAATGTCCAACTCCTCAAAACGTTAGATCAGGGACCAAAATATTTATTAACTTCATTAAGTACAGAATTGAGTGCTCATGATCAGAATTATTGCATGAAATGGCATCCTTGCGGAGGCCCTGTTTTGGGACCTCATCCAAAAGAGCGCAAAACAAGAATAAAATTGATGATTAAGTGCTCACCATAATGTGGAGAGTTTGGTCCTTACAAATGATAGAAGTGGAAAGGTTTTGTGCGGCCTAAGCAACTTTGCATTCACATTACAGGTTGGCCAATAAAAAAGTATTTAGAGTATAAAATCCAGTTTTTTTAAAGTTCTGAAATGGGTTATCATGTGCAGAGCAAACGAACAGCCTTGAGCATTGCTTTGTGAAATATAAGTGCTGCGTTGACAGTATGGATTCCTCTCAGCTCACAAGATCTACTTTCTCTTCAAAGTATTTAAGCTCTCAAGTTAATATTTTTCACCCAATGTATTAAACACTTCTCTCTCCCGCCCTTCTCTTTCTCCCTCTCCCATAGGCTTTAGCTGTTGTGTGCTCTGTGGAGGGGACACCGGAGAAGATGGGAGCCAAAAATAGCGAACTTTATTACATTAATCCCTTATACGATGAAACAGAACTTAGTGCTTAAAATCAAAGCTGTCATTCTGGCTAAGTCTCCATCAGCTGTATTTCACATGCTGTTTCTATCAGTAGCTCAAGCTTCCAGAGGTAGACCATAAAATCAACCTCATGCAGAGAGACCATTCATTTCAGTGGGGATTGTGCAAAGGAGCTTCCCAATGCATCATACCCATTTTTTTTGGGGGGGGGGAAATTCTTGTCTTAAATGATAAGTTAATTGTGTAATGGCAGTCTAGCCAAGTACAATATTCATGGAAATAAAACTGTTTGCAAATTCATTCATCCTCAGCCGTGGTCTATGTTAAATTATTTGAAGTTTAGTTAGTGACATAGCAGGTAAGAAACCCCAAAAATATACCATGGCTTAAATCCAATTGAACATTAAAGTTCAATCCCTGCTAGCACAATTCCAGTGTACTTTGGAAGTGATAGAGATATAATTCAGCTGAGACTGAAAATGCATCTGTTTGTACAAGTAGGAGTAAACAAGGAGTAAATCCTCTTTAAATTACTTCACTCTCTTTTCAACCATGGCATTGTGGAAGGAATCTCAGGAATTATACCTACATGGAAAGGACAAGCAGAAAATCAAAGCCAAAACCTCCTTTTCTCTCCCTTGTGTTGGGAGAGTGTTTCTCTTCTGTCCCAAATCTTACAACAGCACAGGTGTGGGTTTGTGTACAAGAGAGAAAAAACGAGGAGTTCCCATACTATGGTGTTGTACCATTTTAGCAACAGAGACTCTGGAAAGAACTAGGTCTCCCACCCACTGACCCCCCAAAATCAGTGTACAATAGCACAATTGAACTTTCCACTGCCGTATAATGCAGTTTCAAACTTCATTATGTGAATCTGCACTGACCATGCAATGCAGTTTCAAACAACCATATTGAGACAGAAGGAAATGAGATCAGTAATTATTTTTTTTTTGTATTAGTAAAATAACTGCTTTTAGCCTTCCATGGAATACCAACAGAAGATCAACAACATTATGCAATACACTCCAGCAGAAGATGTTATTATCAAGAATCAATTGCAATATACCTGCCTTGTACTATAAGGCTCTCCGCAAGATTGCATTTCAAGGAATTACTCTTCAATGAGTTCGACATCCAGTAAGGGTTCATATCTTTACTGCAAGAGTTTGGCTTCCCTAATTCTTCTAATACTTGATAGCTTTAGTATACTCAGGAATTGAAGTTTTGTCTCTTTTGTAGTAAGTCTATGCTTTTTGTGCATTCTCTTAATTTAATATTATGAAATTTACAATGTGCCATCATACAGATATGGATGTGCAAGAGTTGCACAATCAGCTTTGCAAGAGCTTGCACAGTCAGTAGAACAATATTTTGCATGAGTATTTAAAATTAAATGCTGTTTAATAGACTATCCTTGTACTAACTCTGAAATTGTACAATGACAAGCATAGCATGATGGACCTCACACTGATGCAATAGCATAGAGCAGACTTGTCCAACCAAATGAAGCCAAATACAAATTTTTACACTTAATACAATGAGATTTTCTTTTGTAACTGAATGGAATGGAATGGAATAATCAAGGTATGTTATGTCTACAAATATCAGAGTGTTAACCATAATTGACATTATAATTGCAAACAATTTGGCCAGAAGAAACAAAAAGACTGTTAAATTTACTAATGAAATAAAGAGCAAGGGGACCCTGTTACGTTATTGCATGCAATGAATTGTGGAAAAGAATTCACGTGTGTATTCTGTACTAGGCAAAGCACTGCTGCGCGCCATATGCTCTTGCTATTTGTGGCCCAAGGCAGCTATGAATACAACCAATACAAAATCGTGGCTTCAGTTTTATGTCAGTGTGCAGCCCAAGACAGTTGTTGTTCTTCCAATGTGGTCCAGAGAACCCAAAAGATTGGACATCCCTGGCATAGATTAATATAGGCAGAAATCTTGTAACTTTATAAGGAGGGGAAGAGAATGGAGATATCTAGAGAAACACAAACACACACACACACACACACACACACACACACACACACACATCAAAACAAAGGTGTTTTCACATGCCTGAGGGTAAGTATGCTTTGAACTGCATGTTTGTTGAGTGTATATTAAATCAGTTGAAACTACAATCTATCTATACACATAATAAAAGTGAAAAATGTGTATGTGTGTATGTGGCAGAGGTGTTCACTTACACAGACAGCCTCCCGCCTCCACAAATAGCTATAGTTCTCACTGAGCAGGAGACACCAATGGCCCTCCTTCCAAAGACATGCAAGTTATAGTGAGAGCCATGAACATGTAGCCCAAACCCTGCCAGTGCCCTCCACAAACACCATTCTTCCCCCACTCAAGTGAAGGCTTTCACGCAGGGACAATTTCATCCTAGAGGTTCTGTTTTTCCTCCAGAATAGACATCCTAGGGTTCCTTAATTTGCATGACCCTGCCCACTGCCTCTCCCTTAACCCTTGCCTACCCTTTCCTATGGCATACAGTTAACAGAAGAATTGATCAACAACTGAACAAGAGGTTTGAGAGAATTCACCATGATTTACAAAAGTTGTATTTGACCTACATCCAGAGAGCACTGTTAACCCAACCAACGATGGATCTGGATCAAACTTGCCTTGGATGATGGGACTTGTAGTACTTTCACTGATTCTGTGACTCCCACCAACAATAGACTGAGACCAAACTTAGCACAGAGAAACCCCATGACCAACTGAACATACCCTGTTTCATAAAATCATAGAATCATAGAATAGTAGAGTTGGAAGAGACCTCATGGGCCATCCAGTCCAACCCCCTGCCAAGAAGCAGGAAATCGCATTCAAAGCACCCCCGACAGATGGCCATCCAGCCTTCTGTCGGAGGTGCTTTGAATGCGATTTCCTGCTTCACGATTTCCTCGAAAATAAGACATCCCCTGAAAATAAGACCTAGTAGAGGTTTTGCTGAATTGCTAAATATAAGGCCTCCCTTGAAAGTAAGACCTAGCAAAGTTTTTGTTTGGAAGCATGCCCACTGAACAGGACACCAGAGCATGCAGGATCGGTAAATGTATATACCATAGATTGTTGTACATGGAAATAATGGTAGTAAAAAGAAATTCTTGATAGGATTCAGTTTGTCTGGTTATGCTGGTTTCTGATGACAACTACTGTGCAATATATGAAAAATGTTCAATTTTTTTGTTCAACAATCAATACGAATTCTTCTTCATGGAAAAATAAGACATGCCCTGAAAATAAGACCTAGTGCAACTTTAGGAGCAAAAATTAATATAAGACACTGTCTTATTTTCAGGGAAACACGGTACTGAAGGGGTTAGTGGGAATGGACCTTGATTTTGAGAGCTATAGTTCACCTACATCCAGGGAAACGGTGACCCCCCCACCAACAATGGACTGGGACCAAACTTGGCACACAGACCCGACATGGCCAACTGTGCATACAGGCCTGGTTTGGAGGTGATTGACCTTGAATCTGGGAGTTGTAGTTCACCCTTATCCAGAGAGCCTTGAACCCAGCCGACTACAAATCTGGACCAAACTTGGCACGCAGACCCAACATGGCCAACTGTGAATACTCTCAGGCTTTGGGGGTGATTGCTCTGGGAATCTAGGAGTTGTAGTTCACCCTTATCCAGATAGCACTGAACCCAGCCAATGGCAAATCTAGACCAAGCTTCAGTGATATTGTCTAACATACCAAAACAAACAATGCCTTCTTCTAATAACCCGGGCACCGTCGAGTCCCCAAGCTAGTATACAAATAAAATTAACCCTGTGCAAAATGGCTTGTCATTGACTGCTTCAGGCTCCAGTGCTTTAAAGAGGCATTGTGGAAGTCATTGTCTAAACAATTTCCAATTGTATTTTCCTGTCTCGCTCTCAGCTTGAAATCAAGACAAAAAGAACTCTCACCAAATGTACCAAGCGTGTGTTTTCTCCCTGAAATGTTAGTGTGCATACAGGGCAAGCTGGGCTGCCAATCCTTGCTTTGTTGTATATTTCCTTGTCTCTTAATTTCCTTCACCATCACACAATGTGTGTGAACTGTTTCCCTTGGAAACTGCTTGTCAGTGCTCGTAGTCCTCATATTCATGTTGAGCTGCACACAAAAAACCAGCAGTTCCAGCTAGAAATCAATAATGGTAGACATAACAGCAGCACTCTCAAACGTTTTGGAAATGGTCGCTTCCGCCAAAGATGCTCTCCATCAAAGTTCTGTATTCGTAGAAGTCCTTCTTGAAGAAGGAAATGGATGCAAATTTTGCCATTTTCTCCATTCAGGCAATGATGGCTGTGCACTGAAAAAGAGGCCCAGCATTGATACATTCCAGTGTCATTTGCTATTCCTCTTGCAGAGATTATTTAGATTTTCTAGGCAGGATTCTAAGCCAGTATCTCTTATTCAGTCCTTTACTTAAATGTCTGGAACACTTCAATTTTTCATTTCCACTGACACTAGGTCTTGTCATTTTCTTGGAATTCTCTGATGATTTTTTCTGATGTCAGAAAAAAGAGAGAAAGAATCTGCTAGGATGGGGAGAGGGCAGAGCGGAGAAGAAGGGTGCCGTTGAGAGAATTCAAGGATAGATTTGCACATGTAAATGCATCTCTTGAAAACTGAGATGATAAACTGAGATGAATGCTCTTCAGACAAATTTCGATAGAGTGGGATGAAGATAAGAGCTTTTTTGAGTGGCAGCAGGTTGGAATGCATGGCCCTTGTGGTCCCTTCCATGATCCTAAGATATGCGCTTCCGGAGAGCTCTGGAGACCAGAAATTCTCATTTTAAACAACTTGCAAGTCTTCCACCTCTGAATAGGTATTGTCATTAACCAGAAGTGGACTTCTGGTCACTTCCAATTTGTCAAAGGCTTTCATGGCTGGAATCATTGAGTTGCTCTGAGTTTTCCGGACTGTATGGCTATGTTCCAGAAGCATTCTCTCCTGACATTTTGCCCACATCTATGGCAAGCTTCCTCAGAGGTTGTAAGATCTGTTGGAAACTAGGCAATATAGCAAAAGTTTAGAAGAGACAGGAAACCCCCTCAGTAGAAAATTGGATGTTGAGGCTAATCGATATTAAAAATATGGATTTATTAACACAAATTATATCACAGAATATTTCATTGAAACATAAGACAGATTGGACTAAATTAAGACAATACCTGCAAAGGGTAAAGATTGAACTTTTATGAAACAGGTTTACAAGCAACCTTAAGCAACCTTAGGCGGTAGGATGTTCACAGATGTTCGCCGGATAA
Source organism: Anolis carolinensis (assembly GCF_035594765.1). Classification (NCBI taxonomy): domain Eukaryota; kingdom Metazoa; phylum Chordata; class Lepidosauria; order Squamata; family Anolidae; genus Anolis; species Anolis carolinensis. Next base: position 349,865,414 of record NC_085841.1, read on the forward strand.
TATTATGAAATGAAGAAAATGTTTTTCGTGGTGCAGAGGATCTGGAAGGATACATACTTTGTTGGGTGTGTTGTTGGGGTTTTCCCTTTTTTTGTTTCTTTTTTTTCTTGTATTTTCTTATAATCTGTCTTTCCTATACCTGTTTATTGTTCCCCCACTTTTTATGTACATTCAAAACTATAAATAAATTATTTTTTTTTAAAAAAGAAGAAACTAGGCAAGTGAGGTTTATATCTCTCTGGAATATCTAGGGTGGGAAAAAGAACTCTTGCCTGTTTGAGGCATGTGTGAATGTTGCAATTGGCCACCTTGATTAGCATTGAATAGCCTTGCAGCTTCAAAGCCTGGCTGCTTCCTGTCTGGGGGAGTCCTTTGTTGGGAGGTGTTAGCTGGCTCTGAATGTTTCCTGTCTGGAATCCTGTTTTTTTTGTTGTTGTTGTTGCTTTGTCCTGATTCAAGGACCAAACACAGTGCCCAAACACGAATCAGGGAACACTGCAGACTAATTCAACCAGAGAGGTCATCCATAGCATGAACCAACCTGGACACATATTATTTCAGAACACAGAAATGCTTGACCACTCTAACAACCACCATATCAGACTACAAAGAGAAGTCACTGAATTCCACAAACATGTGGATAATTTCAACATAAAGGAGGAAACCATGAAAATGAATGCAATCTGGCTACCAGTTTTAAAAGAACTCTAAAATCAGGACAGTAAATAAAGAACAACACAAAAAAATCAGGGAATTTTCCCCTTAAAGCCAAGACCAGCCACTTTGTCATTGTCTGAATTGCCTCCTCCCTTTCTCCTCTGCATTGGTTTAAACATTTACTTTCTGCCATCTTAAAATAGGCCAGAATTGGAGGGGCACTGGACCCCCAAAGCCCACCATAACGTATCTGACTGTGAGGCCAGGAATTTATTTAAATTCTGTCTCTTGTTTCTTTGACACATTCTGGGATCCTGGACAGTCTCTGGAGGGAGTGAAAAAGTGAGTCCAGGCTGATAGCTTGAATAATTACACTGGTCAAAAAACCTTTACATGAGACATTATTTTTGATAGTTTAGATAGATTTTTTGATGCTGTTTTCAAATCTGTTTTTAATTTTTCTGTAGCATGTCTAGTTTTTCTGATGCAATGTATTACATGTCAGCAACACTTGTGATTTGAACTGGATTATATGAGTCTATACTGCCATATAATCCAGATCAAAGCAGTTTGTCTGAATTCAGACACTAGATTATATGGCAGTGTAGATGTAGTCATAATCTTACTGAAAGTGGAGCAGTTACACATCTCGCTTGCAAATCTGTAGCTGCAATGCAGAATGGCAACACTTTTATTCCCTCATTTCCCACCCAAGTAATGTGTTAACTGGAGCGCATTTCTTCTGAGCTTTGCTCTTTTCTAACAGAAACACTTCATTTTTTTAAAAAAGGCCCAGCTACTGAATCTTCTGTGAATACAAAACAGATGAAAACCTATCTATATCTGTGCTGATCAGAGTCTATTACTATATAACACAGACAAGAAGTTATGGTAATACTATTATTTTATTTTATTCTATTCTATTTTATTATAGGATAGTGGCTAGAACCCTTCTTCCTTCATCAGAGATTTTGGAAGTCATTTCAAACACACATTACAAGAGCTGCCAAAATGTGACAGCTACACTATGGCATTTAAAAGCATTACACACCTGTCTCCAAAATAATGGCTCACTGGAGATGTTCAGATGAAAATTGAATTTGTCTTCCAATATGTTTCCTGCCCAGATCAGATATGCCTCCTTTCCTCCTTCCAAACCTCTAAACAGACTGGTTTACTGATATAAATGGGAGCAGAGTGGGCTGAGAGCAAATGAAAATAACCTTTCCAATGACTTTCAAATACAGTGCAGAAATAGAATCCAGTCGGAAAGAACCTCAAAGGTTATCCAGGTCAACACTTTGCTGGTTAGGAAATACCTCACTGTAGGAATTCCAGATAGATGGCCATCCAGCCTCCACTTTAAAATCTTTGACAGTATAGGTCACTTTCTGGTGTTCCACATTGCTCCTCTTTTTAACTGCCTTCTCCATCGGGATGTTTTCCCTAAGAGACAGGAACTATTTTTAAAGGGTAGAGCACACTCAGCATTGACGGGAAGGTTGTTAGTCAATTTGCCTACCTACAGAGGGAAAATTACTTTTCCTGTCCATTTTCACTGAAACATTCTTAGGTAGGAAAACTCTTACAAGCACAATGCAATCTTATAAATGCTCTGTGTTAAATTGTTTTTGTGGCTGCTGTTGTGTGGTTCCAAGTTATTTTTTACTTATGGCACTCTAGGGTGAATTTATCAGAGTGTGTGCAACTTGCCCAAGGTCACTCAGTGGGTTTTCGTGGAACTGGGGATTGAAACCCTATTTTCCAGAGCTGTGAACCAATGGTTGAATGATTAGACCAAGCTGACTTTTATAGCTTATTTCAGGTAAGTATGCATATGACAGAGTACAGATTGTTGTTAACTGCTATCAAGTCAACTTTGACTTATGGCAATGCTATAGATGTGAGACCTGCAAGTTCCCTACCCGCAGCAGCTATTTTCAGGTCTTGGCTTCCTTGACTGAGTTTAAAAGGTAAAGGTAAAGGTTTCCTCTGACGTTAAGTCCAGTCGTGTCCGACTCTAGGGGTTGGTGCTCATCTCCATTGCTAAGCCAAAGAGCCAGCAATGTCCATAGACACCTCCAAGGTCATATGGCCAGCATGACTGCATGGAACGCCGTTACCTTCCCGCTGGAGCGGTACCTATTGATCTACTCACATTTGCATGTTTTTGAACTGATAGGTTGGCAGAAGCTGGAGCTAACAGCGGGTGCTCACTCCGCTCCCCAGGTTTGAACCTGGGACCTTTCGGTCTGCAAGTTCAGTAGCTCAGTGCTTTAACATATTGAGCGACTGGAGGCTCCCAGACTGAGTTTACTCATCTGTATTACAGTCCTTTCTTATTGCCTTCTATCTTACCAAACATTATTGCCTTTTCTAGTGAGTCATGTCTTCTTCCCATGGTATGTCCAAATTACAACAGTCTCAGTTCCATCATCTTGGCTTCTAGGGAAACTTCAGGTTTGATTTCCTCAAGAATCCATTTATTTGTCTTTCATTATTCATGCGAGGCCCCAGCAATAGTCGTCGTCTTCTTATTTCTTAGTGCTTAGTACATGTTTGGTTGATAATTCCCAAGGTAGCTCTTCCTTTTGCTGTTGTTCTTATAAGCCATCTAGTCAATTCTCACATAGTGCTCTTATAGGGTTTTCTTGCAACACGTGTTTGAAGGAAATTTGCCATAGCCATTCTCTAAGGCTGAGATTAGTGCAGTGGTTCCCAACCTTTGGGCCTCCAAGTGTTTTGGACTTCAACTCCCAGAAATCTCAGCCAGCTTACCATCTGTTAGGAACTGGGGGAGCTGAAGTCAAAAACACCTGGAGGCCCAAAGGTTGGGAACCACTGGGTTAGTGTGACTTGTCCTAAGTTCATTCAACATGGTTTCATGGCTGACCAGGGAATCAAACCCTGACCTCCTGCAGTCATAGCCCAATACTCCAACTATGCTGGCTCTCTTTACATAATACTCTGGATGGTAAAGTTTTGTGAAATTGTTCAGGGGAGGCTCAACCTAGTCTTTAAGAGGAGAATCAACACCCACTGCATATAATGACACTTGTTGTCTCAGCTTGACCTACTTTGTAAGGTTGTGGAGATAAAATGGCAAAAGGGAGTTGCATGTACATCAGTTCACTGGAGGAAAAGTAAGATAGAGAAGTCCTATTTCTCTTCCAGAGGAGCTTGTCAGATTGCCCTTCTTTTTACTGTTCCAGCTAGGAATACAACTATCCCCGGCACATCAACTGAAAGGTCTAGTGCGATTAAGGCGAGACGATCTCTATCACCCTTATTTTTCTACTCTGTGTGGCTTGAGAAAGACCTTTGGTACATTATCTCTTTTGAGTTTCTCTCTCTATTCCCCTTTCTTCTCCTAGCAATTTTTAAAGCTTCAAATTGCTTTGCCCTAACCTCTACCACCCCTCACATTCTGAGTCCAGCCTTTTGTAGCATTACCAGACCTGGCAGTTACAGATCTTTGAATCCAGTCAGCTTTGCAAGTTTGCTTCTATGTGCAGATATTTTCCCATTTTGAAGCAACTGTGTCGGGTTAGCTAGCTATCTGTTTTTGGTTTGCCTCTGAACTCTGTTGTAATACCATTTTCTTTTTGGTAATTCAACATGGATGTAGCTTACTAGTTCTAACATTAAAAACAGCAGAAACCTGTATGACCATTGCATGTGGAGTTACGGTGTTACAGAGAAGAATCTGGCCAGATCTCTGTCCTCAAAACATTGATATTGGTAAGTAGATTTTAAGATCAATCGGGGGTTCATTCTCTTGTTGATTGAGAAGTGGCTGCCTAATATTCCCATAGGCAATCTCAGGTGTGACAGGCAGAAAAAGGTTTCCTGTCTCAAATCCCCTTGCACCAAATTTCACTTCTGTGGGTTGGATGGGAAAATCAAGAATCCACTTCTCAATCAATGGGGAATTGACTCCTGTCAGTTCCAGCAGCTATTTATTGGTAAGAAGAGTTTGGATGACTTTTATGCTCCCTATGTGGATGCTAAAATAGGCCAGTCAGGGCACAGTTGGAGGGAAAATTACTTCTCCTATCCATTATCATTTGATCATCCTTGAATATAAAGACTCACGTAAGCACCATAGGTATTCAGAAGTCGCCTTCATTCAGTGACGTTACTCCCAAGTAACTGGCAACATAATAGATTGCATGAAATCCCTAAAACCAATCCCTTGGTTGCTGATGGGAGGGTTCAACTACAATAGCCGTTTCAATGTCTGTGTTTGTTCTTAATCATTTAATACACTTCTGAATAATAATTCCAGAGAAATCCCAGCTGCACAGGAAGCTGAGTGGTCCAATTGTGTCTGATCACTTCAGAGCCATGTTTCTGGGGTCCATGTTTACATCCAGAACGTAAAAGAGTTTGCACACTTCATATGAAAATGTATTTCATAGCACTTCTTTCTCTTTCAATCAGAACTGGCTTTCAATTGAGAACTAATCTTCGTTATTGTTTTAATGACATGTGTCCTCCCTATTCCTGTGTGCTGTTGAGAGACATCTCTTCAGACACTACTGAAATGTAATATTTATCCTGGCATAACACAGCAGTTTGATGGTAAGTTTAGGCAGGTTGAAAGAAATAACTTATCATGGAGCTAATGACTAAAAAAGAATTTAAATTGTATTGTGTCTGAAAATCAGTTCAGAGATAGATCAGAAAGGAGTGGGAATCTTAATTTAGTTTATAAAAGTCCCAAGACGCACTCGCTTTCTTAGTAATGAAAGTTTCAAAGAGTAGAAATCTCTCCTACCAGAAACATTAGCCAACCACATGGCATGGCAGTTGGTTTCCCATGATTGCCACTCAAAACTTCCAATTTGCTAACACTTATTGGTTGACACTTGATTGCAAATTTCTTGGGATTGGAAAGCTAGTGAGGGAAGGCTTCTGTAAAGCCTTCTTCCTTAAATGTCACTGCCAGCTAATAGTAATTAGAGATGCCAGTGAGTGAGGGCATGTAGGCTAATTGCTTACTCTCCCCCTTGATGGATTAATAAAAATACTTCCTTTTCTCACTCACTTCGCAGCTCTGGCATGCTGTAAAATGGCACTAAGGTGAGCAGGCTGTTCCATACAGATCTTACAAAAGTTACTTTTGGACTTCAACTCCCAAAATCTCCCAGTCAAATTGCCACTCTCTGTACTGACTGAACGCTGGGAGCTGTCATCAAAGAAGCTCTGTTTCACACTGGCAAATTGTGGTTAACTGCTAAGCTCTGATTTTGCTTTGGTAAGTTGCTATGAAAGTCAGCATGGTGTAGTGGTGTGAACCCTAGACTGGGAACTCTGGAGACCAGAGTTTGATTCATCGTTCAGCCATGGAAACCAACGGGGTAACCTTGGGTGAGTCACACACCCTAAATCCCAGAAAACCTTGTGATAAGTTCACCACCAGGTTGTCATAAGTTGGGAATGACTTGAAGGCACACAGCAACAATAACCAACATGGGAAGAAACAGTTTCACTTACTCTCAACCCAAAAGATACTCCATCCACTGATATAGGGGTTGTACTGTACTTCCTGGTTTTCTTTAATGATCTTACCTGGACTTAAGTTATCCTGGGAGGGATCATTTGGTAGGATATTTTGGGGCCTCTGAATGTGGTGGAAATGCCCTATGTAACCCTAGAGTGCATTTGAGGAAAAATGTTACCTGTTCATGTATCCTATGGGTCACAAAAAGTCCTGAGGGATTGGGGGAGCTTGTAGCCTGTGAACCACATTTTGTAACTCCCTGAAATAGGGGAAGATTTTGTAACTCCCTGAAATAGGGGCAGATTTCAGATTCATATTAATCCTCCTGGAAAGGTGATTTTACAGGTTTTTTTCTGTCTCTCAGCCTTTGTTTCTTCCATTCTGAAGTTTTATTCTGCTCCACCTACCTCCATCTTCATAGCTAACAGCATTTGCGCTTGGGGGAAAATTACTGTCTTCTAAAAAAGGCTCCGGCTAAGGGTCTGAAAAAAGGGGAAAAGCTGTGATTATAGGGATTGTTGCTTGGCTCAGCAGCAAAATACCATTCCTCAGCCCGCTTCAGTGCAGGGAAAAGAAAATCCTCATATAAATGTACGACTGTCAACTGCAAAATCGTGTCTGAGTCACAGGAGGATGTTTTGATCTAAGAGGAGAGCATGTCGGGGAGAACACGACCAAATGCAAGAGTATGACAAGAAAGAGGAGGTTTCAGAGGCATAAATGAACGGCAAGTGAGCCCCTTGGTATTTGGGAGTCAGGATTCCCTCGGCTCGCGAGGATTAATTCGCAATGCATTAGCATCAGTGCCGAGAGCTTAAGGTCACTTGCTGGAAAGATTTTAATTAAAGCCGTGATCAATTCTGTCAGCGTGCTAACAAAGCACATTCTGTTCTCTTCCTGCAGAAGCCACGTTCCATCACCCACAAAGAAGTGTTGCAAGGACTTGGAAGACTTTTCAAAGAGGTAACTAGATCTACATATGCTGCCCATATGCAGGTTCACTGGACTTGCAAGGAATACTGGGAGGCCCTAATGACCCTGTCCTTTTCTAGTTAGTGGCAGCTCAAGCCCATCCTACTCAGGAGGATCTGACTCAGGTTTTATTATGTATGGACCTCAAGGGAGCAGTCCAAAGTGCTGAATCATACAATCACAGAATCTGATCCCATCCAGTCCCATTCTGCCATGCAGGAATATTCAATCAAAGCATTCCCCACAGATGGCCGCCCAGCCTATGACTAAATGCCTCCAGACAAGTAGACCCCACCACACTTGGAGGCTGCAGTATATTCCACTGATGAAGAGATCTTAGCATTCAAGAAATTCTTCCTAATGTTTAGGTGCAATCTTTTCCCCTGCAATTTGAATCCATTGCTCCATCTCCTAGTTTCCAGAACAGCAGAAAACAAGATGGCTGTCTCCTCAATATGACATTCTGTCAAATATTTAAACATTCCTAATTGTCACTCTTCAGCCTTTTCTTCTTCAAGGTCAACATACCCAGTTTCTAAGCCATTCCTCATATGGCATGGTTTCCAGATCTTATAACATTTCTTCTGTCTATGTTCCATTTTATCAATAATCTTCTTTGAGTTGTACTCAAAATTGGACACAGTATTCCAGGTCAACTCTCACCAAACCAGAATATTGTTGTACTCTTACTTCCCACTCCCACTCCCCATCTCTCCCCTCCAGGATTTTATCTCACAGAGGATGGAAAATGGCACTGGAACATGATGCGGATTCTGTTGCCAGTCTACTTCCTCCTCATGATAGATCCGTCCTCCATTACAGAAGGGCAAAACCCATCAATAATTGTGGGATGAAGGATGATGCACGAATGGGAAACATTGGCTTTTCTCACTGGAGGTTCTCTGGTAGGAAGAGCTAGATCACAAAGAGGTTGTCACTCAGCAGCCATTTCACCATTCTAAGAGAGAACCCAGGGTCATTGCTGGAGTTTGATTCTCCTTAATTGTCACTCAACAGCCATTACTTCAGAGCTTTCTCACACTGTACAACTATACTGCTCTTGCATATCCTCCAGCTATAACAATTTGATGGGGAATGGGGATAGTGTCTATTCATCCTCCGTTGTCCCATTTTTCAGCTCTTTTAAAATGTCTGGATTTCCTTGCCTTGTCCCACCTTCTCCACAGCTTACTCCCCCTCCCCAAAATGAATTCAAAATGAAGAAGTAGCCTGTATTCCATTAACTTGGGGTTAGATGGAGAGATAAGGGGGTGGAATCTTCCCCATCCCAATGGAGCCAGGCAAAAGCAAACTGCTGCATACTTGTATAGCTTGCGTTTTCTTCCTCATTAATAACGTTTGCTGTCTTGAGCACATTCTTATGTTGGTTGCCCATACATATCCTGATTTTCATCAGTGAAATGTTGGAGCATATGCTATTATTCTATTTTAGTCCTGGGAATTATAGTTTGGTGAGGCATTAGAGCTCTCTGACAATTTGAAAAGGCCCTCTGTGCGCTGCAACTCCCTGGACCCGATAGGATGAAATAATAGCTATAATTATGCAGTGTAAATGGATCCAAGGATGAAGAACCTCAGGGCATTAAGAATCTGCGTTTCAATCTTCATATGCTTTCCTTTCTCCTTCCATTTCCCCTTTCCCTTTGTGTGATATGTTTTCTGTTTGTAAATCTGAGGGCAGGGACTGTTATGTCACTTTGCTTTAATATTGTAGCTGATCTGAAAGACTTTCCAGCAGTAAAGTTGGATAGAGGTTGAAGAAAATTACCATTTTGGACTACAGCTGCCACAAACCTCCCCAAACTTTGACCTGGATAGATATCTTCTATTTTTAAACCTAGTTGTCTTAAACTTGGGTTTCCTTGAAACTGCTTTAGCTTTGACCATGGGAAAACGAGATAAGAGGTTACCATTCTGTTCTTTGCCTCCACCAGCAAAATGGCATGTGCAAATTATAATGCTGATCTAGCAAATTTCCATAAGATTTAGCCACCAAACTTGTTGGTAGGACCCATCAATCTCTTTCCCCTCATTCTGTGATCACTGTTCTTCATACTCTTCCAGCTGGACAAAACGAAAGCCGGTCAGCTATGCTTTTTTATATTACTGAGGAAAAGGGGACAGATGGTTGCACTGTTACAAGGGTGAAGGACAACTTATCTCGTCTGTTTTTATACTATAGTTGTTGGATCAAAACTGATCTTAAAATAGCTTCTTGGCTGGTTTACACAGCAGCACCCTCAAGAACACAGAATGGAGGGAACAAGCCTACTGTGACCAATATTGTCCTGAGAGCTCTGACACAGGGGGAAAAGATTGCCTTGGTAATAGCTTTTGCTCTGGATGATGTATTGTTGTATTGTTGAGCCAGGAGAGCACAGCAAATGGTTGGCAAGGAGTTTCTCTTACTCAGTGTTCCCCCTTCTGCTCAAATCTGTGAAGTGCAAGCCATAGTTCTGAAAAATATAGCAAAGAGCTGTTTTAGAGCAGGCGCACCTTTAAACATGAGCCGATATCCTACATCATAATCTACGTTTTGCAATTGATCACCTTGATTCAAAATAGCCTTGCAGCTTCAAAGCCTGGCTGCTTCCTGTCTGGGGGAATCCTTTGTTGGGAGGTGACTAGCTGGCCCTGATTATTTCTTGTCTGGAATTCCTGTTTTTGAATGTTTTATTTACTGTCCTGATTTTAAAGGTTTTTTTTAACACTGGTAGTCAGATTTTGTTCATTTTCATGGTTTCTTCCTTTCTGTTGAAATTGTCCACATGCTTGTAGATTTCAATGGCTTCTCTGTGTAGGTTGACATGGCAATCTGACATGCAATTCACACTTGCCTCAAATAGACAAGAGTTCTTTCTCCCACTCTGGACATTCCACAGATATATAAACCCCACTTGCCTAGTTTCCAACAAACCTCACAAGCTCTGGGGATGCCTGCCATAGATGTGGGTGAAATGTTAGGAGGGAATACTTCTGGGACATGGCCATTCAGCCTGGAAAACTCACAGCAACCCAAAGCCCTGATGGATTCATGCCAAGGTCACACAGCAACCACTACCCAGTGAGATTGTCAGCAATTCCCAGCAGGTTTAGCCAACATTGCCAATACTGAAGAATGTGTAGTGTTGAGGTTCATCAACTCTAAATATGTGCTGTAGAATTCCCTTCCCTACTCAAGACAGCTGCCTCTCTAGATATTATATCTATCTATCTATCTATCTATCTATCTATCTATCTATCTATCTATCTATCTATCTCCTAGGAAGCTGAGGAAAATTTAAAATGGCTTTCTCCCTCTAGAACAGTAGTTCTCAACTTGTGGGTCCCCAGGTGTTTTGTCTACAACTCCCAGAAATCCCAACCAGTTTACCAGTTGATAGGATTTATGGGAGTTGAAGACCAAAACATCTGGGGACCCACAGATTGAGAACCACTGCTCTAGAAGCTCAGCTCCATTTCCCAGCCAGCGATACACTAGATCAGGGGTCCTCAAACTTTTAAAGCAGAGGGCCAGTCCACAACCCTTCGGACTGTGGAGGGGCCGAATTATCATTTGAAAAAAAAAATGAACAAATTCCTATGCACACTGCACATGTCTTATTTGTAGTGCAAAACAGCAATAACAATGAAATAATACAATATTTTAAAATGAAAACAATTGTAACCAACATAAACCTATCAGGATTTCAATGGGAAATGTGGGCCTGCTTCTGGCCAATGAGATAGTCAAGTTAATTAGAATTGTTGTCGTTGTGTGCCTTCAAGTCATTTCAAACTTTAGGTGAGCCTAAGTCTAAAATTATTTATTTATTCATTTACTACATTTATATCCCGCCCTTCTCACCCCGAAGGGGACTCAGAGCAGCTGTATGTACATACAATATATTATTAGCATAGCACAATATTAGCATTATATATTACTATATTGAACTATACCACTATACTGTAATATTATATGTAATATATAACAAAGAATTAATATTATTATATGGTATTATTATTAGTATTATATTGTATAACATTATAATATTATTATCATTATATGTATATACATTATATTATATTATTTAAAATGATATAAAAATATTATATTATAAAACTGAGGGCAGGGGCCAGGTAAATGACCTTGGAGGGCCGCATCCGGCACCCGGGCCTTAGTTTGGGGACCCCTGCACTAGATCATATATCAGCAAAACCTATCCCACATGTCCTAACCCCTTTAGTTGCAAATCACATAACAATGTATCAAAAAGGGAAACCCAGCATAGTGCAGTAAGGGAGCCTCATAACTCTTAAATATGTGGAAAGTCCTCCTGAATTATAATTAAATGTTACGTTTATATTACGTGCATATAGACTTAGGCAGATCAAAGCTACCTTGACAGAAATTAGTCTATTTCCAGCTCAGGGGTTCTCCCGAGCAGCTGTTGTGTGGAGAAAATGTACCCGCAGGCTTTAAGATATAAACGAATGGTTCACTCCCTTTAGAAACCATTATTCCTGCAGAAAATTAACACAACGCTGTTTTAGGTCTGTTCTTAAAAAGGGTTTTAGCTAAAAAGTTTGAGAACTATCCTCAATAATTTCTGTGCATTCAGTCACATTCCATGAAACCTTTTCAGATACCAACTTCGGTAAACGGTTATCTCAAACTGGGTGCATGAATACTGTCTGGTGTCCATTGTTCTAACTAAATTCAACCTGCATTCTAGAAAGCCACTATGTGGCTTTGTCTATTGCAGGAGAGGGAGTCTGGTGCTCTCCAGATGTTGTGGATTAAAACAGTCCGGATCACTCCATGTGGTCACGGTGTGGGAAGTGAAGATCAAGTATAAAACACCTACAGTGACCATATTAATGAAATGTAATACTGCACAGTTATTCTTGAAAGTAGACTTGGTAAAGTCAAGTAGACTTGACTGATTCAATTTCCATATATCCCTGTATGTTTCTAGAAATAAATTGTTTTTTGGTTTACGATATGACATTCTACTGTTTGTTCCATAATGAGTGATTTATCATTATATATTCCTAGTCCCATTGGGATAATGTTAATCTAAAGTTACTAAAAGGTAATATAGCCTTGTTAGTCTTAAAGTCTGCTTGTAAACATACATACTCCGAAGAAATTGTTTCCCAGTGTGTCCAGGAAAATATCCTACGGATTCATTATGTATGTTGAGCTGTTATGTTGAAGTTACTATGAGCATGAGCTTTCATGAACTGCATCTTTCTTAAATGAGTTTGAGAAAACCGTGGTACAAAAACAGAAAAAGGATTGTATGGATTCACTCCAGTCTTAGATGGCTCCTTTGGTCTGATTCACACTGTAGAAAAAATGAGGGAGTGATAGCACTGACATTCAATGAAAAGTGTCAAAACGAATACAATAATGCTTCCCTTGATGTTTTACAATCTTGCCCTGGATGTTTCTGAATGAATGTAAAGAACTGATTTAATAGGATATCTAGTTTCAATATTTGCCTTTAAGGAATAAATAAAATCAGCACAGCATAGCTGAGATCCACCTGGTCGCTCACTGTACCTGTCCCCAAATATCATAGTCAAATTGGCAGTATTTAAGCTAAGCATTCTCCCTAGATAGGAATCAGGATACTTGGAAGCTTCCTGATTCCTTATTTATTCATTTCTTCTCAGTGTCTCTTTCGGTACTGCATTCATGTGGATTCCTCTGTGGCTTCTGTTGTGACAATCTGGAACAAGTAGGGTGTGATGAAATGCTATGATCCATATTGTCAGATTCCATTCTCCAGAGTGGTATCCATTACTCTATTACAGCAAAAGCAATAAAGCATCTTCTGGCACTTTAAAGACTAGAAGATTTATGTGCCAGCACTAGCTTTTTTGGACAAGAATTCGCTTGGTGAGATGCAGGATATTTAACCCTGAATTTAATTTCAGACCCTTTTCTCTTCCTAGCTGGTTTTTTTTGGGGGATTTGAAATATATGACATTGAGTCAATGAGAAAAGAGGAAGCATTCCTTAAAAGCAGTTACTGTTTCAGCAATTACATTTCAAAAACCATGTCCCCAACGTCCAATATTTTTTTATAGATACTAATGTCCCTAAGAATTTACCATCTGCAGTAAGAAAAATTAAAAAGTTTAACAAGACATGTGGCTTCCTGAGTTAATAGTTTTAGTACATTATCCTCCCTTGTCATTATTATCCCCATTGCGGGGTCTGCCAGTTAGAGTCACTTGTAAAATGATGTGGTTGCCTCACACAGTGGCTCTTGGGAGTCATGAAAGGATAGCGCATTGTGTATTATTGTTGCTGTTTTAGTTTTACTTCCAGGAAAGGAGAAAGGTGCTTGTAAGATTTTATGTCTCATGTACTGAAATAACTTGCCTGGCTATAATGTACCTGAAAAATGACACTACCTTCAGCCAACTTAGGATAATTCTGTTGCTTGGTAGGTATCCTGAGATCAGAGAATCCATGCTCATTGTTTTATTTTGTCTCACACTGCAGGAAAGGATATATCAGCAGCAACTGAATCTTTTCTAAGACTTTTGGTCAGTGACTGTTGTACTGAAGTATCAATAATTTCTGAAGACTTAAAAATAACTCTGAAGGCCTCACAATAGGATGAAACACATCAGACATTTTGAAAATAAAACATCACTTCATAGCACCCTTAGATGTGTCCTTTATCATATAAAAGCGGGACGATTCTCCTATTGAATTGCTACTGTTGATGCCTTTCTCTTAAGTAACAGCTTATAGTATGTATTCATGTATAAAGTCGACTTCAAGCATAAGATGAAGGCAAGTTTTGGGGTCAATATGACAGATTTTGATTTGACCCATGGCTAAGTCGAAGATCATTTCATGGAGAGGGATAAGAATCAGCATCACTGTTGGCCACCACCATTTTCCTGCCCAGGCATTCAAATAGATCTTTTGCCATTCTATTCAGAGAAGGAGATGGGTCCTTTTTTAGATAAAAGTAAATGTAGTAGTAGTAGTAGTAGTAGTAGTAGTAGTAACAACAACAACAACGCTTTATTTATATCCCACCCTTCTTCCCAAAAGGCCTCCGAGTACAATCTAGCGGTGAAAGGTGAGAACTTAGCTAGCTTCTGAAGAACCCTCTGCCCTCTCTGGACTTTCAGAGAAGGCAACAAAGAGCTGCCACCAACACTTTCCTGCCCAACCATTCAAAAAGACTAGAAGTGGTGCCAAGGCAGAATAGAGGTAGTAAGTGCTTCATTTAGGTTATCCAGAATGGACTAATCTCCTACCTTTGGCACTGTACTCAGAGAAGGGGATGGTTTCTTTTTGACAAGAGTTAAGGTGCAAACAAAACCCAAAAACCCAGACAATTTACCAGACTATTGTATGCTTGCCCAGTAAAGGACAGGATGGATGGGAACACTTTAAAACTTCCTTCTTCTGCTTTATTGACAAGTAAATTGTTCAAAAATGTTCTCACAATTCAATAATTACAAAGACTTTAGACTTACATTTAAAAAAAGAGTAAAAATCAGAAAATCCCAAAAGCAGTAGTGTCCAGCTCAAACTGAGCTTCATTGATCGAGAATCTAAGAAAGAGCAAATATTGTCAAACACTTAATGTAACAGGATTAAATGTTGACTAGAATCACTTGCTTTAAACGAGAGATAAGTGCACATCCTATACAGTGTTTCAGGAAAGAGTATTAGCCATTGGAACAGCGTTAGCCCATAGAAACCAGATTTTAAAACAATTGACATCCAACTGTCATCAAATTGGCACAGAAGGCACACTAGTGTGACAATGACAAACTGGATATGCCAGCCACAGAATTAATTTACACGCTTTTAAATGAAACATGATCACGATTTTGGAGGGGAGGGGCAGGGAAAATTACTAAATGTATAATACATGGAAGCATGGGATTAAATATACACGCAATATATCACTGCTGCACATGGGCCATAGCAAAATATACAGGAGTGTGCTGTGCATTTTTCCCTACATTATCAATACTTTTGATTAGCAATCATGGGGTCTTCATGCAGGTGAGAATACAATGAATTGGGGAAGGAAGGAAAAGACAATGAGGCACCCTCATATACACACCTTTCAACTTTTCCACTTTGGTTAACAATAAAAAGAGACTGATGTATTTAAAAACTACACAATCCCTTCATAGGAGCAGCCTTCAGGGGAGCAATCCCAAAGGAATGCTAGCTAGCTAATTTTATTTTTAAATGTAGTGTTAAATCTTTACACTGAAACCAACCAATCAGCCAACCAACCAGCCAACCAAGAGAAATTACACAAATGTCTGAGAAGATGGATAGCAGGAAAAGCAGAGTAAAACCTGTTTCACAGCAGTAATTTAAATTTCATTTTTTTTTATAAAAAAAGCCCTGCCCTGGCTAATGAGATCTAAAAAAGAAGGGTAAGGATAAAATGTTACTGGTAATAGTTTTATGTACATGTCTAAAAAGCCAGGAGAAAGACATTTACAAAGCTGAGAATGTATGTAATGGCTAAATAAGTTAAAAGGCCACAAACTATAACCACAGTTTTCAACTTTCTGACATGTTCTACTGATGCTGGGAATGGCCCTACAACTTCCTATCATTCTCCTCAACATTGAGAAAAAAACAAAAACAGAATATATTTAGCCAAGGATGTGACTAGTCTGCTTTTACTTCCTAACCAAAAGGTCTGATTTTTTTTTCTAAAAGGATTTCCTGCTAACAAGACATTACTTCATCCTATAGAAAAATATTATTCCTGACACTGCATAATAGTAAAACTACCAGCATCTCTTCTCTATTTTTTCAGTTTAAATATGAAGACTGTTTACCAGTGGCCTTTACCGCATGCCACAATAATATCACGGCTGTGCAGAAATTGTTCCACCAAAAGTTTAAGAATGGACAGTTTTGCATCAGAAATGACAGCAAAACTTGACCATTGTAGTTTATAATGAATTCTTCTCCATTTTTTAAAATCCCCGCCCCATCCTAGTCTACAATTTAGATACCATATTCACTTTTGTGCAACACTAGAACTTCTGTATCAGTCTTGGCACTGTTGTTGGAGACAGGCATCTTGCTCTTGAATACTCCATGGAGCAGTGGATAATTGCAAATGAGAAAGCAGGGAGGAGGTGCCATAGCGTTATGCATCACAGGCAGATGGGTCCAATCCATCTAATGTCAGCTGATTCCTATGCGGTGAATTGGGGCTGGGGGGGCCACTTGGGTTAGAGCTGTTGGAAGGAGTCGAGTGTTTTGTAGAGTCTGAATCAGGCTGTTGAAAAGGAAAGAAAAACAATTAACACACTGCTATGCAAGCTTTTCAAACAAATCCTTCTCTTCAGACCAACCCAACAACTGTAAGAACCTTGAAAGAACTACGCAACTCACAGTACACCCTGATTAATCACACTAATAGTGTGATCAATTTGCCTGGTTGGATGATGGGTTAACATAAGTGAATGATTAACAAAAACATGTGAAAAAAGCCTCCCCCCCCCCCTGGCCACCCCATTTGTTGACACTACATCTCCTGCAATTGAGAAAGAGAAGGGGTAGTTTTTCAAGGGTGGGAAAGTGATGGTTTGCAGCAAACCTTCCAAGCCACATGAATTGTTCAGAGGAAAAATTTCCTGATTGAAGGCGCTTTACGAGTCTTGTTTTAAGAGAGGAAAGTGGGATATAAATAGATAAAATAACAACATTAACAATGAATGTGTTTTGGAGGTGAACAAAGAAGATGAAAAAAAATCCCAAGACAATCAGGAGAAAACCCTGAAAGATGCAGCTGCATCTTGTTCAAACAGGTGCTTCTAAACTTCCATGGAGGCATGCATAGAACCATTTCAGAAGCCAGAAGCTCCTAGTTCCCATGAACCCTCACTTGGAGAAGAGCAACCAAAGGAGTGGCTGCAGAGAAAAGAAAGTGGTGGGGAATTCAGCAACACTTCTTTCACCAATTCAGAGGATGGCTGGAAATTCATGAACCCTCCTCCCACTAGCATAAACTTTCTTACTTAATACTGTACTGTTACTAGACTTCTCCCTAGCAATCTTCCAATTCCTTCCCCATACCATTTAGAATGGTGCTCTGATAATGTGGGAAAGCCTTTCTTCCCCCTGACAGGAAGAATTATGGTATAACCTGTGAGCTTTGAAGGCCAAAATCTCACATTTCTTTAAACTCTTCCAGATCTTTACATAGAGAACAATAATCAAGGATATCAAAAAACATATGAATACTGCTGGTTAGAAAAACAAAGGACCAAATTGAGTTGTATGAAACATTAGAAGAATTTGCCCATTGATTACTTATGCTCAACAAAAGAGAGAACTGAAAATTTCTGACTGCAACGCGAAAGTGTGCAAATATAATCAGGGATGCTGGAAATATATTTCAGCATGAAAACACTGACTGCATAGCCAGTTAAAGCTAATCTTCCCCAATTTGATACACCCTAGATGTGCATGATGAAAATGTCCATAGTCCCCTCCCAGCATGTCACTGGCTCTGCAGCCTGAGGAAAATGGGAGCTGTAATTCAACACATCTGGTGTGTCCCACCTTGGGGAAGGCTGGTTAAGCCTATGCATTCACGATTACTTTCAAGATATCCTGTTGGCATTTGACGTGTAGCTCTTTTCTTTTCCGTTAGCTGGCTTCCTGGACAGGTTCCCAGCATTTTGGAATGCTGTTAATGCTTAACAACAAACAATGTCACAGCAGAATAGCTACTGTGGCAGTCATTTTAATTGGGGGAAAAAAGAATTTATATTTAGCCAATAGATTAAAAGGAGATATTCCCAAGAGATACAGCTGACAAGATTTTGCTGTGGGTGTAAACAGCAAGTTTGTGTATAATGCTATTATTTAGACAAGATCAGCCAGAGAAAGCAGTGATAAGGCAGCATGCCATGAAGCAGAGCCACCTAGAGTTTTATCTTGTGTGCTCTAAATAAACAAATACACAAAACCCAAGCATAAGTTAAAACCTGAGAATATAAGATGCAAGCAAGTATAAATGGAAGCTGTTTCTTAGTACCTGGCAAGAACAGGGACTTGTTAGGCAATGCTCCAAGCCATTTGCTTTCTGTTACTTGGAGTGGAGTCCCCCAATACAGCTTCCCCTCCCTGCAGCTATTCTGGGACAAATTTCTCACAGATGTTAAGTGTTATAAAATTATATGCTGGGTTGGGTACCGATTTTCTAGCTTCAAAAATATGGATACCAATGCCTGGGGATTTCTCAAAACTCTAGAGATGTCATTAATGGATTACACAAACTAGCAGGACAAAGTGAGTGGGATAGGAAATCCAGAGTATCCACTTCAACACTTGCTGTTTTCGATATCATATATGAAGTGTTGTCAAGAATAATAAACATTTAAGAATGTCTTCTGAGAATAAACTTGGAACAAATTGTTTCTATAATTTGTAGTGATGGAGGCTTCCAAAATTAAGGAATCTAGAATCAAGAAATATGTCAACTCACATAAAGTAGTGATTATGTATATAGATTGATCTTGCCTACTTCAATCAAAGCAAGGCATGATATATTGATCTTGCAAATTGGTCTTACCTCTTTGTCAAACTCCTGGTCTGGATCAGACATACTCCGCAAAGGCATGGCTGCTCCTAGATCAGTGCCACCTGAAAAGCAAAGATGTATGAGAATCTCCCCTGTTTATAAAACAAGTGATTATAAATAGAACTTTTTCTCCACTTACTTGATGATGGCCATGAAATGTAGCTTTTGTTTCTCTGAGGGGGTTGGCGTGAAATGTTGGTTGTGGGAGGACAGGACTTTTCATCTTGTGACGGAGGTAAGACGCTCTGCATCAGAAATGTAGCCATAGTCAATGAAACAAGACACTTTAAGGTAAGTGTTTGTGGAGGTTTTAAAACACATATAAAGGAAATTGTTCTATGGTGGTATTCTTGCAAATTTGATTTGCTTGACCCACAAGAGACATATAAATCAAAATCAAAGCATTCAAAGAGTCACCAAGAAGATCCATCTCCTCCGTCCCCGTCCCCATCCCAAATGTTGCATAGCAGCTTTGAGTCTCCATTGGGAGAGATAAAGCAAGGTATAAATAAATATAATAATAACAATAATAATAATAATAATAATCAACCCACATTCCTTCCAACTGCTGAAAGCAGGAAAACACAACTCATCAGCAACGAAGGCATTCTAGTTTGCTTTTAATATTATTCCCTTACAGACTAATCCTTTTGATCTGATGAGATCCTGTTAACTTTGAATGCTTACTGATTAAGCCAGTGTATAATCAGGGCTGGATATCAGCAGTGGAAGAATTGAAGGATTTTGACTGCACATTATGCCTTTAGGTTTTTCCTGTTACAAAAAATCAGACTACTGTGTGCTTTTCACCTATCTGACAGCTAAAAGAGTACATACAGGCTAAGTATCCCTTATCCAGAAATCCAAAATACTCCAAAATCCAAAATTGTTCACATGGGTGGTTGTAACTGTGACATCTTTGCTTTTTGATGGATCGATGCATACAAGCCTCACTTCATATACAAATTATTAAAAAATATTGTGTATAGAATTACTTTCAGGCATTGTGTATAAGGTGTACATGAAACGTCAATGCATTTTATGTTTAGACTTGGGTCTCATTGCCAAAATATCTCATTATGCATATGCAAATATTCAAAAATTCATAAAAATTCAATACACTTCTGGCCCAAAACATTTCAGGCAAGGGATACTCAACCTATACTAGATATTCTATTTTAATGAAAAAATGTATGGCCATTTTTGAGTAAGATTTCTCTTTTCCTTTTACTGTTGGAAGGGTGAATGAAAGCTGAGGAAAGGGTAACTGAAGTAGACATGATTTAGTTAAAGCAATGGAAGCCCGCTGTCTTAAGTGCAGAATTCCTGACAGCAAGCACAAGTGAATAAGCACAGAGGTTAGCAACTCCCTGCAAAGCACTAGTATCCCAACCCCACTCATCTTGGCAGAGGCATAACGAGCATCATCATCATCCACTTCAGTTCCTAAAAAGCTGCTCCTACCCTGGCTACAGAAGCAGAGGAGGGACAGGAAGAAGAGGGAAGCAGTGAGGAAGAATGGTCACTCTGGAGAAAGATTTCAGCAGAGATAGGACTCATGTGATAGACGTGCTCAAAGCCTGTTGGAGGTGATATCAGAGCAGAGTGTCGGGAGGATGAAGGGGAAGGAAATTCATTCTGTTATTTTAGACAAGACAAACAAGAAAAAGGAAGGAGGAAAGAACAGTTATTTAGAAAACACTATCACACTGCCGGCAGTGATGTTTGCTGACTTTCAGCATCCTGTAGGCATGGTGGCGTTCTTAAAGACAGCTTTTACAAGGTGTTCTCAGGCCTCCTTTCTGCATGCCTGCTGCCCTGCAGGGTTAGACTAGGCACAGAGGCTGGATTTGCATGCTTTCTCCCTGATTCACCTCACATTGGAACAATTAGATGACAAACATGAGCTCCTACATTTACATGGTATCTCCTGTGGGCTTAGGAGTGCATCTACAGTACAGATTTAATGCAGTTTAACACCATGCAACTACCCTGACACAATGCTTTGGAATCTTGGGATTTGTAGTCAGTTTTATAAGGTTAAAAACCTTATAAAACTACAGTTCCCATAATTCCAAAGCACTGAGCCATGGAAGTTAAAGTGGTATCAAACTGCATTAATTTTCTACAGTGTAGATGCACCCTACGGCATGAATCCTTCTAAAGGGGGGTTTGACTTCACAAAGTCAGAAGGAATTGTATGTTCCAGTAGCCATAGAATCATACATTTTGCCATTCATTTCTCCATATGGTGAAGAGATGCCTACTCCTAAACTATTCCAGAAAACATTTTGGGCTTGATTAAAGAATACCGTTGACCACGAGAAAATCAAAAGCATTTCTGTTCAAACTTTAAAGCCCTCGACCAAAAAAGTTTTACCAAGGGGAGATCCATGAGAACTTGCATTCCATCTCCTGGTCCCATATGAGCCACATGGTTGAAATTGGTTGGGTTAGAAATCATCTTGGATCTGAGCTCAGGATCTCGAAGCATCTCTCTAAGTCAACAAGGATAGAAAATGATGATTTTGCATAATAGAACCCCCTTAACTACCAACTGCAGATACAGATTAAAACCTTACCGTCTTTGCTGTAATCTTTCTTCCTCAGGGACTTTAAAAACAAATCTTCTTTTGCTTCTAGTACGAAGCATTTGCTTTTTGCTATTGTCGGATGTTTCCGGCACACTAAGGGTAGCTCCTGCTGTAACAAAACAAAACACGCATCTGGAGAAGCGGGCTGCAGTCCAAGAAAGCTTAAGCTGAAATAAACTGTTTGGTCTTAAATGTGCCATGAGACTTATTCTTTTTCGTTCCTGTCCTCTTTTAATACAAAACGGTTTAACAGACCAGACACAAACCAGAAGATAGTTAATGCTCTGCAGAAATGAACTGAGTATCCATTAAGAGGAGCTCTTAATGGATTTATCTATCTGTTATATACACAGGATCAAGGAATAAAAGCTGAGTGGCACCAGGAATCAGAATTGTCCAGTTTGGACATGATAAGACAGAGAATTGAAGGACCTCTGGCTTATCATGCACAAGCTGTTCCTACTCAAAAGAAGTAGGTATGCTATGGCCCAAATTTCAACATTCCCTGTTGGTTTCCTCTTACCAATGAAATAAACTATGGATTCTCTCTTTGTTTTATTGGGGAAAATACAGGTTAGAGAAGAAAAGACTACTATGTTCAGATAACATAGTAACAAAACCACAACCCTCAATCTGTTCTGCTCCAACTCAGAATGTACTTTAAAGAAATAAGGACATTAAAGATTCAATGTGTACCTTGTCAAACTGAGAGAAATTGAAGATAATAAGCAAAGAACAAAACCCAACAGTGAATTTTACAAAATGAAAGGCTATCTTAAATGTTTCCTTTTCATTCTCTATTGAAGCCTTATGCCATGGCTAAAATAGTTTCAAAACAGATAATAAGCAAAATTCCTCAACAAAAAGCTGCAGCAATTAAAAGGCACCCCCCCCTCCACGAAATCAGTGAAAACTAATGGTCAATTTACCACTTAGAGCTTGCTAGCTTAATTTTACATAGCTCGTCTCAGTGCAAATGAGCTCATCACAAAAGCAACAGAATGCAATTGCAGCTATCACTCTTCATTATACCTCCTCCTTATCTCCCTGCCACCCAAACCCATAATACTAACCCGAAAACTTGTTCTTGAAATAGATTAATCGAGGAAGTTCACAGTTAAGGAGATTCAATGTGCCTGTCACATTTAAGGGTCTGATCTGTTATGGAGGAACAGAAGGAAGCTTAGAATTAATCTTCAATACACTCCATTTATGTTTTCAGAAAAAACAGATTAGCTTATATTTTACAGGACAGGTGAGCAACTTACCCTTCTTAAGCCGATAGTCTGCACCCATTCCATAGTGTTTGCATTAAAAACATCAACACCATATTCACTGTAGACGGTTAAATAGAATGAATTGCAACCTGGAGGGGAAAAAGTAAAATCTGTTATTGTCAGACACATTTGAAATAAAGCTTGAACACTCAAACTATTTTCAGTGCTACTGTTTCTCAAACCCTGTCTGTCATCTGCACACTTTTAGGACCAATTCTTACCAACACAATGAATTTGTATCTCAGCTATACACTTCAAAACTGCAGAATAAAACACTTGCTCATGAAAAAACAACACAATTTCCGGATGAAGCAGATTAACCCAGAAGTGTTCTCCCCAACCACTACCTGATGGTGTGTGCAGGATCTTTTTTGTAAAGAAGAAGCATTCCCTTGTACAGGTGTCCCATCCCTTCAAGGGAACAGACCTGATTCAGTTGAACATTTGAATAAATTGTAAGCCGAGCCACAAAGGAGTACTGTACCTTCAGTTCAGTCATGATAGATAATTACTGTTAAACTGGGGGGAAATGACATGCTCAAGGCTACCTAGTGATTTATAGTATTGGGGCCCAGCAGTTTCAGGGGCAGTTTAACAAACCAGCCTTGCCTTTGGTCTGCAGCTATCAATTCTTAGAACCAGTTCCAAGACAGAATGCAAAGCTGCAGAGAGTCAAGACAGTTTCTCATTCTGCTTTTAACAGTGTAATCTGCATCCTTTGTATAATGACACATTCAACATGAGAGAGAGATTTAAAAAAGACCTAGCAGTCAAGAGAGAGAGCCTTCATTACTGGACTCCACTCCATGCTTCTGATAAAAGTAAACTTGTTACAAAAGTTTATGCTACTAATTTCTTTCTCAGTCTCAAAAGGTTCTACAAGATCTTTTAAATATGAATCCAGACTAACAGAGTTACATCTCTGAATCCTTCCTTCATTTCTGGTTATTATTATTATTATTTAATTCTTTCTTAGAGCATTTTTGGATTTCTACATTCCAAAACTCACTTTACCAAAACACCATTCTGGGGAGATGCCAAGCATGTTGTTTCATTTTATAAAAATATAAGAGTCAGTAGCAGAACCAAGGGAAGCTCTCTAAGCAGTGCTGTAGAGCCAGGACTTGCAGGACTAAATCCCTAGGAGTCTAGGTCACCATTTCATGACTGTCAGCTGATTCTAATAAACCAGTTGTTATGGCATGTATGTGTGTATTGGATATTATGCTACCTATACTCCTTGTGCATGTGTCTATGTACACACACTCACCAGCTGGAACAAGACAATCGCCTCTATTTTTGAATGCTACTTTGCGGTGTTCCATTTTTAATTTGCCAATATAATCCTGTGTTTGAATAAATACACTGGGAAAAGATAGTGGTGGGAGAACATACTGCTTATATGTAACTGTGGTTCTACAAGTGATCATCTGAATCTTCACACAAATCAGTTTTCGCGCCTATGCAGAGACTGCATCAGAATGTTCTAGAGCCGAGTAGGTTTTTGGGAACCCTGCCTCCTCCCATATAACATGGAAGCTGCCTTTATGCTAAGTTAACAACCCTTCTTTTGAAAAAGTCTGATGGGGCCATGAAAAAAGTGGAGTCAGGGTGGGTTTTTGTGAGGGAACAAATGAACACTTGAAAAATCACAAGAACAAGCCAGCAACCTGTTAATTTTCTTCATGGTCTCTGTCTCTTACACAAATGGATAATCGTGAAGTTTATAGAGGATGGTGGGTCGGACCACTGTCTAGTGGAGAAAAGAACAACCCAAACAACTTTGCATCTTGCTCTTGTCCTGCAGTGCAGTCTATAATTTTGGATGAGTGTCTAAGGCTGAGACCATGTGGCAGCCTTGCACGGTTCAGGCAATGGAATTTCGTTAAGCAGCATTGCTGAAGAAGCCATACCCTGATGGAATGAGCCTTCCATGGAATGGTTCGTAAGCCAGTTGTATAGTCTCCATTATCCACTTGAATAGCAACAGAGATGAGAGATGGTGACCCTTACTACAGGCACTGTAGGAGACAAAAAGATGGTTGGAAATACGGATGTTGTTCACTATTTGTAGAAAACTAACATCCAAGGTGTACACATCCAAGAAGTGTAAGATACTTTTCAACTGTGTTGAATGTTGAAGAAAAAATGTTCTCTGGTTGAGATGAATTTGGGACATTACTTCTGGCATTAAAAATAGCACCAGGTTATAGTGCTACCTTGTTCCAATGGAAGATCAAATAGGGTTAATTCATATGATCCTTTGAGATCACTGCAACCAGGAAGATGACTTTCAAAGCTATGAGTCATTCAGCCATTGAAACAAGAGGCTGGAATTCACCGGTTGGGAGAGGAGAAGTGAAAGTAACCATGGAGGTATTGATAGCATCACTGGTAGATAAAAATGAAAAAATCCCTTCACAAACTTCTTTACAATGGGATCAATGAAAACAGTTGATTGATCAGATGGTTGATTGGCCACAATGGCAATAAGGTAAACGTTTCAAGATGAAAATCATAAGCCTTGTTACTTTAAATGTAGCAATAAATGCAAACCTATGGAAATGATGGCTAGAGATTGTTCAGAGTGAAAGGCAGCAAATGTACAGAAACTTTTCCATTTATACGAGTAGGATCTATTAATATAATTCACCCCCAAGCTTGCAAGAAAGACATCAATCTAGCAGAGTTTAGTGAATTTTCCATCAGGATGATAATCTAAACATCTGAATGTGGCATACTTGGCCACTGGAATTAGACAGTACCTGAGTGAGGTACCAAAGGACTAAATGACACTGTCATTATAGACAAGTGAACATGCAGAGTTGGAGGGTGTGGAGAATGAGCTGCAACAGATGGAGATCAACTATGGTACCAAACAGAGTTCTTTGAGTGGAATGGAAACAGCTTTCATGGTACTAATGTCTATATGGAGAGTAGGGGTGATACAACCATGGGGTCTCTCTCCAAAGGGTACCCATTGATATCTACCCAGGTGTGACATTGAAGTAATTGGTAAATCTTCACAACATCTATATTCTTGATAGGAAGAATGCATAAGGCCTTTTAGAATAAAACGGTAGGAAGGATGCATAAGGCCTTTTAGGAAAAAAATGAGGATTTCTCTTGTCTAGGTGATAGAGATAAGGTCCTCAATGATCAACTCTATGGAGAAGTTACAGTCGCTTGTGTTGAATGGAGCAAAGGAGAAGACACATGTTGTTTCTGAATGGGATCCTGCCATGGCTGAAAATCAGGCACAGTCAGGACTAACACAGGAATGAATGATACCAAAGCAACTACAATAATGACTGTTTTGATTGTCAGTACCAAAGAAGCAGTAACCCAAAGCTCAGCTGATAGTTCATTGATATGCTTTGTTTTTTCTTCCTCTTCTTAGATTCATGAGGAACTGATCCCATGGTGCCTCTTATGTACTGTTTTCAAGCTGGAATGGTGTTCTAGAGCAGAAGGTACAGGATCTCCTGAGCTCTTATTGGGTGTCTCACTAGGGTTATGGGAGACCAATGACACTAGAAACTCCAAAACCCTGGCTACTGGAGCCTCAGTAAACTGTGAAGCAGCCTTTTATGGAGACAAAGGTTGAGATACAGAAGGTACTACTGTACCTTGGTACTACTGACTATTGAACTGAGGGTGTTGGTATCAAGGTGGGCTTGTCTCATTGTTTTATAACAATCATAGATGCAGTGTAAAGCAACTTGTGCAAGTCGTTGTTTCTGCCAGACATATAACCACAAATTACAGGCTCAGTTTTTCAAAGGCTACATGATGAATCCTTAGGATGAACCACTGTTGAACAATGTCTCTCTCCAAAACGGAAGAGACGCTGAGTGTCAGATAAAGAGACTTTGTGTCCAAATGAGGAGCAATGCTTAAAAAGAGATGTAGAGACCATAAGTAGCTGAAGGGAATGGGAAATATTTTTTTCGTGTCAGGAGCGGCTTGAGAAACTGCAAGTCGCTTCTGGTGTGGCAGAATTGGCTGTCTGCAAGGACGTTGCCCAGGGGATGCCTGGATGTTTTTGATGTTTTTAGCATCCTTGTGGGAGGCTTCTCTCATGTCCTCGCATGGAGCTGGAGCTGATAGAGGGAGCTCATCCGTGCTCTCCCTGGGTTGAATTCAAACCTGGCAGCCTTCAGGTCAGCAACCCAATGTTCAAGTCATAAGGTTTTAACTCACTGTGCCACTTGAGGCTCCAGAAAGAATATGAGGTAAAGAGAGTTTTTATTTAGCAGTAAAAAGGCAAAATAGGAAGGAAAATTAAAAGAAATTAGAAGGAAATAATATAGGAAATAAAGGAGAAAAACTACTCAACTCTGGAGTACATTGACGAGTAATTTAGTGGACAGAGAGAAACTGAGAGGAAGATAGCTTGGTGGGTTAGGACATGCACTGTACACATGAGGGAATGTGATTCCTGCCAAATTACTTAGCTCTAGAACATTTTGATGAATTCTTTGTGCAGGTGCGAAAATTCATTTCTGTGAGGCAATAGCACCAGAAGAACAAATAGAATTTTCCTGCCACAATGTTCTTGAAAGGAAGAGATATGAACACCTATGAGATTTCAAAGAAAAATGTGACGCGTGGATGTAATATAAAATAATGTACACAAGGAAATTTCTTTTTAGAAATTATACTGGGAAACCTTGTGGCTGATTTTGCTGCCACATGATGAGATGCATATTCACAATAGGGAGCTCAAATATTTTTAATGTAACATGGTTTTTGTTCATGTTTGCTGCGGGTTCAGAAAGCCTCCAAAATCTGCTGTCTGCCATAAAAAAGGATGCCTGACAGCTCAGACCATTTAGTCAACTCAGATGGTGCATCAAATCCAGAGTTATTTAGGCCAGCCTGACAGAAATAGTTCTGACTTGTTCCATGCATCTGGCTGGTATTCAGAGGTATATTGGCCCTGAGTGCTTCTATTAATCTGTCATGGTTGGTAGTTATCATAGGGCTAGAGCTTACTTATTACATGTAGGTTCCCAAGTCTTAATGAACAAGAAATGCAATGGTTGAAGTGTTCCCTCTTGCTGGAAAAGGTTTGGCTGTTGAATTCCTGCTCATTAAGTAAGTGCTTAAGACACAGGGACCAGTTAACCAAAATGGGGAGTGGGCAATCTTAATTCACTGGTGTTTACTTTCTCCTCAAAAACATACAAAATTTATGGCCATCTACTCTTCTTGTGATGAGTTCCACAAGCTAATGGTATCCACACCATGGACTTTGGAAATGTGTTTATGTGGAGACAAGATTGGCGTATTTTAAAGGAAGTAAAAGTTAACACAAGTGGGGGAGGAGGGTGCTCTCAGAGCACTGGGACTTTCAAAAAGTAAAACAGATTAAGAACACAAATTCACATAGTACAGAGATTAGCAGGTTAAGTCTGCTTTTTTCCCAGGGCATTTGCAAAGGCAAGGAAGGAACAAAGTCTTATTCTTTGACTCTCCAAGTTGAGAACTAAAGTTGAGAACTAAGCTAATTAATTGGTCATCAACATATGTTACAGATTTTCCAGGAGAGCCCCTTATCTCAATTAGCTTTCAGCCAGGAGGTGGTACACTTCACTGGCATTGATGCTTAGTGCTGAAACATAAAGAGCAATGTGTTGCTGTGAGTTTTCCGGGCTGTATGGCCATGTTCCAGAAGCATTCTCTTCTGATGTTTCACCCACATCTATGGCAGGCATCCTCAGAGGTTGTGAGGTCTGTTGGAAACTAGGCAAGAAAGATTTATATATCTGTGGAATGTCCAGGGTGGGAGAAAGCACTCTTTGTCTGTTTGAGGCAAGTGTGAATGTTGCAATTGGCCACCTTGATTAGCACTGAATGGCCTTTCAGCTTCAAAGCCTGGCTGCTTCCTGTCTGGGGGAATTCTTTGTTGGGAGGTGTTAGCTGGCCTTGATTGTTTCATGCTTGGAATTCCTGTTTTCTGAGTGCTGTTCTTTATTTACTGTCCTAATTTTAGAATTTTTAAATACTGGTAGCCAGATTTTGTTCATTTTCATGGTTTCCTCCTTTCTATTGAAATTGTCCACATACTGGTGGATTTCAATGGCTTCTTTGTATAGTCTGACAGGTGGTTTTTCGAGTGGTCCAGCATTTCTGTGTTCTCAAATAATATGCTGTGTCCAAGTGCTCTGCTGTGGCTGACTCCTCAGGTTGAATTAGTCTGCAGTGCCTTTTCATGTTCCTTGATTTGTGTTTGGTGGTCCCTATGTAGACTTGTCCACAGCTGCATGGTATACAGTAGACTTCTGGAGAGTCTACAGTAAAGAGCAATAATCACATTCCTTTTCCTTTTATTGCCTTTGGAGCTAATCAAAGAAAAAGGTGTGGCCAAGACAAGTAGAACATTCTTAGTCATGCCCTGGGTTTAAATAGATCTGAACTGTTCTTAATTCAGGCTGGGTGTAATTACTATAATCCAATATAAAGAAAAAATCTACAAAAAGGAATAAGAGAAAGAAGAGCAGATGGACTTTCCTGTATTTTAACCTGTACCAGATTAGCAAAGTGCAGCCCTTCTGATGTTGGATTGCAAGTTCTATAGGACTTAGCCAACACATCTAATGTTGGGGGACATTGGGGTTGAGTCAACAATAGGGGAAGAGCTGCCTTTTGTTCATCTCTGATGTATGATACCTCATCTGTCTTGTATGTTGTCATGTAAGAATCAGTATGAAATGAAACTGACCCAGCATCCTGTTATCTCCAATTACCCATTAGTGGATTCTAGAAAGCTTGCAAGCACAAGAGAGAAAAAGTTTTTCCTGACAATTGCCCCCACAGCAGCTGCTATTTGCAGAAATATCAAATTGCTTTAGTCATCAAAACATATATAAATGGATCTTTTAGCTTTTCTATATTGCCAGAAGTTTAGTGAGAGAAACATATTAAATCTATACAGTTCTCTTATTTAAAATACCAAATTCTGCCCATCACACAAGGTTTAAGGTGTAATTGTTGAGACATAAAGATATTCACAGATTATTTTCAGACAAGGGAAGCAGAAACAGGAATATGGCAACAGAAAAACATATACATACTACAGGCAGCAGGCGTTGCAGGCCACATTAGTTCCTGCATGCGAGACCTTCGACCTTGTGCATCCACATATACTCCGAACTGGCTGAAGCAAAGCAGGTATTCTTCATTGCTGAGCTCCACAGCACAAAGGGCATCAAAAGACTGTTGTGAGAGGAATGCAAGCGAAGGATCACTGGGATTTACCAGGTTTATAGACTGTCCATCTCCCTGGATGTTCAACAGAGAGAAACCTGAGGGATAGCCTACACAAAGCCTGTCTTTGAAAACTGCCATCCACTGTATATTGCCGGGAGCCTGGACTTCATTGAACTTTTTATGGAAAGGTTTAGTCCTATGAACTTCATAGCACAGAACTTGCCGCTTGACTGCCACAAATAAACTAGTTGAAGAAGTCTTCTTCAGTGTCCCAGTTGTAACAAACTGACAACCTTTAGTTTCAGGAAGCTTAATATCGAAGCTGCCTTCAGAACCATCCAGGGAGGACCAAGGATACAAATGAACATGATGATTCCGACCACAGATAAGAATAACGACTTTCTCTTTGGGAGCAAGCTCTATCTGGTAGACCTTCTTGCAGTCAGCAGCTCGGACAATCACTGTGAGAACAAGAGATCCATGTGAGTGTCAGAAGTTTAGACAGTGTTATATTAAGCATTTGCAATATAATGATTTGGAATTTATGCACATCTCCCCAATAACAGAAGCAAACAGATTTATACACATCTCCCAAATGACAGAATCAGACATCTGACAAATCTCAGTCTTAAATATCTCTTAAAACTGTAAATTAGCAGACAGAAATGCATACTTCATCATTAAGAATAGCTAACCTAAATTTCTCCAAATTTACACCTGTGTTAAAGAACATGCCTTGCTAGAGCAGCTCACCTCATCCAATGGGCTATTTTCTACCTAACCTTGCTACACAGCAACCACACAGTTAAGGCTTATTGCATCTACAAACTGAACCTTCCCATTTCTAATATTTAGGGTAAAACAAGAACATTTCACATTATATCGGATATGCAAATAAATATTTTAATCACTAAGTTACTTTTTTATATAAAGTGAAAATATTTTCATTTTTATCAAAGAAACAATAGAAAGAACAGTTCTACAAGAATAGCTTATAGAGAAAATGTAACAGAATGTCCAGCTGAAGAAGTCTGAGGAGATGCATTCAGTATCGAAAAAGTAAAGATGAAATGATAGATTCCAGAAAGAGAAGCAAGATTTTTTTACACGTAATTGGTTCTTCAAATGGTCTTGTGTGAACAGACACATATGGGTTCCCCAGAGCTTCCCAGACCCCTCTAGAATTGGGTGCAGTGATTTGAGGGCAGAATTCCATAATCACCCAGTGGAAATGTCCTTTCTCTCAGTACTGTGTATATTGCAGCATCAGAAACCAGGGCAGAGACCAAACCCTGTCCCATTAATGACAGTGCTTTTGGAATGTCTGTCCAAAATCATTATACTCAATTCTCGGCACTGGCACAGAACAACCCATATGTGAGATTTGCGCAAAGACAAATCTATGATTCCTCTATGCTTCCTTAAAAAACAAAATCCACTGCAGTTATAGTATATGCAATATTTATGATTCCAATGTGAATGTGATCACAAAAACTTTGTAGGAATTTAGTTCACAATGGTTCAAATTGTTTCAAGCATATTTCCAGTGGTAGAAACATCTCAGCATTCAACTAACTTTGATGTGCTGGAGAAAAAAAAATCCAGAACAATATAAAAGAAGAGCCAAATGGTGTAATGGTTTGAGCAACACTGTCATCTTGAAGATGGAAGCTGGCAACTGGCAGGTTCCCCAAAGGCAAGTGAGCCCAAAGAATGTGTGCCAGGTGGATGGGCTTATGACAACCTGTGCTACTGTCCTACAGCATTTAATAAATAAAGGACTTCAGCATCCATATTTTCAGGTATCTGCAAAAGGTCCTGGAAGTAAACCACCCACTCATATGAGAGGTCAGTCATCCTAGTACTCAAAAATATTGGATTTTTGAGTTTTTGGGATTTCTAATTAGGGATGTTCAATCTGTACCAGCCAGACCTTCAAGATGCCCTAGAGCAGTGGTTCTCAACCAGGGGTCCCCAGATGTTTTTAGCCTACAACTCCCAGAAACCCCAGCCAGTTTACCAGTTTAGGATTTCTGGGAGCTGAAGGCCAAAAACATCTGGGACCCCAGGTTGAGAACAACTACCCTAGAGTGTTACAGCTGGGAGAAAAGACTTTCCAATATCTCCATACAGCATACTGCTTCCACAACAGGATACAGAAGAGAGACACTTCTGGTAGACTTTCGTAATAAAGCAAGTACATAGAGGGAGAGCATTTCCTTTAATTAGAACTTGGAAATAATTCATCAAACTAATTCACTAAAATTAGTTCATTAAAATAAGTCAAAATGGTTTTAAAAATCATTATTAACAACTGTTATTTCTGAGCAATGATTAATTTTTTTGTTACTTAAATTTGTCAATGATCCTTTCTAGTAACTTTATAATGTTTTTTTCAATTGAATAGTTCACTACCTCAATTGATTCAAAATGATTAATTGTTTTTCCTTAAGACATAAACAAATTAATTTCCATAAGTTAATGTGACATTAAAATATTAGTTTTATAAGATTAATATTTCTAAGTTCTGCCTGAAACATTGAGGTTACATGTCGTTTTCAGAAACATCACGAACCTTATAACCTACTTGTAAGTGTTGTGACAAGGCAATACAGAATTATTTTTTTTATATTCGTAATTGTGGTTAATGTAAGTCAAACATTCTGTCTGATGCTCCACAAAAATAAAATCTGACATCTTTGTCAAAGTCATACCATCTTTGTATAATATTCCTGCCAGAAATCTAGCTGCCATGTTTTGCACTACTTGCAGAATCTATTTTGTCATCAAGGGCAGCCCATCATAGCGTGTATTGTCATACCTTGTACTATAAATCCCTAGGGGCATTGTCTAATGCTTCGGCACTGCATCAATATTGCAAGTGAACCTTGTTATAACGATTTCATTCACACCAAACAACTTCATGCAAAACAGAAACTCTCCTTAACATCTTAACTGAATCCAACTCATACAGTTGCACTGTAGCAGCAATATTTTACCATTCTATAACACTTTGATTTAAATATATAGAAAGAGGTAAGCAATGTTCAATTTAACTACACAGAAGTGTAAGACAATCTCAGGAAAAGCAAATTCAGGAAAGCACTGTGCAGTTTTGTTAAACCTGCTCTCAAAGGAAAGTAAGTTTTAAACCCGCTAAATTCAAGTTCAGTTTGAACTGCATAGAAATCCAGATCTTAAACTGACACCCATAAAAATGACCCATGTGCTATTCTTAGCTCTCCCACTGTTCAAACAAGCAAATAAAGCATTTTATCTGTACACAGCTGTTCAGTCATCAAAAACAAAAACACCCCAGAGTAGAACAGATAGTCACTGATCAG
Organism: Anolis carolinensis; assembly: GCF_035594765.1. Taxonomy (NCBI): domain Eukaryota; kingdom Metazoa; phylum Chordata; class Lepidosauria; order Squamata; family Anolidae; genus Anolis; species Anolis carolinensis. The sequence goes on from NC_085841.1 coordinate 349,898,594, forward strand.
AATTCCTAAGTCAGAGTAACCAAGATGTCATACAACATTGTTTTTCAAATGCATTTGTTGACTAACACTAGGTAAACACAAAAGCCAGACACATTTTGTTGTCATATTCTTATCTAAGTCTTTTAGGAATTATTTTGTTACTTAAATAATCCAAGCTTTATATCTGAGTTCTTCAACTTCACGTACAGCACCGTCACTACACAGCCTCTCAGATAAAGATATTTTCTCATGCTTTCTGTCCAGGACTGCCAGTGACAACATATCAAATTGAACTCCTGTCCTCAATTATAAAAAAAACTAGATCTTTTCGTTATACTGCACAAGGGAAAAGTTAAGAAGTTGCAGGGGCAAATGCTGGGAGGCAAGGAAATCCATTCTCCTGATAATACAGACATCTTTCTGCTATTCATCTTGCTTTTGGTATCAACATAATGACATCAATCAAAACTAAAAACTGGAACAGGCCACAGAATGAGTAGATCAACAATTCACAGTGTTCTCTTGGTATTTCAAACACATACATACAACATCAGGGCTATCACTGAAAAAAAAACCTGGTTCTTTTGAAGATTATTCTATGAATGGAAATGTAGAGCAGGACCTCATCAGGATCTCTTAATTCAAGGAGTAGGGAAGACTAACTAACAGATCAGAAGATGTAAGTATCAAATTCAAACTATTTAAACAGAGGCTGGATGGCCATCTATCGGGGTACTTTGAATGCGATTTTCCTGCTTCTTGGCAGGGGGTTGGACTGGATGGCTCACAAGGTCTTTTCCAACTCTATGATTCTAGTGTTCTGAAAAGCTAGACCAGGACCTTAAAAAACTATGCAGACTAGAATATGTGCTGTATGCTTAGATACACTTTCAAACCCTATAGAATATATTATAGCAGTATGGTCTGCAAATATAAACATCTTTTTCTTTTGGAATTCTGCTCTTGTTTGTTCCATAATACATAGGTAACAACTGGCAAACATATTAAGGTCTTGCAATTATTTCCTTTGGCAACATGCAAGGTGCCTGCATGATTAATATTCTCAGAACTGATCCAACATATGCCAATGGGACTGATTAAATGAGGAATCATGTTTACGTGAGGCGTATGACCAGAGAATGTAGAAAATGCATCATGGTTCCTATTTTTGGTATATACACCCATTATTTGTTTCAGAGAGTCGCTTTTCTGAAAGCTTTCTGACAAGTCATAAAGATTTTTCATTTTTAGAGTAATAAATGAGAGCATGAGAAGAAAAATATTTGTCTGAAAATCACCACTGCTTCCTAGACAGACAAATGAGAAAAAAGAATCATTCTAGAGAAATTGTGCCCGACTCCAATTACTGTGAAGAGTGTACATGAAACAAAAGAACTAGCCAATTACAACACAGACATTTAAGGTGCTTTTAGAAGTCATGTTTATTCTATGACATTGGCAGTCAAAAGCTGGGTAAATGTGAAATTACTTCAGCTGACCTACATAAATTGTGGCTCACAAAACTACAACAAAGTCCACACTATAGGAAAAGATTGTGACAGGTGGGATGAAGGTTTGGTTTAAAATCTAAAATTCATCACCACTCCTTTATTAAGTATCGATAGGTGACATCTATAATTCCCTATAACAATGAGGAACAATATTCTCCAATCAATGAATTGTGATTCTAAGGGGCATTCTTGCGCAGGAGGAATCTCCTACAATTCTGTATTGGAAAAAAATATCTAGCACTCTGATTTTTAGTTTAAAGTCCCTTTTGGGGAGGGTTTAATATCATTTAGTTGACTTGAAGACACACAGAGACATACTTATTGTATCTATTCATGTATATGCCAACCTCATGTATAAGTCAAGGGCAAGTTTTAGGGTCAAAATTATGGATTTTGATATGACTCATGCAAAAGTTGAGAGTCATTCCAAGATACAAAAGCACCAAATCTGCCTTTGGACCAACCAGCACTGCTATCACAGCTTCCCCCCCCCCCCCACCAAAACCATCAAAAAGGCCAGAGGTGCCACCATGGTGGAAAGAGCAAACGATCCCCCAATTAAAACAGCTCCACTGGCTGCCCATAAGCTTCCAGTCCCAATTCAAGGTGCTGGTTATCACCTATAAAGCCCTAAACGGTTCGGGTCCAGCCTATATTTGCAATCACATTTTCTACTACGAACCTGCGCAAACTTTAAGATCTGCTGGGGATCTTCACTCTCTCCTGCCGCCGTTCCAAACATAGTCAGTGGGGACGAGGGAGAGGACCTTCTCGGTGGTGCCCCCCCTGGCTCTGGCACTCCCTCCCAAGAGAAATGAGATTAGCCCCTACCTTGGTCACCTTCCGGAAAGACCTGAAAACCTGGTTATGATTAATTTGGCACACTTTGACAGGGTCCTTTAACCTTCACCTATACCTAGACACTGCACTTTATTACTGGCCCATCCTATTAGTGACCTTGGAATATATTGCACATGTATAATTTATTGCCTTGTGCAAAGGAAAATCTAATTATAATGGGGATTTTGTCTATGTTTTGTTGATGTTGTTATGTGGCAAAGAAAGACTTTAGTTCTTTAGCTACTTCTAATTGGTTTGCAATAGTAAAGAATAATTTTAAGAAATAAGATACCCAGTCAGAAAGGCTGAGGAGAAATATTTAAAGAGAAGAAAGTGTGTTGTCAAGTCAAACTATGTTAAACTGTTCTGAAAAGTAAATAATAACAACTTTATGTATCCAAGAGAGTGAAAGATAATATCTATAACATCTAAAGAGAATTGAAGTGAAGAACTTTGTAACAAGATACATTTTATGTGCCAAAGAACTTATGAATAAACATTTCTTTGTTTCAACATATGTACTGCAGTCTTGTGTCAGTTTACAGGAAAGCAGGTACAAATCTGAGAGGCAGTCAGAGAACATATTGGAGTGGCCTATGAGAAGAAATTCGGAAGCTGCATATTGGCTCCAGGTTTGGTTTGCACATTTAAGAAACATATACAGACATTTTAAAAGAGGATTTCGCAACACGCACACATTAGAGAAGTGACACAGAGACTAAGATACCGTATTTCAGGTGTGGACCGCAATTCACAAAGATTGTGAGGTTTCTTCCATCACTCTCCCTTCATCACCTCATACACGTGCATGCATGCACATATGTATTTATCGCTGGCAGTGGCTGGGATCTTGAAATAGAGAGTACCCCCTGCCACCATATTTATTTGTGGCAGCGGTGGGATAACTAAACTCCCCCTGCCTGACTGAGAGGATTTTAGACCCTTTTCAGTTACACCTTGCCTCCAATTTTTGAACATACTCATTGTGTCTGGCTATTGGTTATTGGTTGTTGTTGAGTTTATGCTTTTTGATTTTTATATGTTTTTACATATTAATTCATTCTAATTGAATGTATCTTATGTTGTTGTATTTTATTGTTGCATTACTGGGCTTGGTCCCCATGTAAGTCCTTTCAGGGAGATGGGGTGGGATATAAGAATACAGTTGTTGTTGTTGTTGTTGTTGTTGTTGTTATTATTATTATTATTATTAGAGTAGAGTAGGGTTGGTGATTTTTTTCGGTTCTCCCCAGATTGACAAAGTTCTTGCCTTTCGCCATTCTATTCAGAGAATAGGGTGGTTTTTTAAAGTACAGACCTTACCTTGACCTGACAATAATTTCTAGATGTATACATGCGTATACAGAATACCATGGTTTTAATGGTGTATGTTATTAGATATGGTATGCAAAACTCCTAATAACAGGCATTTGATGAGTGTCTTTATAAGGGCCATCTTCAACTATGTCTTGAATTTTACAAATTTTGTGCTGGTGTGTTTTTTAATGTTGCATGTCTTAACTTGATATTAATTTTGTGATTTAACTGTGTTTAACTTTTTGTATTTTGTGGATTTTTAACAAGGTCTTTTAAATTGTTCTTAATTAAAATCCTCTTTGAATTCCAACCCTGGAAACAGAAGAGATAGAAATAAATATAACGACAACAACAATTTAGGGGAAATGAACTGGAAAGGTATGTGTTATTATTTGTGAAGCATAAGAATACCAGGTGCTTCTTAATTAAAAACAAACAACCACATCAGAACGGCCCTACGCTCATCATACAATCCACAGTTAGAGACAAGAAACTTGAGTGAGGCTAGGAAAAGTTAAAAAAAGGGAGGTGATGAAGGGCAATTCTAAATTTTTGGAGCTTTAGAAGATTAAAACCAACTTTCTGAATTTAGCCTGGAAGCGAATCAGTGAAATTTAAGAGAACTGCCTCACAGATCTTATCTACACTTCAGTGTTGGGACATGACCACAATTACCTATTGATTAGGCAGCCATACTACACACGTAGGTATACAGGTATTTATTTTACAAAAGAAAAAGAAAAAAAGACAAGGCAAACTACCTAGTTGGCCTTCTTCAATATTTAGATATTAGCTAGGGTACCCAGCATTGTCCGGGTTATTTGAAAAAGTAAAAATTTAATTGTAGAAAAAGGTTAACTACACCTGATTAACTACAACTGACATCATGCCAGGTTAACCCTGAGAAACTCCATCAGTACTTAAAGATTGTTATGTTGGGCAAGTTTGCTCTAGATGCATCATCAGTGGGGTTCAGTGTGCTCTCTGGCTGTAGGGCAATCTATAACTCCCACTATGGTGAGTCAGTCCCCTCAAACCTCTCCAGTAGATTTAGTTAGTCATGGAGATTCTGTGTGCCAAGTTTGGTCCTGGTCCAACATCGGTGGACGTTACGGTTTCTCTGGTTGTGAGTGAACTACAACTCCCAGAAAGAAAGGTCAGTCCCCCCACCCCACTGTGATGTCCCATGGGCCCCTGGGTCGTGACCATGGCGCCATTATGGATCAAAGTGATGAGGAAATGGGATTTCTGCCGTTTCAGCAAGAGGTTGTTCCTTTCCAGATGCCTTTTGTTGATAATTCTAGTCCGGAGCTCATTAAAAAGGACCTTGAACAGGCGCCTATTCCCAGCACCTCTCCCCCCTTTGCGAGAAGGGAATTTTGGGAGGCTAGCCGCTCAGAGAAAGCGCAAACACGAAAAAGCGCCCGATTAGCGGCTAGACAGAGCGCTAATTAGCTCGTTTCCCCTGAGAGTTCTTAGGGAGGATCGCATCTGGCCGAAGATGTTGTTTCAGTTCTTTTCCCTTGGGAAAAGGAGCATTGGACACCTGCTTTGCAGGATGATTTGAAGTTCTTTAAAAGTTCCCCGCACCGGCTAGTCCTTGCGGAGTCAATGTGTGAATTGGAGGATTAACCTCGCTTCCAGCCAAGTGTGGACTGCGTTTAAGTCCACTGTCTTCCAGCCTTTTTGTGCTTTGCCAAGCCGTGTTCCTTGACTTGTCTTGCCGTGAATCCAGTCTTGTTTTGCCGTGCCGTGTATCCAGCTTTGTTTCCAGTTCCTTGCCTTTGGATTTGATCTGCACTCTAGTGAAAGACTTGGACGTTTTCCCCACTCAAACTGCTTGGAAGTTTGAGTGCGTTTCGGTTTTTTGGATTACAACTTTAAACTCTAATATTATATATTGGACAATATATTACTGGACTATAATTGACCTTTCCTGAAAGGTCTATTGATGGACTATACTTTCTACTTGTTTTCATTTTAATTCCTTAATTCCTTAATAAAGATATTAGATTGTTTATTGGCCTCAGTGTATTGGTTTCCAGTGCTCACGCAGCCAGGGGCGTCACACCCACCCCCCCAAAAAACCTCCAGTAATCAAATTTTGGCATATCAGGTATGTGTGCCAAGTTGGGTTCACAGTGATATCTGGATGTAAGTGAAATACAACTTGCCCAAATCATGGTGAATTTTCCCCAAAGACCTCCAGTATTTTTTGTTGCTCATGGGGGTTCTGTGTCCCAAGTCAGTTCTAGGTCTATCGTTGGTGGAGTTCAGAGTGCTCTTAGAATGCAGGTGAATTATACATCCCAGTCCCTACAACTCCTATAAATCATGATGAATTTTCCCCAGACTCATTGGTGTCTCCTGAGTAGTGGGAGCTACAGCTATTTGTGGAAGTGTGAGCTTACACTTTTATTTAATGTGTACAGATTACATGTTCTGTGATTCTTATGTGCCTTCAGTGACTTGAGAGGTTTGCTATCTCATCATGCCCAATGAGAGTTTCAGGCAGTGAACTGAACAAGTGGATAATCAGAAACCTCTGAGTATTCTCAGATAAGTAAACTGATTGTAAAAGAAAAGTGCTCTTTAATGATCCTTCTAAAAGTGACTTATGTCATGGGTGTCATGGGTGTCCTCTAGATTACCCCTTCCAAATGTCCCTGCCCATAGTGGAGTACTCCTCTGTCCCTCTCACTCCGGGTTTTATCTCTGTGTTCAAGCGGCCTGCCCTTGCTTTATTGTTTTTTTGATTTCTTGATGTTCTGTTTATTATTATTTATTGTATTTTAAATGGTGTTATGATATGTTGTTTCTATATTTTATTATGTTGTATTGCTCTGGGCATGGCCCCATGTTAGCCGCCCCGAGTCCCCATTGGGGAGATGGTGGCGGGGTATAAATAAAGTTTTATTATTATTATTATTATTTTCACCGAGAGCCACGTCAGCACTACAGTTACCTTTAAAGAGCCATTTGTAATTGTAAGACTGTATGTTGCCCTGGCATTGATAGCCTCGTAGGCCACATAAAATGACACAGCAGGCCGGATTCAGCCCGCAGGCCTTACACGTGTGGCTTAGGGAACCTCTCCTATTACTTGCATCATCCCTCGTCACTGACCATGCTGACAGGGTTCTAAGGAAATATTCATTCGTTCTCCTACCTTAACTTAGTTGGTGGGGCACACATAATGAAACAGAACTGCTAAAAGCAGCAAGTGCATAACTTACCATCACGGGTTACCTCAATGACATAAAGGCCTTCTTCAGAACCAATTGCTATTCGATCTCGATCTAACCGGGGGGGGGGGGGGGGGAGAGAGAGAAAAGAGCTATTAATACAAGTATGTTCACTAACACTTGGTTTTTATTGTTTTAATGGAAACCCCCAATCTGAGTATAAATGTGAGCTGGAAAGAATATATTATACCATTGCTAATATGATAGCACTAGGTCTCAATGCATTTGGAGAGCAAAGCAGAAGTAGAGATTATAAAATTTAAAACACTAACAATGCAATACAATGTTGTTGTTAATTGCTGTCAAGTCAGCATCAATTTATGGTGATCTTACGAATGTGAGACCTCCAAGTCATCTTGTTAGTAACAGCCTTATTAAGTTCTTGCAAATTCAGGGATTTCGCGTTCTTGAGTTTATCCACCTGCAATGCACTCATCCTCTTTTTCTTACTGCCTTCTGCTATGCCAAGTATTAGCATATTTTCTAATGAGTAATGTTGTCTCATAATATGTTCAAAGTACAACAGTCCCAGTGTAGTCGTTTTGGTTTCTGTGATAGTTAAGGTTTGACTAGCACACATTTATTTTGCTTTCGGGCAGTCTACAACTCTCCTCCAGAGCTGTTATTTCAAATGAGTTGCTTCCTGTTAGTTTTGTTTCTTTATCCACTGTCAGATACTCATATTAAGCCTAATTGTATAGGGTGCAGCCTCAAAGATATACTTAAGGAAGGTCAGTGAAGGTGGCCCTGCTTCAATATCTTTCTCTTGCAGGCACTGAATTAGAGAAGCTGAACAGACTAGTGAAGTTCCCTTTGAACTTCCATGTAAGAGCGTCTCCCAGGCCAATACTGTCCACAGTTCAGAAAACAAGTGAAAATGTATTTCTTGTAAATATTCAGGAGACAGAGGTAGTGGGTTATTTTAACTAGCCTGATAATTTATACTGATGCAGCTAAGTACGCTGCAGTTTTAATACTGCAGCATATTTATTATTTTAGAATTGGTTTTATGTGCTGCCATTGTGATAATTTTGGTGTCTGCCTTGAGGGCCATCGTCCATGAGGTAGGATTTAAATATGAACATAAATAATCTCCTCAAATGAGAAGGCCTGTAGGAAAAATATCCACAATTGTATTTTAGGGCTCTGTTAGTGTATAAACTGTTTTCTTTAAGCTATAAAAATATGGGCAGAGAAATTAGAAAATTAATTCAAACACTACAGACGCCTACTGCAAGTAGAGTTAATCATAATTAGCTTTAAAAAATCAATTAATGAATTTCACACTACTAAGCTTCTCTGTGCAGATGAGAAATAATACAATAAAAAGGATGGCAATGTTTTCATTCAATGTGCAGCTCCAACAATACACACTGAACTGTCTTATTAAAGCATACATACCTATAACAGCAGCAGCCAAGCTGGTTTTAATGAGGGGCAATGTACTGTCATAGGCTTCCTGTGGAATATGTACAACTTGGTTTTTGAGTTTATTTTTGTGCAGAATAGATTTCAGCCCCTCTAAGATTCCAACCCATTTTCGCTTTTCATTCTCATTTTCTGTTAGGATCAGCAGAGAGCAAGTCTTTGAAGGTGAGCCTAAGAGAGAAGCTGTCACCTTGATAGCAAGAGGGAGGTAAAAGAAAACAGTCAGTCAGTGAAATACCACTAGATAAGATAGATAAACAGACTGGATGGAGCAGCTGGCAAACATATGCTGGTTCTATACACTGTAAATTCTTTTAAAAGTCTTGTGTCTAAAACCTGATTGTATGAAGCCTGCCATTTATTCTGCCATCTTCTCCAATGCAACAATTCATCAGTTACTTGAAAATACATTTTAATATTTGATCATGTCACTGCACTCCATCCTCTGTTGCTTTAAGTGGGATGCGCATTTGGATAGCTGCCATCAAAGAGAATGGGACAAGGCAGGAGTGTCTATTGTTCTTTCTCCCCTTACAAACACTTTTGCATCATTTTGGAAGTTAATGTATAAAGGGCTATTTTTCACGAGAACAGAGGAGTCCAAACTGCTCAATTTGTATTATTCAGTTTGGAACAATTGTAGTTATTATTTGTTGTATCTACTCATGTATAAATTGACCTCATGTATATGTCAAAGGCAGGTTCTGGGTTCAAAATTATGAATTTTGATATGACTCATGATAAGCCAAGGGTCATTCCATAGAGAAGGGAAACCACCAATGCCGACCCAAGGGACCAGCCACACCGGTCTCTACTGCCATTTCCTCATCCGGACTTTCAAAACGGTTGTCATGTTGAGAGAGAAGAGGGAGTCAGTGTTTCTTTTCGGTTCTCCTGGGATAGACTAAACTCTTATCTTTCTCATTCTACACATAGAAAGCAATGGTCCCTTTTTTGGTAAGAGTTAAGGTACAGTACTCACACTGACCTGTGCATAAGTTGACTCAGGTTTTTTGGGTTGAATTTCTGAATAAAATGTCTAGGCATATCCAGGAATATGTGGGGTACTATAGGTAAATTGCAAAATTGCCCTTTCATTGGACTAATACAATGATCAAAACACCCTTGAAGTGATACAACTTATTCTGAGGTAGTTATGTAATCTACAACAGCTTACTATGTTGTTTGAGTCCCTTTATGGGAGAAAAGTGGGATACAAATGAAGATTTATCATTTTATTATGACACAGCAAACTAGATAGATATGCTGGATTTCATATCACAAAATCACAAGTCGAACACTTGTGATTTTGTGATATGAAATCCAGCAAATTATTATTATTATTATATAATACTGAATCTTGTGAAATAGTAACTAAACACCCACAATCGAAAACAACAGTTGCAAGGAGAAGATAATGATTCTTATGGGTAGGCTCTCACAGACATTGCATCTCACCAATTCAATAAGAAGCATCTTTGCAACAGAGTAAGGTGCCTGCTACTTGTCATTTGTCAAAATTTCGAACTCTGCAAATAAAGGTTTGAAATGAGATCTGTAGCAGAATATTTGAACCTTGCCCCTCACCCAAAATGTTAGCAAATTCTAGAAAGTGAGAATGTTCTGTAAATGAGTATCTGAAAGCAAAAATTATAACTAATAAAAAAGCAAACTGAGCACACAGACCATGCTTTAAAGTTACAGTTAACTTTAAAAGGCTTCCCTGTATGTGGGCAATTCCATAAAAATAATCTTTTCAACTGAGATTTAAAGCACACAGCGCTATTATTTAGGAGCCATTAATGGAAGAAAATTCTGTGAATAATACGTCATGGCTATGTAAAACAAATTATATTTGCTCAAACTGATTAAATAGTCATACCCTGAATATACAAGGGATATCTTTGCGGGTTGCGTGTATAACATCCGATGCTAGGACAGAACTCACACAAAAATCTTCATCTCTGGTAGGAAAATAAATAATACAAGTCAACAAACTTGGTCCAATCTATTTGAAAAGCAAATTTTATCATCATCCTTTCCCCAGGAATGAAATTAACACATGACCTAATATAATTCTGGGCTTAGTGAGATACTGAGTACATATAAACCTGGAATAGCACTAAGGTACATTGCTACCTGCAGAGATGAAAAAAAATCCAAGATAAAACCAGGTGGAAGCACAAGCCTCACTCTTCTCTGCTATTGTATATTAACATAATCAATATCTTGCCAAAATGCACACTGATGTAATAAAACACTTTGTTTAAATATGTAAAATAAATTGGTGTGCCATTCTCATGTGTGTGAATTTCATTTTATCCTGGCTTGCTCTTTGACACTACAAAATTAAAGGAGAAATCATACTCTACTGCCAAGGATAACACAAACCTGAGATCTAAGACTTGACTTGCAACAACTCCTGGCTGAGTGGATTTTCCTTCAGGCACATCATAGAGGAAGAGTTTACAGTCACAGACTACGGCATAGGCCCTCTGCCAACCTTTCTTAACTCCTGTTGGCTTTGGAACCTGTAAATATATAAATGTAAGACACTATCAATACTTCAGAGAGAAAACACAGGAAGCATTCTATGGAGATAATATACATCATCATCATTGGCATTTAACTCAGTTCTGTACCAAAATTTATGTGACATAGAATGAGGTTCCCAGGCTTGGATTGGGGGAGGCAAAGTGTGCCTTTGGTCCATATATAGCTTGCCCCTATGCCTTACTTTAGGGATAGGTGGGGAAGCCATAAATCCTCCGACCAGTACCTAAAGCCTCACTCATATTTTAAAAAATGTGTGATTTTCACAGTCTTTGCTCAGAAAGCATCCAAATACATGAAAACAGGCAAAGATAGTCTCACTCAATCCCAATAATAAAGAATAGAAACCTCACTGGCTGAAGAGGGGATGGCAACAGTGACTGTGGCAGCAATGAGTGAGATGGCAGGAAGTCTGGGCAAAATGGGGGGTGGGAGTGACCTTCCACTTGCTTACTCATGAGTAAATTGGCCTCTCCCGTTCTAAGCAGATCAGAAGAAAAGGCTCGGTGCAGGTTGTTGGAGGTCCATGGGCGCGGCAACATGTGTGTCACACAAGTTGGGCAATTTTAGATCTTTCAGAAGGCAGTCATGTTGGTGTCACCCCCTCAGTGTGTGCACTGGTGTGGTCTGCACTTCCCTAATGAAACTACTGGTCAAAGCTCTATTTGAATGCCTGAGCAGAGAAATGGTGGTGGTGAGAGACTGGGGCAGCCATCTCACTGAGGTGGACTGGCAATTTCCACTCTGTGAAATGACCCTCCACGTGTGGAATGGCACGCAGACCATGAAACAGGACAAACATCCCACTCTTTAGAATTGCAAGGGTAATGATCCTTTCTATTTAAGCTTGGCTAGCAAAAGAATCCCTTTTGTTTTTCTGTACACCAGCATCTTCGTTTACTATGCTCTGTGGCATTTCAGTTCCCAATACTGCATATCTAATCACCTGCCATGCTTACTAGAATACGGATTAGCACTAAGGGGATTATTATAAATTGTAAAAAGACAGCCTTGGGGCTTTTATCGCAATTTGGTAAGCTGCATGCAGCAGGAGGAGGAAAATAAGGCAAAATTCAAAGGAAGATCCTTTCTCTTCTAGGGTATCTCCTAGTAGTGTAGGATATGCCATGGTATATATTGTGGGGAAAAGAAGTATAATCAAGCTCTTTCTGTATACTACAATGTTGAGGCACACAGAATGGTATCAAGGAATGTTTTTTTAAGTATGCCTGCTTTTTCATTTTGTAGTTGTCATTAAAACTGAAATTGTAATTTTTCCTTTCCCACAACAACGTTTGTCAATTTTCCTGACTATCAACTGAAAATAACCCAAAGTTTAAAAATGCACCCATTATGCTGCATTCAATTTTATAATTTTATACTATTCATCATTGTGATTATAATTATTTTAAGATTTATTGTTGTGATTTTTAAAATTCCTTTTGTGGTCCACCTTGGCCAAGTTCTACTTTGCAAGAAAAGTGGAATGTAGAAAGTTTATATAGTTTCAGACTACACAAGTACTAAAATGTATTTTTTATCAAAAAGGGCATCAATATTGATTTATTTGAACACTGACTATTAGCTGAAGAAATACCTCTATTCTGTAAGTGTATTAAAATTACTTCAGCACAGAAATTTCAATAAAAGTAATCTCTAAATGACAAATGGCAGAATGTGTTTATTTTAAAGCTGCTACTTTCTTTGTAGAAGTAAAGAAAAAGCGTCTCAGTTGTAAACTCTATATAAAAATGAATTTAAACTCCTTGTTTATGAAAAACATTTAATATTTTACCATCATCACATCTATATGCCACTTTTCTTACAGAGTGGGGCCTAAGATGGAACACAAAAGTAATTTTAAATCAGTTTGAATCACAATGATCAACAGTATAAAATGATCTATAAGGTAAACACAAATTAAAAATAAAGCGCCCCAATAAGAAAAATTCCTATAAGCAAGTACAAGCCTGATTAAACGTAAATGCCTTCTCTGCTAGTGAAAGGAGACCTGGGTATATAAAGGTCTTTAAAATGTCTTTAAAATGTTAATATATGTTAATGCATATATTATCTTAACATAACTATATTTTTATGAACAGTTCTGAACATAAGGAATCTAATTATTAAACCAATTTTATTTTTACTGCTATGAGAAAAATAGCATTGTGGCAGAACTGAAGTCGACAGCTGGCTAGAAGAAATAATAGCTGGCTACTAAGTCCAGCAATTTGCTGACCCTGGTCAAAATATTCACATCCAATGAAATTGATTCCAGTTTGAACACACAAATGATGGAAGTTAGAATAATAAATTACACAGAAGAAATGCAATGAAGACAGTTTTGGACCTGATACATTCTTTACATAACGCTCACCTGTTTAAAAGCCAGTCACTTTCAGTACAAACTGTGATTATTTGTCTGTATTCCCATCTCCATGAATTATAATCTTTGATTTGAAACATTGCTGATAAGGGCAAAGTCCTCTTTTCCTGCCAAAGACACCAGATTCTTACCTTAACATAGCCTTTGTAAGCTGTTCCTATGCCTCTTTGAACATCTACTCCAAGGGGCCGCTTGGCTTGCTCAGGAGGTATAGGGCAGACTTGTGGTGCACTATCCTTGCAGGAAACATGGCATGCAAATGAACACACTAAAGAAGAAAAGGTGGACTTGTCAAAGTTATCTGCTGTTGGAGCAGCAAGAAATAGCTGGCAGAAGTGGAAAACACACAGGACCAGAGCATCATACAGATGTACTTAGCTTCTCTTGTCCAGTTAAAGTGTGCTTCACCTCTCTTTCTTTAGCTAAGCAAAACACTTGTTTACAAAAAATCTGTCAAATTCTAGGAAGAACATAACATCATGAAATGGAGTATACTGTGGAATAATCTGATATTAGTCAGTCTACTTCATCAGACCACAATATGTCTTTAAGATGTCAAAAGATTCCTCCTTTTTTGTATGTTATTTTTAAATGGTTTTTTTTAATGTCAGGAGTGACTTGAGAAACTGCAAGTCGCTTCTGGTGTGAGAGAATTGGCCGTCTGCAAGGACGTTGCCCAGGGGATGCCCGGATGTTTTGATGTTTTGATCATCCTTGTGGGAGGCTTCTCTCATGTCCCTGCATGGAGCTGGAGCTGATAGAGGGAGCTCATCCGTGCTCTCCCTGGGTGGGATTCGAACCTGGCAGCTTTCAGATCAGCAACGCAACCTTCAAGTCACAAGGCTTTAATCCACTACGCCACCAGGGGCTCTGCTTTTAAATGGTAAGAATCATTTCCCTATGTAAGAGAACGAAACATCCTTGTTTCTATTAACTCCTGCTATTACCCAGGCTAAACAAGGCTCATGTGAGCTGGAGAAACAGAAACCTACAGCTAGACGTTTAGTTCCTCCCTCACCTCTAGCCCATAGTTGGGCCAGACTGAGGGAAAACAGCAAAAAGAGTTTGTTAGTTAGCTGATAGACATGTATTGATGGGAAATAAGGAACTGGTTACTGCAAGTATGGGAATGACTGTCTCCTTCATTTGCCTTACAAGAATGCACCTCCTCAGTTAATATTCAAATGTGCTATTCTCAGTGTGTGTTGAAGAAGATATCTTTGATTGGGATGTACCCTAGTGAGACTGAAAAGGGAAATGCAATTTAAAATGGCATATGACAGTAGAAGGGTTTGATAAAGCTGTTCGACAAATTTCTCCCAGTGGAAAAGACAACAGGTGGAGACAGATTTGGTCAAGTGAGTGCCTTAATAGAGGCATAATTTCAAAGTCAGGGGAAGTAATAGATGCACCATATTGTGCACTGGTCAGACTTCACATTGAATACTGCATTCAATTCTGGATGCTTCATTTTAAGGATATATACAAGTTGGAGAAGGTAAAGAGAAGAGCAATGAATATGAATCAGGGTATGGAGAACAAATCATACCTAATGGTCTAATGGTTTGAACTGAGGCCAGAGCGAAGAAGGGGCAGCCAGGAAGACCATTCCACCTCATCTCCTGTGCCATCAGTTGGAGGCCCTTCTCCCCAGCAATATGCTATGCCGATAATATAATATACATATATATTATATTGTATATAATATACAATATAATATACAATAATGTCATATATTGTATGTGCATATGATGTTGATGATATTGTTGTAATGTGATATATATTACATGTAATGTTACTAGTAGTGTTGCAGTGTGGTGGTGTAGTATAGTAAAGTGATGTGTAGTGCTGGTGTTGTGCTATGCTGGTAATATAACTTATTGTATGTACATATTATTTGTAAGCCGCTCTGAGTCCCCTTTGGGGTGAGAAGGATGGGATATAAATGTAGTAAATAAATAAATAAATCAACTTAGGCCCCATCTACACTGCCATATAATGCAGTGCAGGGGTCTGAAAAGTATTCATATTCTATCTTCTACCCTTCAATTGTGGAAAGTCAAAATGGATTCTGAAAATGGACTGGGGGGCATTCTTCCAAAGTTGCAATTCTGTGTATGTATGCTTGTGGCACACGAGCAATACAATTCCCTCCTTGCTCTACATACATTTGAGAACTACCTTTCTGTGTTTACTTGAATTATCAAATGCAGAAAGAGGCATACTAAATTTACACACATAAAGCCTTCAAATATGCACTCTGTTTCAATGAACTACTTTGCCACTATAAAGATGCAAAAATATACTGTTATACTAGAGGACAGTTGGGAGATTTAAACCAACTTACCATCACAAGCATATCCCTGTCTAATCAATCCCACCATGAGGGATGTGCAATGGCTGCACTGCGTAGGACTTGAAAAGGATTTGATATTGAGTTGATGAGCTTTCGGCTGAAATAAAAAATTAGAATCAATCAGAATTAAATTTTATGAGAAAACTGACACCTTTGGATAAAGTGAGAGCAATAACTGCACAAGTTCTAATTTCATTTGATCTTAATTTAATAGGCTCAAAGTGACCTTAATATGGTCTTTCTTGGGCAGAAGCCATTTCCAAGCACAATTCACACATTAAATGTAGTTTCTCCCTTGCTATCAAAATGCTTCTCAAACAGGAATATTTTCTATACACCAAAATATTTTTGAGACTGAACCTCTGCTGCATACAGAAAGCAAAGCAAACAATCTAGCTAAGCCCCCTAATACAGACACAAGATAGATTGTCAACATGTGCATCCAAGATAGAAAAACCACTGGCTATGAAAATACTACTAAAGGGCATCGGCAAAGTACAGTAGAATTCTGCAAGGATTATTTTTAGGTGAGAAAATGAAAGAAATGGCTTTCTGCCTGACCCACAATCTAGGCTCCACCATAATTTTGTGCAACATAAGACATACAGTTATAAAATTATAAAATCACTAGCTGTGCCCAGCCATGCGTTGCTGTGGCTTATGGGAATCATTTGTTGACCAGGTGTAATGGCAGTGAATAGCCTTGCAGCCTCAAAGCTGGCTGTTTTCTTCTTATGCGAATCCTTGTTTGGTGAGCTGGAATACAATGGAATAGGCTTGCTGCTTGGAAAGCTGGGTACTTGTGTTCTAGGGGAATGGTTTTTTGGCCAATTTGAATTGCATTGAATAACCTCGCTGCTTCAAAACCTGGCCGCTTTCTATATAGGGGCATCCTTCCATGGGCAGGATGAATGGGACGGAGTAGCCTCATGACTTCAAAACCTGAGGGTTTTCTATCTAGTGGAAATCTTGGTTGGCCAGGTTGAAGAGCATTGAATAGCCTTGCTGCTTGCAAACCTGACCGCTTTCTACCTTGTGGAATTCTCGGTTGGCCAGGTTGAATAGCAATGAATAGTCTCAGTGCAGCAAGTATGAATGCTGCAATTAGTCACCTTGATTAGCATTTAATGGCCTTGCAGCTTCAAAGCCTGGCTGCTTCCTGCCTGGGCAAATCCTTTGTTAAGAGATGTTAGCTGGCCCTAGTTGTTTCTTTTCTGGAATTGCCCTGTTTTCAGAGTGTTGCGCTTTATTTACTGTCCTGATTTTAGAGATTGTATTGTTCTGTATTATTACACCACAGTAGTTTTAGATATTATATTTATAATCTTATATTACCTACTTAGAATTGGATTATATGAGGCCCCTTCAACACAACTGTATAAAATCCACACTGAACTGAATTATATGGCAGTGTGGATTCAAGATAATCCAGTTCAAAGCAGATACTGTGGATTGCCTTGGCATTCTGGGTTATATAGGTGTGTGGGTAGGGCCTTGAGCCTACACTGCCATATAATCCAGTTCAAATCAGATAATCTGTATTTTATAGGCAGTGTGGAAGAGGCCTGAGTGAAGAGGCCTTGGGCGCCATTGTGACTGAGGGGGTTGCTAGGAGACAAAGTGGCCGGGGCCTACCCCTCTAACTGGCAGCAAGGGGAAAAAAACAGCTTTTCCTGGTCCTCTAATTTGAACTTTATTTTTCTAAGTTTTTGTTTGTTTGAAAGACATATTTTGGATGAATATGTCTTTTGTGGCCAAATTTGGTGTGATTTGGTTCAGTAGTTTTATTGTTTACTCCATAGTAAAACACACATTACATATAGATAGATAGATAGATAGATAGATAGATAGATAGAAGATACAACCATAGACTTGGAAGAGACAGAAAAGCATGTGAAATGAAATCCACTTTGGTACCTCAACAAAAATAAAGCCGTAAGGGAAAAAGAATTACACTTAGGATTACTGAATTTAGCGCATGTCTGCACAATATAGGACCACACACAAACCACACACTGGTCTGCCATGTGCTTGCAACAAGCTGGTTTTAATAATCCCAGGCAGAAAACAGAAATGAGAGTTTTACTAAACTCCTGCTAGTCACTCTCAAAACACCTGCGGCTGTTTTTGTCATGGTAGGTTAGACACAGTGCAGCCTTGATAAAAAATAATTCTATAAAGTCAACTTGATTAGAAATAATCTTATAAAGTCAATCTCCTTTCTTGTAATGGGTTCAAATTATAGGAGATTCCACCTGAATATTAGGAAGAACTTTCTGACCGTACGAGCTGTTCCACAGTGGAACTCTGCCTCAGACTGTAATGGATGCTTATTCCTTGGAAATTTTTAAACAGAGGCTGGATGGCCATCTGTCAAGGATACGTTGATTGTGCTTTCCCTGCAGGGCAGGGGGTTGGACTAGATGGTCCATGTGGTCTCTTTCCAACTCTATGATTCTATGACAAACTGGAGACGCAATGAAACACACACACAGAAATGATGAAATACACATATGGATCATGTATGAATCACAATTCTTTTTACATCCCTCCCTATCCCACAGATCTAAGCAAAACAAGTGAACAAGACCCCCTACCTTTGGTACAGCTAGAGAAATGGACTGAATGGTGGGGGAGGGAGCAGCAGGCATCCTCTGAAGCCGAATTGGTTCCTGAATTGCAAAAAACTACAATTGAACAAGATTTAAGCGTTCTAGGATCCAAAGTACATTTGATCTGGTAACAACTGTTGAATATCTTTTTAAAGGTTAGCAAAAGGCAGCATTGCTCCTGCTTTACTGGAAGTGGATTTGCAGATCAGAAGGACTCATAGGAAAGCCTGTACTCTAGCAAGGAGTAGAAGGTAAACAAGAAAGCCGAGCTCAATGATTCACTAGGAGCCACTGAAAGGAGAGTAAACTAAATAGAAGTGCACAAAGCTTTCACATTTAACACTGAGATGGTTCTGGGAAGAAACATGCTATGAAGAGTGAAAATACTTTCTTGTAGACTGGTGACTGGAAGATACATTTGTAAGGACCTCCAAAAAACAGATATAACCTGAGCAGGAAAAATGTCCACTTACTTCTGCTTGCTGCTGTTCTGTAGTCATAGATGTTGATGGTGAGACCTCTGCCTTGGAACCTGGCGCTTCTTGCTCACTAACGGAATTTGTCTGCAGAGTGGAAGGAAAAACTGTAAGCATATTAACTTACAAGTACAGTGCTAATATACTAAAGCAAGATCAGGGCCACATGAAGCAAAATAATATTTGCTTAGAAAGTAGGAAGAGAGCTCTTCTGCATCTGTCATTGCTGAAGTGGACTAATTAACATCTGGGTTATTAAAGCATCCCTTCAAAACAATACTTAAATTGTACCCATGGAGATGGCTGCTGTTAAAAACACCAAAAACAATCTCCTTTCGGATATTGTTAAATTTTGAAGAAACCTATGGAACTTAAAGTACTTTAAATTAAATGTAGACCCAATTAAAATGGAACTGGCCTTACTTGCTATGTGTTGAGATCTCTATAAAATGTTTTTCTGTTTTGAATTACATTTACATCTATCTCACAATACATTTAAGTAGTCAGAGAATACTTTTTGGTCAATATTATTAAAAGCCCTTTAAGCAGCCTGTCAAAGTCTGTAAAATTAGACTATAATGATGATGCTACTACAGCTTCTTATATGTAAAAGGTCAAATTTCAAAAGATGACATTTTTACAAAAATAAAAATTTCAAGGGAATGGGAAATGGAAATGTACTAATATTGATTTCCCCTAAGAAAAAACATTGGGGACGAATGTTTATCTAAAGTAATTACCAGCTTATGAATTAGAATTCTGTCTCTCTCTCACAACGTTGACATGCTTACTTTGGTATCTTCATAAAGTAAAAAAAATATGTGTGTGTGTTTTGATGTCTTAGGGATGCAATCATATTTGTGCAAATTACCTAAAATAGTTTCCTGTTTTCCTGGAAACTCTGGACTATCAGCCAAAGGCTTGTGGGCTGAAGACAATGGGTAGCATTGAGTTAAGAGTGTCTCTTTAGCATCTTGGTAAACAGATCTTTAGAAATTGTTAATGAAATTAAATGGCTTTCTTTGAGATCTGAAATATTAAGATACACCAATCAGGTATCTTACAATATTCTACGCTAGAAAGCAAGTCCTGCAGAATGCTGACATGCTATAGAACGGTGCTTGTAAGATGTTCATATTATATGGAGTTTCAATGACAATCTGTAAACATTGTTTGGCTATTTAACCCTATGCAGTTATGTCTATATTCCCAATGGTGCGCTTTGTTTTATAACAGCATAAAGCATCTTTAAATACAGGGTTCCAATTTCTTTATAATCATGCATGAGATGGTGAGGCAGCATAGGGTTTGCAATTTATTCTTAGAAAACAGTCCACTGCATTAGTTTACATTTGTATAATGTGGGAATTGTTTTCTGAAGATGGCATGTGGCAAGTCTGAGGCAGAAGGGCAAGAAACAGTTTATTTACAAAGCATTAACATGATGTGTGAGTTATAGCAATTTGACTTTTGTCATCCCCCCCCCCCCCCGCAGTATGTCTTCTGATGTCTCTGCTCTGTATTTTTTGGCATATTTTAGCCTATTTCATTCTATTATTGCTGACAAAAGTATCAATGCACATGCTCAAAACTTAGTAGGAGCATGTTGCTTAGCAACTATGTCAGAATGAGGGCCAATAACAGAGAGCTAACAGGCACTGCTTTATTTTGTAGTTCATTTAGGTAAGAGTGTGGTACTTAGAAACACCAAGGTCATGGTTTGTTTCACATATAAGTTCTAGAGTTATCCCAGAACTATCTTAAAGTTAGTCTCCACTGACTTTTCACTCGCTCACAGAATTGGCTAAAAGGAAGAAGTCCTTTAAGTGGACTATATTTGGTACATCTTGTTTCAGGACTGGCTATGGAACAGAGATGGCATTTGTCGCCTTGGTAGATGATCTACAAAGAGAGCTAGACAAGGGGAGTGTGTCCCTGTTGGTTCTCCTGGACCTCTCAATGGCGTTCGATAGCATTGACCATGCTATCCTTCTGGGCCGTCTCTCCAGGATGGGGCTGGGAGGCACTACTTTACAGTGGCTCCGCTCCTTCCTGGAGGTTCAGACCCAGGTGGTGGTGCTGGGGGGGACTCCTGCTCGACTCCTGGCCTGTGGGCTGTGGAGTCCCTCAGGGCTCCATTCTGTCCCCCATGCTATTTAATGTGATTGTACTGCCCATTTTAATTAGTAGCTATTGCTGTGTTTTTAATTGCTTATTTTATTTAAATTGAGTTGGGTTTTTTCCTATTTTTTTGGTAAATGTTGTCCTATGTTATTGTTACAAATGTTGATAATAATAATAATAATAATAATAATAACAACAACCTTATTTTTATACCCCGCCTCCATCCCCTCGCAGAGACTCAGGGCGGCTATCATGGAGCCAAGCCCAAAGACCACGACAAAACAGGATAAAATGCATAAAATGATGTATTTTATGTGTTTTTATGGCACTATTATGTGCAGTTCTATAAGCTGCCCCAAGTCCCTTCTAGGAGATGATGGTGGGATATAAATAAAGTGTTGTTATTATTATTATTATTACTATTATCATTATTATTTAATATCTATATAAAATGGTTAGGTGAATCATCTGGAGTTTTGGAGTTCGGTGATACATAAATGCAGATGACACCCAACTTTCCTCGAAAAGTCAAGGATGCTGTCCTGATCCTGAACTGGTGCCTGTTATCAGTAATGGATTGGATGAGGGCTAATAAATTGAAATTAAATCTTGACAAGACAGAGGTGCTCCTGGTCAGTCGAAAGGCAGATCAGGATATAGGGATGCAACCTGTGCTGGATGTGATTACACTCCTCCGACATACTCAGGTACACAGCTTGGGGGTAATCCTGGATTAATCACTGACCCTTGGATGCCCAGGTGTCGACGGTGTCCAGGAGTGCCTTTGCCCAATTAAAGATTGTGTGCCAGCTGTGCCTGGACCTTGAGACGACAGATGTGGCCATGGTAGTCCACGCCTTAGTCACATCCCGTTTGGACTACTGCAATGTTCTCTACATGGAGCTGCCTCTGAAGACTGTTTGGAAGCTTCAGTTGGTCCAGAAATCAGCAGCCAGATTACTAACTGGGGCTCAGTACAGGGAGAGAATTACTCTCACGTTACAGCAGCTCCACTTGCTACCAGTCTGCTTCCGGGTGAAATTCAAAGTGCTAGTTATTACCTCCAAAGCCCTAAATGGTTCGGGCCCAAACTATCTAGCTGATCACATCTCTGCATACAAGCCTGCCCGGGTGCTACGATCGGCAGATAAGGCCCTGCTCTTGGTTCCACCCCCCATCTCAAGCACGGCTGGTAGGAATGAGAAAAGGGGCCTTCTCTGTGGTTGCCTCCGCCTCTGGAACTCCCTCCCTAAGGAGATCAAAATGGCTCCCCCCTTGCTTTGTTTTAAAAACAACTAAAGGCCTTTTTATGCTCACAAGCATACAGAAAAGAAGACATAAAATATTAGGCACAAACAAAATTGGAAAGGATTATGGAAATAGCTTATTACTCTGGTTTTTAAATTCTACGTTTAATTTTATTAGTCCCAATGTTAAGTCTTGTCTCTAAATATTTATTTGTTATGACTTAATTTTAGTTATGTGATGCTTATTTGTTGTATTTGTTTGTTTTTGCTTCTGATTGCACTTTGCGCCATTATTATTTTATTATGGCACAGTAAACAAGATAGATATGCTGGATTTCATATCACAAAATCACAAGTCGAACACTTCCCAAGTGTCTAGGACTGTGTGATGTATTTTCGGATGATGCGAGGATTCCGAGGATGCTGAGGGCTGTGCTGGCGGTAGTGTAACAACCGGCAGGTCCAACCAAGCCAGAGAGCCTCAGCGGAGGAATGCAACCAAGTGCACCTAACCCATTAAGCATTATGGAGAATCAAACCAAAATGAAGTCTATACTGGCTCGGTTGTCGCCCAGGATAAAAAGGACCGCGGTGGATGCTGCTGATTCTGGACATCCATCGACAAGTGGGCTACGGAATCATCAAAACCCAAATGAACAGTCACAGAAGCGGCAGAAATATACAATGCCAGAAAACTGTGCCATCATCATCATCATCATCATCATCATTATCATTATTATTATTTTATTATGACACAGCAAACAAGATAGTTCCCAAGTGTCTAGGACTGTGTGATGTATTTTCAGATGATGCGCGCAGATCCCAGCAGGGTGGCCTTTTGCAGTTGGCAGATCGTAATTTTGTCAATGTCTATTGTTTCCAAATGCCGGCTGAGATCTTTTGGCACGGCACCCAATGTGCCCATCACCACCGGGACCACCTGTACTGGTTTCTGCCAGAGTCTTTGAAGTTCAATCTTGAGGTCCTGATAGCGGCTGAGTTTTTCCTGTTGTTTTTCGTCAATGCGACTGTCACCTGGGATGGCGACATCAATGATCCAAACCTTTTTCTTTTCCACTACTGTGATGTCTGGTGTGTTGTGTTCCAGAACTTTGTCAGTCTGGATTATTATTATTATTATTATTATTATTATTATTATTATTATTTCATGTCAGGAGCAACCGGAGTTGCTTCTGGAGGGAGAGAATTGGCCGTCTGCAAGGACGTTGCCCAGGGGACGCCTGGATGTTTTGATGTTTTTACCATCCTTGTGGGAGGCTTTTCTCATGTCCCCGCATGGAGCTGGAGCTGATAGAGGGAGCTCATCCACACTCTCCCCAGGTGGGATTCGAACCTGGCAGCTTTCAGGTCAGCAACCCAACCTTCAAGTCACTTAGTCCACTACGCCATCTGGGGGCTCCATTATTATTATTATTATTATTATTATTATTATTATTATTATTATTATTATATTATTATTACATATCTTGTAAGGTCTCTTCAATTTTTATTATATTATGTGGACACTACTGGTTGCCAGTAGGTCATTCTAAGAGTTAGAACTCAAAAACATTTTCTTTCATGAAAGTATAATGCATCTCTCCAATTTATAGAATTCAGGAAGAGAGCCTCAATTTGACAATCTCAATGAATAGTTTGTTATTTGGGGGGGGGGGGCATTAATTCAAGTAGGGTTGTTCCAAGTTTTTTTTTTTAGGGCTTTGGAGATAAGTCCCCACACTTTCAATTGGGTTTAAATGTTGAAAAGATAGCCAATGTACTTCTCCCCAAATTGTGTAAAAATGTTTCTACTTAGAGAAGTTGTCTGAATTCTTGCAACTGATTTCTGAAATAGTGGAAGATTCAAATATGTCTCCAGGAGCAGAAATATTATGGTAAGCCACCTTGGAAATAACTAGGGAATTGATTCATATAACTAGGAATCTCCTATGCAAGATTATTTGAACATGCTGTATGAAAAATTTATACAACAAATGCTGGTGGGGGAAGAACTTTTGTAACTGCAGGTATCACCTTCTGTCTTTGCTTCAGGTTGAGCAGTGTGCTTGGGCTGGTAATGGTAACATTCCTACTCTTGCAATAGTCTCTGGTCTTCCATCACGACATGTCCAGTGGCTTGGGGTCCCACAGAATTTGAGGTCTTGTAGGAGCCCTGAATTCTCATAAAAGGTCCTCTTCTTGTGAGTCTTAAGGACCTCTTTATATAGATCTGCTCCACTAGTTTCAACTATTCAATTTTCCTAGTTTGAAAACCTTGCAAGCCTCATCTAGAACAGACAGTGCAAGCCATATTTTGAAAGTCCAAGAAATATTGCTTCTTTAATTCAGACACTATGAAATAGTTGTTAAAGCTTTTATAGCTATATTTGACATGTTTGAATTGAGTCTGACCTCTACCAATATTCTCCATTATAGCTTGAGGGATCCAATTCTCATGGATGGCACGGCTATCAATGGCTTTTAGTTAGGATAGCTAACTCTTTCTTCAGTATCATAGTCACTATGTTCTTAATATAAGTTGCTCAGGAAGGCAAATGGAACAGTGTTTTTTTACTCATGCCCTATTTCTGGCCTTTGCATTATCATTAAGTTGACCACTTAACTGTAACAGAGTGCTGAACGAAAAAGACTTTTGGTTTGATCTGGCAGATCTGTTCTCATGTTGTAATATGATTATTGGTAAAACCACTGAAAACTCTTTTAGGAAGTTTCTGGAGGTATGCATCTCCCTTGAAAGATTCAGTTTCTCTATGAAATGAATAGTCTAATAAATGCTTATATTAAAAACAGCCACTAGATTCAATGTATCAATTAGGGAGATTTTAAAAAATGTGTCTGATAATGAATCTGTCTTTTGACAGCTTAATTATTTTAAAATAAAATTGTACACAATCAAATCTCTATATATAAATGAGTGATGGCATCACGGCGACCAACAAAACAACAAAACCACAGGCCCCCCAACCTCGAAATTTGACAACACAACCCATCATCCACGCCTCTAGGTTGATACAACAAAAAGAAAAGAAAAATAAAGTCCTAATTAGAGGGAGAGCAATAATTGTTTTTATCCAACTGCTGCCAGTTAGAGGACTAATCTCTGCCCACTTGGTCTCCTAGCAACCAACTCAGCCCAGGGGACAGGCAGACTTAGGCCTCGGCCTGTTCCACAGATTATCTAATTTGCACTGGATTATCTGGACTCCACACTTCCATATAATCCACTTCAGTGTGCATTTTATACAGCTGTGAAGAAGGGGCCTCATATAATCCAGTTCTAAGCAGATAATATAAGATTATAAATATAATATGTAATAATTACTGTGAAATAGAATCATAGAATCATAGAATAGTAGAGTTGGAAGAGACCTCATGGGCCATCCAGTCCAACCCCATTCTGCCAAAAAGCAGGAAATCGCATTCAAAGCGATTAATAATAATACAGAACAATATAATCTCTAAAATCAGGACAGTAAATAAAGAGCAACACTCTGAAAGCATAAGCCACAGCAACTCGTGGCCGGGCAAAGCTAGTCCTTTATATATAGGTCACTGAGAAAAATGGAAGAAGTAAGCAACCACAATTAAGAAGCTATCATTCAGAAGGAAAACAGCACTCCACCATTATCTCAAACATAAACAAGCAGTTCATTACATTTCAACATGCTTGTGAAAATTTCTCTCGGAAGGAATACATGCTGCGCATTAACTAATCTGAAACATGTAGGTCCAGTTCTTACTGGAGATGCAGACAATTTCAAATTGCCTACTGAAACAAATATGTCAAAGGAGAAACAAATTGGAAGGAGAACTACTGTATCATTTTGTTATATTCCCAAGACATAACAACTGAAATACAGACAACCAATTCAGTGTTACAAGGTTGGTACTATTAAGTTTGCATTCAGTTATATGAATTCTGTGGATTAATAATGGGCACTCGGGCAATTTACTAGGCTTGTGCAGATTTCTTATGGAAGTTTGCCTTTGGCTTGTTCAGTTGGTTCGGAAGGTCATAGCATTGTGGGCTCTGCCACCAATTTTTTACCGGCTGCAACAGAACAGTGGCTGTCAAAAACCAGCTGCTTTCAGTTTCTTGTGGTTACACATGGAGTGCGGGGAGGGAGGCAGCCTTGAGAAGGAAAAGGATCGCAGGAAGCAAGGTTTCTTAAGCCTTTTCTTTAGACCCAGATGTCCTCTACAGACTGAAGGAAAAGGATTGCAGAAAGAGTAGTATCTTAACTGTGATGCCTTTGATCCAGGTCTCAATGAAGGATATAAGGACAAGCGATGCCTAAAATGACAGGAAGGGGAGCCTGGGAAGTCCCTTGGGCTGGACAGAAAACAAATTTTTCGGCTTTCTGGATTGAAAACAGATTTCTGTCCCCCCAAATTCGGGTGGCTTCTGAAAAATGGTTTGGGACTCCCCTCCCCCCAACCGAAATCCGGGACACCAAAACAAATTGCGGTTTACTCGTATTGCACAAGCCTACAATTTACTTCTCCAAGATTTCACTTCCAGAGATCACACAAAATTCCATAAAAATCTGCTCCAGAGAAATATGGACTTACAAAACTTTAGCTCATGACTCTCACCACACTCCTTTTGGCCAGAAAGCCAGCAGAAGTTAAAGTCAGTCGACAATTATTCCTCCACATTTACAGGTTAAGTGTTCACATTGATTACTTGTGGATTGCTGTTGCCTCCACTGCTGACTTACATACAACCAAATTAATCTGTTCCCTCTAAAGATTTGTAAGTCCTCCAGTGTGATTCTATAGTCACCTTCCCCCCAGACATTGACCATAAAGTCATGCTAGAGGACGTTCAAATGCCTAGAGAAATGTTCCTTCTAGGCATTTATAATCCCCAGTGTGATTATACTTGGTCAGATAATCATGTTGGAGGACTTACATATGCCTGTACCGTCCTCCAGAATGACCCAGAAGAAGATGACCATAGAATTGTGCTGGAGATCCAAAAGAAGAATTCTCTCAGGTAAAAAATGACCAAGGCTATATTCATGGGATTTCCACTTTAAAAGGGGTCCTGCACCCCTAACTTGTAAATTTTTAGGGCTCACTGTATTCTCCTTTTTGGTTAATAAAACTTCTGATTAGCTTATAAGCAGTTAAAAGTAATGATATGTCTGTCATTAAACATTAAAAACTCCTTTTAGAAGAAAGTAAAAAAGTAAAAAATAAAAACCCCAATGATCAAATGCTTGGAAGAAGCTCTTTGACTGCACTCAATTAAAAATTTGAAGAAATGGTATCACTACAGGAAAAAGTACTGTTTCTGGCCACTGTCAACTTAAATCATTCAAATCAAAGGCACGTACAAGAACCTATGGCTGCCAAGGCTCTTATGGGGCTATGAATATCACCTGTGCCTCCTCGGTTTTTTCCCTAGACATTTTCAGAAGTTTTTTTCATTTTGATGGCCACATTTACAGATCTCTGTTTTTTCATAGATCTGGGGATAGCTAGCGGGAAGCTTAATTTTTTTTCTCCTTTTCAACTACTAAATTCAGTAGCCAGAACCCTAGTGTTTAATAGGGTTCAACATTCAATAGGGTTCAACAGCCTGAACTCTACTGTTAATTCCAGCCAGAGCAGATAATTTAACGTGCCCTTCTGTCTAGTATTAAATGCTAGATGGCTTACTCCAGGATGGTATAAGAGAAATGTGAAAGAATTAAGCTTTCTTTTTTTAAAAATTGAAGGAAAGACAGAGAATAAATAAAAAGATTTTGAAAATGGGGAAGAAACAGGCATATGTATACTACAGAATATGACAAGCGTTAACTTTATCTCATTGCAAATGAAATCATTTGTCTTTTTTATCCCTCTTCATTTGCTGTCTGTTCCACTTAAAGCCTCCTGTTTATATGGGGAGCCCATGGCTCTCCACATGTTGTTGGATCATGTTCATATGCTGAATTGGGTTGATAGATATCCCAGTCTGACAAAATCTGGAGAACTATCAATATAGATTACTGTTGCACAGAAATCCTCTTCTGCATGAATGACACCTGCTCTTATATTATAAGTTATAAATGACAAATCAGTTTACAGTGTGCTCAGCAAGATTGCACAAATGCATTGCTTGCTATGTAGAATTCCTGCATGCTTAACATCTATTTGTTACATATGAATTCACTATTTTGGCAAATATTTGTAATCACATAGTAACACTTACTCTGAAAGTCAGATCATGTGCAAGTGGAGAGGTATTGAAGTACTCAAAAATGGAATCTTGGAAGTCAGAAAGTTTAAGACCTGGAAAATGGAAAATCTAATTAACTAAAATTGAAAACAAAAACTCTGCTATTATTACATGTTAAGTTGCCTAAATTACCTGCATCAGTCCTGTATTTTTCTTCCAGTTTCTTCTTTAAAATTTCAACTTCTTCCAAGAGTTCTTGATTCTTTACTTCAGATTCCTTTAATTTGCTAAATAGCAAAATGAAAACTTGAAACATTTGAAACATAAGAGAACAAAATACTTTCTGTCCCATTTTTCCATTTCTAATTCCCCCCAGTCCTTTTAGCTTTTGTAGTTCTTTACTGTTTCATTCTCATCCTGCCAAGTATCAACCAGAGAGCCCCTACAACTACAACTACAGTACATTTTACAACATATTCTAGGGCAGTGGTGTCCAACCTTCGATTTTTATGATTATAATATTTATTTATACCCTGCTTTATCTGCTCAAAGGGGACTCAAGTGTTCTCCAGGTGTTTGGGACTGTAACTCCCAGAAGCCCTGGCCGGCTTGTCCAATGCTCAGGAATTCTGGGAGCAGATACCCAAAACACCTGGAAGACTAAAGGTTGGACACCACTGTTCTAGGGGGATCTGTCAGTCCACATAATTTAAAAAAATTAACCACTGCTTCACATAAATCACAACACACAGCTGTTCTTTTGCTGCTTTATGCTACAGGCTACAGACTTCTAAATACGACAGGTGCCACAATTTCATAGCATTGTTAAAGTAGTATCAAACTGTTTTAATTCTACAGTAGATGCACCCTAAATCTACATCCTCAACATCTGAAGAAGTAGCTATGAAAGCTCATGCTACTAACTTTGTTCTTTCGGTCTCTAAGGTGCTAAAAGATCCCCTTGCACATTGATATTCCAGATAAACATGCCTATGTTTAGTCTACATTAGTGAATCTAATATTTTAGTAGTCAGGTTTTGAAATATATTAGAACAGAAAAAAGGAATATAAATAATTGTCTGAGGGCTTCAATGAAAGTAGACAGCAGTTGGCTCTAGCCCTTGGCTCCTTCATTATCCAGCATGGCAATGAAAATTCATATATCGAGCGTAAAAATTCAGAAAGACTGATAAAATCATACATTACACATACATTCATAACAAGGCTTTAAAAGATGACAATTCCCAAATGTGTGGCTAATTCTACAGACATTGGAGACAGGGGGTTTCAAAATACAAGCTACCAAGGGAAGAGCAGGGCTTTACCAAAAGAGGCCAGCCGAACCTTCTCCATCCTTTTCACAAACACAAGGAGCTGCCAAGCCTCGGGTTATTAGGACTGGAGTGGTCTGACTTTGGTTCCAGTATTTTATCTAAAGATGACATTGGGGAGGAAATCACTGTTCCTCTGTGCCCTTCGTCATCTTGATTTCCTTCACCCTTCAATGGAAGCTCCCAACAGCATACCCCAAACTATGTTTAAACGATTTCTCAGTTCTAAAAGAAATCTGCCATGTAGCATGATAAAGTATTACTTGAAGCTCCTTTGAAAATGAGAAACTAGTTGGGCAACTGTTTGGTTTCAGGTCACTAGTATTAATTAAAACCTCATGATGTGATTTCTTACATTTTCAAGAAATTACATTATCCAACATTTCAAAACATGCATGAAAAAAAGCTTTCTTTCAAAGACATGCATGCAATATTCAACTCCCCCACCCCAAATAACCTCAAATGTTACCTTTCAAAAGATAGGTTGGCATCTTTGACTTTCCTTAATTCGTCCTGGACTAGCTGCTTGGCACGTATTTCAGCATCTAGAGCAGACTGCAATTCTAGTCTTGCAGACATATCCAGCTTCTGACTTCGTCTTACTTTCCAAAGAGGATCCTATTACAATAAGCAATTGTTTATACCACTAAAGAATTTATAACTTCTTTAAATATTAAATCGATTCAAATACCTCACTTGAATTCATCATTGTTAGTAAGGCTGGAGTTGAAGAGATCTCAGAAAGATTATATTCCGGAAACACACTGCATTTAAGGGCATTCCATTTCAACAACTGAGAAATGTTTTGTAATAGGCCATGTAAAACTATACATTCCCACTCAAAAGTAGGCCACATTGAGATTTTTCAGTAGAGCTTTTCAGGTAAATGTGGAAATGGCTGCAGACTGAAAATAGAAATTGAGTAGTGTTACGCTGAAAATAGAAGTTTAATAAAGAATCTGCAGCACCGTTTCATGTCTACTGAGGGGCAAAATGCAAATATTCCTTTATCTTATTTCAGTGTTTTAAATGAAATTAGATTATTGGACCTGTTCTAAAATCTTTTTAGGAAGTAAAAAAATAATCACGTATCAATATGTGCAAGGATGTCATAAGAGGGAGCAGGCAGATTTTCTGCTGCCCTGGAGACTAGGACTGAGCAATGCATTCAAATTACAGGAAAGGAGGTTCAACCTGAACATTTGGAAGAACTTCCTGACTATAAGAGCTGTTCAGCAATAGAACTCTCTGCCTCAGAGTGTAATAGAGGCTCCTTCTCTGGAGGCTTTTAAAGAGGCTGGATGGCCATTGTCGTGGGTGCTTGATTGTGTTTTTCTTGCATGGCAGGGGGTTGGACTAGATGGCTCATGTGGTTTCTTCCAACTCTACGATTCTATGAAATGAACTCTGAGACCCACCCTTCTTTTGGTTTCCAGCACAATAAGCAATTACTTTCCCTTGTGCCAATTCAGCTACAACCGTCAATATGCTGAGAAGAGAGATAGAATTTGTTGTTCCCTACCTGAATCCATAAGGAGAGACAGGTGAAAAACAGATGTAACAACAACATCAATAACAACAATATAAAAACCAAAAACTACTAAAATGCTATAACTGTTTATCAATTTGATACCTAAAGAGAGAAAAATCCTAACTAGGACCAGGTTTAAAGAGACCTGTTCCAATCTGAGTTCATAAATATGGATCATGATGAGAGAATGCATAAAAGACTCTATGATACCCACTTCCACTGTAAAAAAAAAAAAAAAGATTCCAAGACATTACAGTCAGTTCCGATGTTATGAACAAAATAGGTTCTGTAGGTCTGCTTTTAAGTTGAATATGTATGTAAGTTGGAACAGGTACATTTTTAAAGTGTAACTTCTGCCACACACACACATTTAGCTTTGGATAGCACAGGGAAGCATTAACATCCCTGTGGCATTTGTTTTGCTGTCTGTACCTTTGTTCAGAAGATTTCACCTCACTTTCTGTCCCTGTAATAATTGAATTTTGAAAAATTTGGCTTGTTGTGGAAACAAGGATTGGTGAGACGCCTTTTCCTCATGAAAAAATTTCTAACGGGAGCCGGCTATAGGGAGCACACAATGCCCCTATTAAAGCAGCTCCACTGGCTGCCGATAAACTGCCGGGCCCAATTCAAGGTGCAGGTTTTGACCTATAAAGCCCTACATGGCTCGGGCCCTACCTATCTCCGTGATCGCATTTCCTCCTACGAGCCAGTGCGGACCTTGAGATCTTCCGGGGAGGCTCTTCTCACGTTCCCACCACCGTCTCAAGTGCGGCTGGTGGGGACGAGGGAACGAGCCTTCTCGGCAGTGGCCCCCCGGCTCTGGAATGCATTGCCAAAAGAGATCAGGCAATTCCCTACATTATCCAATTTCCGTAAGGAACTGAAGACCTGGTGGTGTCGGCAGGTTTTTGAGTAATTATATTGGACTACCGCCGATTTCTGAGCCTGAATATATTGCATAAGATTTCCCTTTATGGTTCCCGTCCCCTTGATCTGGTCATGTAAGTGTGATTTATTGTTATAATTGTATTATTTTACTTTGTTTAATAATGTGTATTATGTATTATGTATTATGTTGTTATGTAATGTTTGTGTTGCTTTTATGACTGTAAACCGCCCTGAGTCCCACCCGGGAGATAGGGCGGTATATAAATAAAGTTTTATTATTATTATTATTATGATAACTCTTTAGGAGTGAATTTTCCTTCCTAAGGATAGATTTTCGTCACTTCCTCTTGTCTCACTCTATTCTTAAGTATGAGTACAGTAGAGTCTCACTTATCTAACATAAATGGGCCGGCAGAACGTTGGATAAGCGAATATGTTGGATAATAAGAAGAGGTTAAGAAAAAGCCTATTAAACATCAAAATAGGTTATGATTTTACAAATTAAGCACCAAAACATCATGTTATACAACAAATTTGACAGAAAAAGTAGTTCATTACACATTAATGTTTTGTAGTAATTACTGTATTTACGAATTTAGCACCAAAATATCACAATGCATTGAAAACATTGACTACAAAAATGCATTGGATAATCCAGAACGTTGGATAAGCGAGTGTTGGATAAGTGAGACTACTGTAATTTGTAAGTCAGATGTTTGTAACACGGGGATTCCATGTATATAGCATTGGAACGCTTACAGGGAAATGTATCCAGAATGATAAGAAGGGTGGAGTACCTTCCCCATGAAGAAATAATGCATATAATATTTTGTTCTAGAAGGAAAGGTAATTATGAGAGAAGTGAATTATCAAATTGAATATGGCATTGAAAAATAACAGAGATCCCTCCCTCCATCCCCCTCCCTCTCCCATACACATAATGCGTAAACTTGAAAGTCAGACAAGGGAATTAACTGGCTGGCAATGTTGAAGAGATCAAAAGAATCCTATACATAATGCATAATTTACTTGGGGGTTTCATAGCTACCAGATGTAATCAATCGCACCTTATTTTTAAAAGTGATTGTACAGGTGTATGGCTGGAGGTCAACATAGCTGCAGATAATGAAGTGGTTTGGCAAATACCAGATTCTGCGGATCAGTAACAGAAGAGGACTGTCACATTCATGAACTTCTTCAAAACTACTGATAGATCTCTAGTTGGCCACTGTAGAAAACTGATTCTAGAATAGCCTCTTTTATTTTATGGAAAGGATTTCTCCCCATGTTTTCATTTTCCATTATATCAAAGAGATTAAAATAACTCAGTGATAAGTGAACTGCCAAAGGAACATTGACATGCAGCAGAAGTATAAATGCTCTCTGATTAAGTAATCAATAAGACTTTCATGCTCACCAGTGTTCTTGATCCCAGACTGGAGCTTCTCAAAGACTCAAGTTCTTCTGTCATCTTAGAAGCCAAAGCCTGAAGATAGCCGCGTGCATCTTTTTCATCACTCACCCTAGTTTGCAATCACAACAGTCACTTTCTTATATAACTGAATACTTGTAAAACGTTCATGTATGTTCAGTAGCATTCTGTTACCAATCTCAAAGTGACCAATATACAGCTTATTAGGTGTTTGGCATGGCAATTTTCAGAACTGAATTTAGCAGAGACAGATTGTGACGGATGCCCTATATAGACCTAATATATTTATCCACTGAAAAAATGTCTCCTGTTCTGTGGTCCTTTCTAGAGTTTATACATTACAGAAAACAAAAATGTCATTTTGTGGGATCCAGGCATCAATCCAACTCTATTTTAAGTACAATCTGCTTTGCCTATACATGCCTATACAAGCAGTCCCCAAGTTATTATTATTTATTTGGGAGATTTCTATATCACCTTTCCCCAAAGACTCGAGGCGATTTACAACAGCAGTTAAACATAAATATAAAATAAACCATTAAAAAGGTAAACACTCCCCCTCAATCCAGGTCAGATGTAAAATTATCATTAAATAAATAAAACCATTAAAAATTCCCGAGAAGGTTAAATATGATTAAAATGCAGCTCTTGGGTTTCTGTCAACCCCAATTAAAAGCTATTCCACGCAAGAAGATTTCGAGGCTTTTCAAACAAGATAGGTTTTGTAGGTTTTATGTGTTTTAAATGCAATTTTTTTATCCTTGTATTGTTGTTTTAATTGACTGGTTTTAACTGTTATAATACTCTTGTTTCATATTGTATTACTGTTTTATCTTTTTATATTGTGATTTGTATTATGTTGTCGTTTATTTTGTCCTTATGTTGTTTGGGCCTTTGCCCCATGTAAGCCGCCCCGAGTCCCCGCACATATTTTTAGCTTTGGATAACATAGGGGTTAACACCCCTATGGTGCTTGTTTTGCTGCCTGTGCCCCTGTTCAGATGATTTCACTTCATTTTATGCCCCTGCGATAATTGGATTTTGAAAAATGTGGCTTGCAATGGAAACAAGGGTTCATGATAAAACTTCAGTTGAGACACCTTTTTCCCATGACAACTCTTTCAGGCGTGAATTTCTGTTCCGAGAGGTAAACTTTTCTTACTTCCTGTTGTCTCACCCCTGTTCTTAACTATGAGTTGTTTGCAAGTTGGATGTTTGTAACTTGGGGACTACCTGTACATGGATCCCAGGCATTTATTCAGGAAGTTTACAAAGCCAAATTTTCTAAAATTATGAGTAAATTTGTTTCAAACTATCTCAAAGAAGATTTTTACACTTTTCTTTATTACAGTGGTTCTGTGGTAGGAATTTTTTCATTTTACCAATTCTTGAGCTGCCATGCCACCCTTAAGTTCTCAATTTTGGGGGAAAGGGGTGATATGAGTAAAATGGTGGACAACAGACAGACAGACAATTCACTGCCAGAAGAAAGGGGGAATTTTATGTTAACCCATCATATCAGTTCCCCTTCTCTTTGATCCTTGACTGCTTGATGAGAGTGATTCCTGGTTGACAGTCTGAACCACAAAGGCCAACTGTGAAAATGATGGGCTTTCAATTTGGCTTCCAAACCATCCGGCAAAGAAAGCCAAGCCAAGATCCTACTGTTTACCAGGTAGAAAGGCATACCCTTTTCAGACACTAAACATATATCTGCCACAATAAATAGTAATCAAAACCAACCCCTTCCCCCTCCCAAAAAAACTCAACTATAAATAAAAGGAAAATTAAGCAAAACAAATGAATTGCATTCAGTTGTTGGGGGATACAAACAAAGAAGAGGAATGAACTCTTTTGGAGGAATGAATTTTCACAAAAGGCTTTGCAACCAAGAAATTCATCTTAAGTCTTGGTACCAAAGGCACATGTGACCACAGAAGGCTAATTTCAAAGGGTAGACAGGTTCAAATTGAAGGCAACAGCTCTTCAAGTAGCATAGTCCAAAGGCCATGAGGGCTTTAAGAGCATCTTTAGTTGCATTTGGAAATAAATTGGTGGAGGTGATGAGAATATTTTGACTATAAAAATTTAGTATTTTGAAATAGGTAAACTCTAGACCTCTAGACCAGAATGGCCCCCTCCCTAATGTTCTTCTGGCGGCAGGCTAAAACCTTTTTATTCAGACAGGCTTTTAGTGATGAAGGTGTTTAGTCAGGGGTGCTGTGGTTTTTAACTTTGAATATGTTTTGACGGATTTAAACTGTGATTTTTTTAGTGCTGTTTGTATTTAATTCTGTTTTAATGTTTGTTTATTTGTACACTTTAAATTGTGTACTAATGCTTTTAAGTGAAGCTGTTTCAACTCTCCCTTTGGGAAGATAAAGTGGGGTATAAATACAATAATAATAATAATAATAATAATAATAATAATAATAATAATAATAATAATAATAATAAACTTTCAGAAGGAATTCCACACAGAGTGATCCAAATGAGATAAAACCATAGGACCATAGCAATGGATGTAGCTGGTACTTAAAATATAGCTCTGTCCAGTGTCTGACCGTCTACTACGATGGCTGCATCCAGGAAAAATTCACAGTCTATATGTCTGGTCTTTTAAGAGGGGAATGCAACTTCACCCAGAACAGGCTGACATCTTATACCTAGAATGATGGCTTCCCAATAAGTATTATCTTGATATAATGTATTTATAAACTCATATAGTCTATCCACTATTCCTCTTATTCCTCTTAACAATGTCCTGGTTGTCAATCAACAGAGGGAATTCTGCCCATTAGACAAGACTGCCCAGCTTGTAATAAGCGAACCCAAACCAAACCCCAACACACTATTAGAATGATGTGAAATGTGGTTATGTAAGCATTAAACACTCTTGTGGAAAGCCTGAAAACCTCTTTCCCTTAAGTATGTATAATGAATGGATATGTTTAATATCCATATTATATCTATCTACTACCTGCCTACTTACCTACCTATTTAGTTTCACAAACATGTGCAGGAATATCTGTTGACAAAGCACCTAACAAATTAGCTGTTTTTCACTAAGTTGCTACCCAGCCTGAACTTTTCCTCATTCTCCTCTATCTAGCTCAGTGGTTCTCAACCTGGAGTCCCCAGATGTTTTTGGCCTTCAACTCCCAGATATCCTAACAGTTGGTAAACTGGCTGGGATTTCTGGGAGTTGCAGGCCAAAAACATCTGAGGACCCCAGGTTGAGAACCACTGAACAAGCTGGAAGGGTTTTTTAAAAGTAGGATCAGGATTAGGAGGATATTGAAGGAAGGCTAGAGAAACACAGACATTTTATGTGAGATTATAGTAGTACAATAATGTAATAAAAGTGTTAAAGAATCAATGAATCATTGAATCATAGAATAATGGAGTTGGGAGAGACCACATGCACTATCTATTCCAACCCCCTGCCATGCAGGAAAAGCACAATCAAAGCATCCCTGACAGATGGTTATCCAGCCTCTGTTTAAAAGCTTCCAAAAAGGCTTCCACCACACCCCAAGGCAGAAAGTTCACTGTTGAACAGCTCTTACAATCAGGAAGTTCTTTCTAATGTTCAGGTGGAATCTCCTTTCCTGTAATTTGAACTCACTGCTTCGAGTCCTAGTATTCAGGGCAGCAGAAAACAAGCCGGCTCCCTCTTTCTTATGACATCCTTTCACATATTTATACATGGCTATCATGTCTCCTCTCAATCTTTTCTTCTGCAGGCTAAACATACCCAGTTCTTCAAGCTACTCCTCATAGGGCATAGTTTCCAGACCTTTGATCATTTTAGTTGCCCTCCTCTAGACACCTTCCTGCTTGTCAATATCTCTTTTAAATTGTGGTGCCCGGAATTCGACACAGTATTCCATGTGAGGTCTATCCAAAGTAGAAGAGAGGCACTATGACTTTCCTCGATCTAGACACTATAGTCCTTTTGATGCAGCTCAAAATCTCAGTGACTTTTTTAGCTACTGTATCACACTGTTGGCTCATGTTCAACTTGTTGTCTATGAAGACTCAAGATCTTTTACACATGTACTCTTGTCGAGCCATGCATCACCCATTTTGTATCTTTGTATTTCATTTTTATCTGCCTAAATGTAGTATCTTACATTTGTCCTTGCAGAAATTAATTTTGTTAATTTTGGTCCTTTGTGCCCTAGTTCTGTAGCAACATGTGATTAACTACAACAGACAAGATACTGTAAACAGTAATTGCATTCAGAATATCTCACGGAACACAGAAAAACAGAAAAACAGAAAGAAAAAGGGAAAGCAAATAAGCAGGTATAAAAGGTCTCCCTGGCATGTAAAAAAACACAGGCTGACATTTTTGGGCAGCAAAATGAAACGCATGAAAAGTGGCTGGTGAAAGAAAAAAAAATCTTCTGGATGCATTCTGGTGATATCAATAGGTCTCTAAAAGGTTCAAAATGTTTTTGTTTACTTAGGCAAGGTTTTCTTGACCTTGGTTGTTTCATGGGCATAAAAATTTGCTACAACATGCAGAACTGCTTTATTTGTTGTGGTGTAGGAACTTATACCTATTCTTTCCATGTTGTTTCTGGCCTCTGAAACCAAATTTTCTGTTAATGAAGTAATGTCCAGGAACACATCTACTTAGTTAACTGAAGTATACCTGCAGATATGGAACTTCACAGTATATTTTAATATGTTTTAAAAATGCTGAAACAAAGGGATGTGGTTATAGGTTTTTCATTTAATATTAATTAATTTTAAAACTAAGACCAAGAAGTGTCCCTTTTCCAGAAATCTGTTGACACAAAATAAAGCTTTTATATCAGTGAAGACAGACACAACCAATCAATACTGTATTTGCCACTGTGTGATTTGCAAAGCAGATCATCTGCAAGAAGAGATATTTCATTTCTCTGCAAGACTCTCTTCTGCTAATAAAACTCCAGAGTATTTTTCAAAGGATTCTAAGAGTACATACCATTGAATAATTTCTGCAATCTGAGCTTCCCAGTGGGCAACAGATTCCTTCTTTGCTGCCAAATCCTGAAGTTCATCTTCTAGCTGTCTGTTTTGTGATGTAAGTTTATCCACAAAGGAACAAAGCTGCAATGAGATAATCAGAAGTTTTCACAACCATAATTTAACATAACTTCAAGGCCTATGCAAACCTCATCCCTTCCCAC
Organism: Anolis carolinensis; assembly: GCF_035594765.1. Taxonomy (NCBI): domain Eukaryota; kingdom Metazoa; phylum Chordata; class Lepidosauria; order Squamata; family Anolidae; genus Anolis; species Anolis carolinensis. The sequence continues at coordinate 349,937,229 of NC_085841.1, forward strand.
AAAAAACCTTTCAGGCCATTTTCCAAACAATGAAATAAAGGAGAACCCTCTCAGTGATGAGGCACATGTACAAGAAGTGCTTTAGAAAAGGATCACTAAACAATCATAATTTCAATAATTGAAGTAATTCACCCACATTTTATGTTGTTGTTGTTGTTTTATTTTAAAAAACCCATATTAATTGTTTCAATCAATATCTTTAGCATTTCTTGGGTGACATCCAAGTTTTTCAACAACTTCTGTCCGTGGAATGAAAGGGGATCCCACTCCCTGTCCAGTGGTTTACAAAAAAGTGGGGACCCCTTGAAACAAACCTATGGGATACAATGGTTGAGGAGAGCAAATGGAAACACTTCACTGCACAAGGGAAAAGCCCACTCACATAACACGTGCTTGCCCCTTGAATTTGAAGGAAGATACTTTGAAAGTCTGAATATGTTCCTGTATCAGATGAAAAATCCTAAATCATGCCAATTACCTTTTCATTTTCAGATGTTATTTTCTTATTATCTTCAAAGAGCATGGTTCTCTCTCGCTCATATTTCTCTTTCAGAGTTCCTACTGCTTCTTCCATTTCACTATGTCTGTAAATGTAAGATGCTATTATTAAAAGAATGACAAATAAATATTGTAAACCTTTTATAGAAACTCTTGTACCCACATACATTCTAAAAAGAAAGCAGTTGCATACAGAACTTACTTCTCTCGTTTTGCCTTATCCAATTTATCTTTCAACATCATGATTTCTTTCTGCAATGCTAGCTGGTGGCTTTCTAAATCATGCACTTCTTTTTTCACATTTTTTACTTCCAAGACATGGGATGCTTCTCGCCTGACCAGTTCCTCTTCATAGAACAAGATTTTCTTCTCGAGCTCTGACTTCATTTTAGCCAGCTCTTGCTGATGTTCCTGCATGGCCATTCCTGCAGCACGGCCCCCTTGCTTTAACTATACAATAGCAGAAAATAACAGAAGAAAGACATCCCAAGTGATTAATCCAAAATTAGAAATGTACAGATTAACATATTTAATCTCCTTAATGTTTGAGGAACTGACTCTGTCTTGTAAGAATCTGTACATTTGTGCTTGCATAGCTAAGAGACTGTGATTTCCCCTTTTTGCAGCCTTGTAACAAGTCTTACATTCCAAACTGGTTTTATATTTAATGCCAGAAGATGGAAGTCGGAAAACATTTAACTAAATATTGGGGAAGAGCAGTTTGAATAGCAATGTGTCTTAACAACGTGTCTTAGCAACTTGACTGAACCCAAAAGGATGTTCAGCTGTTAATATGCCCAGATATGAAAGAAAAGTCAGAAGCTGCACAATACTTGTTGAAGAAATATGGAATGTGAGAAGCAAGAATAAGGGGACGCTGTTAGTTATAAAACTAGAAACAGAATATTTAGTCATATCTATACTTGGTATGAGTGAACTAAAGTGGATAGGAATGGGATGTTTTCAATCAAGTAATAACATAATGTTTACGCTGGAAATGCCTGTAGAGGTCTCTCATTCATAGTCACCATAAACTGAGGATAATTTGACAGCAAATAAATAGAACTAGATCCTTTGTTTTTAGGATGTGCATGGTCTACACCTGTAAAATGTACTGACATCCTATATTTCTAGCCATTGCTGTTCTCACATGACTTAGATTTTTTTTTTAAAAAAAAACCCCATATGTTCACCTTTAGAGTTTCCAGTTCATTTTCCAGCTGCTTACAGAAAATCTCACTGTGCTCTCGAAGCTTGTGTTCCTTGGATGCTTCTGCTATTGCATCATCAAGTTGGGCTTCTAGCTATAAAAAGAAAATAGGTTTAATTACTGAAACATAATATATTTAGCTAATTTTTTGTAGAATATCTACAAGAAGTAGGTGGTTATACAAAACAATAAAAAAGATGCAGACCCCTAAATTAAGGCTAAGATGGCATGATTCATAGGAGCTGAGGGCACAAGCAGATCTACAACAATATATATCCACACTGAGTTCCAGAAACTACCTAAACTTCCAAAGAAATATTACACTCTTTACAGTTCACCCTCACTCTTGTGCCACCCCCATCCACCCCGCTCAATGACTTACCCAATCTTTTTGAGACATAAGTGGCAACATTTTTAGACAACTAAGGCCCCATTTAAAACTATCTATCTATCTATCTATCTATCTATCTATCTATCTATCTATCTATCTTATCTATATCTGTGAGAATTACAGTGCTTTAGAGTAGTTGGTTCCAGCATTATATTTCTCAATACGACCCTAAAGAGGCAGAAGAGGTTTGGGAAGCCCACACAAAAATAAAACAGCTGCTTGCATGTGTGAATCCAGCCACAGTTTAACCATTTCAACCATAAATAGCAGCTGAAATCCATTACCCTCGAGTACCCTGCCAAGTTACCTCTTTCCTCGCTTTCTCAGATTTACGAATTTCCTGTCTCATGGAGTCAATTTTCTGCATGATCACTTCTATTTCTTCCTCCTTGTCACGGAGCTGTCGAGAGAGTTTCTGCTTGTGAGAGCGTAAGTCTGCCATCCTTTCATTCAGCTCTGAGTACTCTTGCATTGCTAGCTTTCTTTGTTGATGGGCATCCTTCAGTTCTTTGGACTGTGCCTTTAATCTTTCAGATGCCTCAACAAGTTGCTGAGATGAAAAGAAACAATAGTATTATCAACTGTTAGAACAACATGCACAAACATATATAACAGTCATACTGTAGGCTCAACTATTCCCACTCTCAAAATAATAACAGACATTTTGACAGGATATAAGTTGAAGCATTTAAACATCATCACTTCAGTATCTAAATATGCTATATGCTTATGATTAAGGTCATCTCTTTTTCCTCTTTCCTTTCATATTTATTTTTCTGACCCTTTTTCACCTCCCCTTAAACTACCTTTTCAGCACCATAAAACTTCTTTCTGGATAATTTCTGCCATTTTTAAACTTCATTATCTTTCTTTCCTTTTCCCACTTCCTTCCTCTCACTGACTTTTTAATGAACTTGCATATGCCCTTCTTTTAAAAAAAAACTGAAGCCTAGTTGTGCTTCGCACTGCCTTTCCACATCTGACGATGATCCCATCCAATTCCAGGATCAAAAATGAAGCCATTAGTTTCTGCTCAGGCTTATGCTAAAGTTCCTGGCCATAGGACAACATACATAGATAGAAAAGAGTTGCTTATCACAGGGAACAAGAGCTTATTACAGCCACACACACACACACCCTTCACCACCCCCCCCCCTCAAATGTTAAAGAAAAGGAGCTTGAAATAGTTATTGGGGAGCTGAACAACAGATGAAGTGGGAGATGCCTGATGAATCTTGTAAATGCATTGTGTATCGTGTTGATGTGTACCTTCGAATCATTTCTAAGTTATGGTGATCCTATTGTGACATTTCCTTGGCTGAATGTGTTTGTCATTGACTTCCCCTAAGGCAGAGTGTGTTTGATTTCCCCAAGGTCACCCAATGGGCTTGCATGGCCAAAGAGGCTAGTCTTGGTCTTCCAGTATCCCAGTCCAACATTCAAACAACACCATCACTGTGGTTCTGCACGTAGCTAGGAATATGCAAAGTGCCCTATTGGAAAATGTGGGCTGTTTGAAGTTGTATATGATAAACTGTATAACCAATATTAGCAGCTTGCTTTCTGTAGGAGTTTAATTTACATTTCTGTATAACAACCCAAGCAAGAACAACGTAGCAGAGTTCAGAATTTGAACTGAGAATACTAGTTCATGTATAAATTAACCTTGTGAGTAAGTTGAAGGCAAGATTTGGGGCCATTATTATGAATTTTGATATGACTCCTGGATAAGTTGAGTGTCATTCCATAGAGAAAGGAAAGCACCAAGGCCACCTCCTAGGGGCAACTACTGCTAGCTGCCATTTTCCCTCTCAAGCATTCAAAGTGGCTAGAACTGGCACTATAGCAGAAATGATTGGGGGGGGGGGTGCTTCTTTTAGGTTCTCCTGAGACTAAGCGCTTGCCTTTTGCCATTCTCTCAGAGAAGGGGGTCGTTCTTTTTTATAAGAGTTAAAGGTACCATTTTTGGAGCTGATTTTTTAACTAAAATGTCTAGACTTATACATGAGAATACAGAGTAGCTTATTGTTATTTCCTACTCTGTGGCATATTAATTTGATCATGCTACTATTTTTCAGACAAATCTTCACAAATCTGCTGTAATGATAAATGGAAACAATTCCTTGTGTGATGAAGAAAGGCTAGAATATAAATAACAGCAACTCTCTTTAGAAACCTTTTCCAGACTGTTCAACAGGGCTGGCCATATTATCTCTATTTTAGTCCTTATATTCCTCAGACAATTTACAACTGATATATTTCCTATAAATACCTTATGAAGGTCTTCTTTCTCTTGCCTCAGTATCCTGCATTGCTTTTCAAGGCCTTTTAACCTGTGAGTGGAATCTTCATGTTCTTGCCGCAGCGTCACTGCATCTTCAAGCTGCCGTTCTATCCTATTTGAATCTATAAAATTAAAAAGGGCAGATCTTCCATAAAATGCAACTTAAAAGTCATTTTCTGTTGTAAAGAACTATTTCTACAAAGCAACAAGATAGTATATCATTCTTCCCTCTTTCACCAACAGAGATGAGTGAAACTTCACAATGACAGCTCAGTTTATGGTGTGGGCTGAATCAAAATAACATTCAAATTCTATACTGAGGAAATCTGAGCCCTAATAACAAAGAAGTGCATATCCAGAAGTCAGAATATATGAAGGATATAAGCATTCTTGTCATCTACTTGTTTCACAACACTGATTCTGAGACCACTACATGTTTTGAAAGGCTGGGCCCACACACAAAAATCTACTTGAGATATGCTCACTGGAATTTTAATGTTTTTCTTTCAATAGCAGATTTATCTTTTTATACTATTTCTGAAATTCCCTTCCCTTCAGAAAGTAATTAGTCTTTTGACCTAGGACACTGTTGAAGTGACACAAGTCCACAATCACAATGTTTGTCTGCTGGCCATTACACAAAAACATCAGATCACTAGCCCCTAACTCTCATATTTTTTTCCCCTACAAATTAAGGGAAACCATCATATTTACACCAAAATTCAAAGCTCTGGCTATTTTTACACACCTGAACACAAATCATCAAGGAAATACTATTTATTCCATAGAAGAAAAGTTTTCTTAATAATGTGGTGCAATTTATCAAAAAACAGTTGCCGCCAACAGAAGATTTAGAGTTGAATATAGCAAATTCTGATTAAAAATTTATATTGCCCTCCTCCTCTATCCACCATCACAAAAATTCTGGAACCTGTTATTGTATACATCGTATACAGAAGTATGTACTTAGAGAGTCCTATCATGTAGTAGCTACAAGAAGGTTGTAACTCAAAACTCATTCCTGCATATTATGGGGCACTGCACTCTGTGGAAAAGCACTCTTTCTTAGCCTTCTACATTTCTTCTTTGTAATGCTGAATAGAAGACTAATTTCATTTGAGATATATTGTAGAAATAATATGAATAGAATAACTGGACAAGCTTCAAGAATATATTGAATATTATATGAGGTTTTTTTTAAATTCAAAGAATAAGACACATGGGAATCAGATACAAAAATACTAATATTAGAGAAACAATGACACAGAATTTGGACACTACCCTATTAATCAGTATCTGCTGAGGCAAAAGAAAATGTATTAAAATTATGCAAAAATGGCATTCATCTCCAGTTAAAATACATAAAATTGAGACAACAGTATATCAAAATTATTATGAGGAAGTTGCATCAAAATGGAGGTGGGCAACAAATGGGGCTAACCTAACTTAAAATAATATGTTTCTGGGAGAACATGATAAATTGGTGAGCCTAAAACTTAGGTCAAACTTGCTAGGGTGCTTTATTGTTAATATATCTGCATTTGAGGAAAAAAATGAAAAACTGCCAAACAAAGACCTTGTGGTACTTTCGTTAAGTACTGCCAAATTAGAAATAGTACACATATGGAAAATTTTAAAAGGTCTTTATATCCAAAGGTTTCTGAATAGAGTGAAGGCTATAGCATTAACAGAAAGGTTAACATATAAAATCAGATTAACATGAGAAGAAATTGCTGGTAAGATGCAATTGAAAATGTCTGGAGGATTTTTACTGTGTATGTTACTTTGGAAAAACCAGCACCTGTGCCATGGGGCAGTTGACTGTCCAAGCCAAACCTCCCATATTGCCTTGGCTACATGTATATTCTCGTGTAAAAAAAAGCAACTTGCATTTGGGGAAAAAGCGGCATGGAGCTTGTAGTCTTTTCCTCCTGCTGTCACATCCTCAACCATGCATGAATGCAAAGAAAGTGGCTCGGCTGAATTCAATGGACCATGGGTTAATACATTGCTAACATCCCAGTCTGTTAATTTTTTAACCTAAGATTGAGGGTTCTTAGCATGGAAGCAGACCCACATCAAATAATGTGCTTTTCACATTTCTCCGTATGTTATCAAAAGAAAGAAAAATATGGTACAGTTCTTAATAGAAGCCACTTGCACAATATTCCATAAAAGACTCTCTCCTCCCTGGGAAATAGCGGGATTTAGAAGAAGAGGATTTATTTATTTATTTCGTGTCAAAAGCATTGCACGACAAATACATTTCAAAATTATGGGGAAGAAAAGGAAATCACAAGCAACTAAATAGTTTTGGACCAAAAGCGGGCAACAGCAACCGCATTGTCCGTAGCTTTAAACAACTCCTCCTCCGTACATGAGGCAGGGCATTGTGGGCAAGCATACATATGCGGAGTTGTTTGTTCTGCTCCACAGTCACACAAGGTGGAGGATTCCTCCAGGTAGTGCCATCTTGCCAGATTGTCTTTTGATCTGCCCACTCCGGTTCTCAGTCTGTTTAGGGACTTCCAAGTTGCCCATTCTTGGTTTGCCCCTGGAGGAAGACCCTCATGGGGGGTCATCCAGTTAGAATTGCCAGGTTTAGCTGCCCAGAGAGACACCCTTGCTGCTGCTGGAGGAACGTCAAGAGGAGTGGTGGTTCTCATGAAGCCCTTCCTTGATTTGAGTCTGGTGGGAGGAGGCTGATAGTCATGCAGTGGGTGGCTTTCACAATGTTCGACCTTTTTTCTCTCGCAGTTAGCAGCGACTTCCCGTCGCACGTCAGGAGGGGCAATGCCAGCTAACTTGTAGAGTTTATCAACAGGTGTAGGTTTAAGGCATCCTGTGATGATTCTGCATGTTTCATTCAGTGCTATGTCCACCTGCTTTGCATGGGCAGACTTGTGCCAAACAGGACAGGCATACTCTGCAGTTGAGAAAGACAAGGCCAAGGCTGATGTTCTTAATACTTGTGGGTCTGCACCCCATGCGCTGCCAGTCAGTTTCCGCAGGATGTTGTTGCGTGCAGCTACTTTGTGCTTGGTGTTCATGCAGTGTTTCCTATATGTTAGTGTTCGATCTAAGGTGACACCAAGGTATTTAGGATGGAAACAGTGTTCGAGCTCTTGGCCTTCCCAAGTAACTTTCAGTTTCCTGTTGGCTTCACGGTTACATAGGTGGAAAGCACACACTTGTGTCTTGGAAGGGTTAGGCTTCAGGTGGTTCTCTTTGTAGTAGCTGGAGAGATCTTTCAAGGCATTAGTGAGTTGCTTTTCAACTGTTTCAAAATCTTTCGCTTGTGTTGTAAGGCCAAGGTCATCAGCATATATAAAGCTCTTTGTGAGTGGTGGTTGTGGCTGATCATTCATGAAGATGTTAAATAAGGTCGGTGCAAGAACGCTGCCTTGGGGTAAACCATTCTTTTGCCTCCTCCATCTGCTTTTCTGGCCCTGAAACTCCACATAGAAGCTGCGGTTGTCTAGGAGGGTCTGGACAGTTTTTGTAAAGTCAAAGTCCGGGGTGATGTGGTAGACTTTATGCAGCATTTTTCTATGCTGCACCGTGTCATAGGCTGCCGTAAGGTCCACAAAAACTGTTCCCGTAATGCAGCCTTTCTCATAGCCTTCCTCGATATGCTCAGTCAGATGAAGGATTTGACCTGTACAGTTTTTCCCTGGTCTGAAACCTGCTTGTTGTGCAATAAGCTTGGGTTCGATAACAGGTCCTAGTTGATTTAATAGCATCCTCTCATAGACTTTATATAGATGACATAAGAGGGAGAAGAAGAGGATATCCTGGGATTTTACTGGAAAGGAGTGAAGACAAAAGAATAATCTACGTAAACCTGCAAAACTTGCTTTCTTTTTTGAAGCCCTTGTGGGAATAAACCATTATCCTTTTTAAGAAAGCTTTAGTAGAAAGATAAGCTTGTTTCAAAAATCTAAATATTACTGAATGTTGCAACTACTACAACTCTCCAAAGCAATATTAGAATGTAATATCTCAGGTTTTTACACAAGGAGTTGTCTCGGTATTCATATAAAAGATCCAGCAACAAATTGAATGAAGCACACCTTGTAAGGATTAAGGTTTAACAATTGAAATTATTATGCACTTCTTCCAGAACTAGGGAAAACCTATTAAAATATGTGAAGCACATACCTGCTATTTTGTTTTTCAAGCGTTCAATTTCCTCATTTAACTTTTTTATTTCTTTATCCCGGTTTGTGTTTGCTGTTATGCGACCAGAACCATGAAGGGACTGAACAGCCTGAGTGGATTCTTAAATTGAATGAAAAGTGGTTTTTAGTAATAATAAAAAAAGACAGATTCTATTGCTCTTTTGCATGAAACACTGAAGGAACACATACCTTGCAACTTCCTGCTCAGTTCTAGCTTCTCCTGCTCCAGTCTTCGTATTCTCCTTTCATATGCTTCTATTTGCAAGCTGTTTTCCAAGTCACGCTGAACGTCCTCATCTTTGGTTATACCGCTGGACTGCATCACACTCTTGAATGAACCTCTATCTGAAAAACAGCTGGAACACCAAGACAGCACAGAATTCATTTTATTCAACACATTCAATGCTAAAAAGCAGGTTTCATTTCATTACAATTCAATACAACTAGAAGCTTGGGAACAAATGGTAAAATGACAAAATAACCATCTTTGCGTTTTATACTTCATTACTATGGGACTTGGATGACAAATAAAATGGCAATAATAAGATGCAATTTGCTTTCCTTCACTTCAGGAGGTATAGGCAAACATATTTAGAAGAAATCACAGTAACAACTTTCAAATTACTTTGGGATGAAGGTTAAAAGCAATGCTCTGGTGGTAGTTGCCTTCATCTTCCCTCCTTCCTTTAGCTCTCCAAGTTATAGGAAACCCAATTCCAGAGAGCATTTCCAGAGCTTCAGTGGGGATGAAGATCTCTTCCCCTTGATTCCTCTGGCATTTGTTATTTCATTGGCAGAACCACAGAGTGAAAGAATGATGTGGTTTTTCACTATCACTTTTCCATCTTTTTTTAGCATGGGTATGTAATAATCCACAGAAAAAACTGGAGAGCTCTCCTTAGTAGTGGAAGGCACTGCATGATCATTGGGTGAACAAACTCATCATAAAAATACAGGATTATACAGCAGAATTATTTTCTAGTTGGATCTCCTGGTGGTACAGTGGGATAAACCCTTTTGCTGGCAGGATTGCTGACTTGAAGGTTGGGTTGCTGACCTGAAGGTTGCCAGTTCGAATCCAACCTGGAGAGAATGTGGATGAGCTCCCTCTATAAGCTCCAGCTCCATGCGGGGACATGAGAGAAGCTCCCACAAGGATGGTAAACACATCAAAAACATCAAGGTGTCCCCGGGCAACATCCTTGCAGACGGACAACTGCCTTACAACAGAAGCGACTTGAAGTTTTTTGAGTCACTTTTGACACGAAAAATAAATTCTAGCTGTATACATAGAGGTCTGCCATCCGAATATTAACCAGGCCTATCCCTGCTTTAATCTCTCAAATAAAACTACAACACGTCATATCAAGTTGGTATTGAATACTTCAAGTTCCAGTATCACCAGTTAAAATGGTAACAGGGCTAGCTGCAAACACTGCAGCACCATTGCCAGCCAAAGTTGAAAGTAGTGGGCTAGACAGACCAATGATTTGACTGAGCATTTCACTGCCATCTGCAACTATGACATTAGTCTATCAGTTCTCTTCTCTTCCATATTTCTCTTAGAGGGAAAAAGGCGCATTCATGCCAACGCTCCATAAAATACTCTGTATGACAACTATAAAGATCCAGTTTATCACCCTTCCTCATCATAATCAATGTGATGTAGAGGAAAGAATATCAGATCAGGAACTCTTTCCTCACTTAGCACTAATGTTCACTTACTGGGTGGTTCTGAATTAGTCATTAATGCTCAGCACAATCCAATGTACATAGTTATTGCTAGGATAAAACAGGGCAATGGTACATCATGTACACCACTCTGAGATTGATATAGCCAGGATAAAAGCAATTTCAAATAGGCTGAAGCCTAGCTAGTGGACTATATAGGAAATTGTACTGTTATATGAAGTTTAAATATGAAACATGTATAACTTCATTTATGCACATTTCGCCTTTCTGTCACTCAATTTTTCTGTAATTTTTCTGGGCACAGTGCAACTAACAGGCAGCATGGGCCTCCTGGACTCCCTAAGTGTCATCCCCAAAAAGCTCAGAATTACTGCAAAATGCAGCAGCTTGTTCTCTGAAACTCCCATAACCTACAACCTATCAGAACTGCGAAACTGCTCCCAAATCAACAAAAATCAGAACCTACTTCAATTTCAGGTAATTTTCATTTGATTTTTAGGTGGTTTTAAAAGTTTTGAGGGGGATTTCAGCAAGCAAAACCACTGTGTTCTGTATGGATTTTGAGTTGTGGGGGAAGGACAACTAATGCCTGGGGGGAATCCAATTTTAAACAAGGTGTGGAGGTTTGGGTTAGGGTTAGGGGAAGAGTAGGGGTGAAAACTGGCCCCTCTGCAGTTGCCCATATTGAACTACTGCTCCTTGGTCAAGGAACTACACTACTGTAATAAGGTATTATATACAATGATGGTGCCATAAAAATAAATCATAATAAAAAAGCAAAAGCAACTTTAGCTGTGAGCATTTCATTCTACAACTCAGTAAGTAGTAGAAAGATAAATGTATGCAATCGAATGTGCCATACCTGTGTACCCCTATCCCTGCTAACTTTTTCACTCACCTTTCAGTTGTGTAGGTAAAACCAACAAAAGGCAAATGCAATCCTGAAAAGCCAGTGTGAGAACCAGGTGGTATCATTTCCTGTAGAAAAAAAAACACAAAATGAAACTTGAATGTAGAATGTGGAATGATTTAAATCAACTTTCAGGTCCACACAAGGTGGCTTATGAGATTTTAAATTGTTCATCTAAATTAAGCTTCTCAGCAATGCTGTTTCCTATATTTCCTAAACAATCATTTAAATAATAATTTACAAATTATTGTACATTTGATTTTATTATCTTTAAATTTATTTTTTTATCTAGTTTTGCTTTACTGGGCTTATAGCTCTTTCTTTTACTGTATATACTTATGCCTTTTAAAAATACTTATGAATAATGTCTTTAAAATATTTCCATTTACAGTAGAAGTGTGTTGTAAATCTTTCCAACAATATTTATGAGTTTCATGAATGTAAGTATCAAGGTGTGCATGTGTGTGTAAGCATGCATTCACCTGCAATCTACCTGTTGACGTATGGTAACATCATGAAATTCATAGGGTTTTCTTAGACAAGGCGTACTCAGAGGTGCTTTTGACAGTTCTTTCTTCTGAAATATAGCCTAATAGCATCTGATACTCATTGATGGTCTCCCAGTCAGGTACTAACCAGAGCTGACCTTGCCTAGCTTCCCAGATCAGACAGGATCTGGTATCATTAGGGTTTTTAGGATACAGGAGACTGCAATGGACACTTTTTCATTTACATACTTCTTTTCAGTGGTGCTGACCTCTGCTTTACACCAATAGAAGAAAGAAACATTAATTCGCTCATTCACCATATTACAAAGCTGCCTTGAACTATTTGAAATACCTATTTTTCAAAGTGAGAAGCTAACTTCTCTACACTTTTATTTTAAAAAATGGTTTATTCATTTCTGGCAGTGCATGTGATTATCAGAGCAAGCAGCTGGCCCCTCAATCTGATGAAATTGCACACCACTATGATACACATTCTGATTGAGTTTATAGATGAAATGCAGTGACTACTTGCTCATATCCAGGTTATTTAATATCATTATCACTATCATTGACAATATTTTTTTGCATTTACAGTTAAAGAAACTACTGTATTTCACATATTAATAATAAATTTAGCATGCACATTTAAATGTAAAAAAATACAGTTCTTAATTTTTAAAAAAATCAACATTCTTCATCATGATAGTAACGTAAGAACTGCTTCTGGTGAAAACCATAAGCAAAGTTTACTGAAGAACTTTACTGGCACCAGAAAGCCTGAGTGCATCCCCAAACTACAAAGCCCAGGATTCCATAGGATGTAGTCATGGGAGTTAAAATGGAATCACAGTGTGTAGTATTAAATGGTCCCTCAATGGGGTTCAATTAAAGACCCTAAAGCCCACATCTATGCGCATCAAGCCAAAAGAAGTTTGCTGGGTTGCTTTTCAGCAATCCGCTATCTTAACACACCAGACACCCGCCATGGCTTTATCTGGACTTGGTGCCCCCCCCTCCCTCCAAGCTCACCTCACAAGAAATGTGAGTGATCTGAAGTGAGCCTCCCACACACTGCACGGTCACAATTTAGTTCCCTCCCTATCCGTTCAGCTTTTAGGATTAACACATACAGTTACACCTGCTAGAATTTTGGAAGTTCTTTGGCATTATTTGCTTTGCCTTGCCTTTATTACATGTCTTTACATTTTATCCTTGACTTATCCATGGTCCATATCAAATTTTGGGGACCAAAACCTGCCCATGACCTATCCCTGGAACCAACTTATAGTATATACAGTAATTATTGGTTTGGACAGAAATAAAAGTGACAAAACTTAATTTATCAGGTTGTAAGATGAAATCTCTTACTATGGGGTTGTCTTTTTCCATCTGAAAGTTATTGCATGTTTTGCACTTTGAACATTCTAGAAGAGCAATTATATAATGGGGTATGTAGCCCATCTAGGGAAATATTCTACATTGAAGGAAGGCAATTTTTAAATGATAAAAATAATTTTTTTCCAAGCACCAACAACAAAATGTGCACCAAAGCTCCAACCATGACAATAATCAAGTCATTGCCTATAGAGTCCATGGATCATTTTTATAAGTATTTTTTTAAGTGACAACCTAACCTACATGAATTGAATAGTATTGCTGGCAACAAATGAAGTCCTCAATGTCTAATGTTCAATTATATTTAACTAATTTTCAGATCTGTTATTATTATATATATATCCTGTCTTTTCCCTATAGCAAGACTTAGAGCGATTTATTTAATGTTCCAAGCTCTCAGACTTACCTTTGCACCAGATTCTTTCATTTGCTGACTAATCTTGCACATATAACTATTATACTCCAGACTGAAGAGTGGAATTTCAAGAATGTAAACTATCTGCTTCCTGGAATTATATCTATTTACTATATTATTTCACTGGTAAAATCTGAAGAAGACATACCAGGTCAAAACATGCTTCACTTTGAATTCCATTTTAATTTGTGAATATATGTTGTCTATATTTGACACATCTCTTTTAAATTCTATTTCAATTTTGAATTGAGTATCCTTCTCATGACAGTATGTACATTATCCATTTTTCATGTTGTGTTGAATCATTAAAATCTCCCTACACCATGAAACATTACACCAAATAATCTGAATATCTTGCTCAATTTTGCATAATGCATAAAATGACTGTCACAATAAAATAGATGAATGACATGAAAGTGGATTGACAATTTGTAAAACAAACATAAGCAACCTGAATCTTAAAAGAATTTCCCTATATACTCATGTAGTCAAAACATAAATGCAAAAAAACACTGGATACACAGAACAATAGGTGTGCTGTAATACAACTCTTATCAAAATAAAGGAACCATTACCTTCTCTGAGTAGAGTGGTAAAGTACAGGAGAATGTAAAATAAATACTCATATACTACTCTCTCTACCACAACACCACTTTTTGCCTTTTTGAATGTCTGGGTGGAAAAATGGGGGACAGCCAGGGGCAGCTGCCCCTTGAAATGGCAGTGGTGCATTCCTGTCTCAACAGAATGATCTTCCACTTATCTAAGGGTCATATCAAAATTCATGATTTTGGCCCCCAAACCTGCCTTTGATTTATACGTAAGGATATATGTATGGTACTGATTCTCATGTAAAATGTTACTGCAGCGAGAAGTAGATAAACTCTAAGGTGCTCAGTTAACACTGTTCAAAAGTACCAAGAGTACCAAACCCTGTGGAAGCGTGAGTACTTTAAAATTCCTCTCAAAGGAAAGAAAATAATCACTTACAGGGTTTCTTAAAACATCATCATCCACATCAAAGTTTGATGTGTCAGAAGGACTGCTAACATCTGGAATGTAAGGTGCTTCTAGATTTCGGATATTATCCCAATTGAGTCCTTCAAAAAAGGCATGTGACTTGAAATCTTCTATTCCATTCTGCCCCAGACGACGTTCCCTGCTGCAGATAAGACGCTGGATTAGGTCTTTTGCATCTTCAGAAACGTCACTAACATGTGATGGAAACTGGAATCTCTCCTAAATAAACAGAAAAAAAGAAATATGGAACAAAACTTCTCTATTCATAATGATAAACAGTTAAAGGAGGGTGCCTCTAGAACCTATCTTACAAAGAAAAGACTAATGTTCAGAAGTTAATGGATGTATATTTGCCTATGGTATATTGAAAATTTTCTTAGTTCACCATTGCTGAAAGACTTTGGGGCTCAGGGTTGTACTTTGTTTTTTAAAGCTGTGCTTAAAAATTAATTAAGCAATGAAATCATTACCACCATTCAATCATACCTCAAAAATGGTTAAAAAAAACTTCCTGGAATCCTGACACAACATTTTGAAGATATACTTTCTACATAAGAGGAGTTAGTATGTTACAGAACGTAGAATTTCAAAGCCCTTACTTCATGATTCATAATCTTCCCATAGGTTTCCACCAGTGATTCTGCATAAAATGGAGTTTCGCCATACAACATTTCATACATGCAGACACCCAGAGACCACCAGTCACATTCAGGTCCATATTTCCCCATGCCATCTTCCATTGCTTGAAGTATCTCGGGGGAAATATAATCAGGTGTGCCCACTGCAACTGAAGATTGCACCTTTAAATAAAATAAATATTAAAAATTAGACGAATTCTTCCACCTCTATATTAATTTGGAGATGAAAAAAATGAACCTCTTAAGACTACATCCAGTCTAAACTGTTATTAGCTCTTAATTTAATATGATAATTCAAAACAAAGGACAATAAATATGATCAGTTTTCAGCATTTTATCAAGGATGGATTCAACAGACAATATCTATGTGTGAAAAAGTATGTAAAACTGTAGATTCAGTGCTAATTGCACATAATTAAGCTGAAATTAGATCAAGTAATTTTTCCTTTATCTGTTGGTCAGTTTCTCACATCAGTTTCAAGGACATCAGTTTCAGTTTCCTCCTTACACAACTACTTCAACTCTTCCTTGACTAAACAGTTTGTTTCAGGTCTATCACAACACTGCAATGAGATTTCTATTTGACTCAGCTATTTTAGAATATAAAATGTATTCTTCTGCTGACATTCTTGGATAAATCTGCTAGTATGTTTAGGATCACATTTTCTGTTCAGATTCAACTCTTGAACAGATGTCCTGATATTATCCTTTAGAATAATCTGCAACACTACAGAACTCATGATTAACACAAAACTGTTTAATATAAACATTACTGGACATTTGGGAAAGAAAAAGCTTCAATTCACAAGAGTTATTCTTGTAAAATGTTAAATGTAGGTAATCTATATTATGATTCACAAATCCCTCCCTCCTTGTAACTTGAAGGACTATTGAGATATGAAGACATTAGACTTTGCTTATTTGTAAAACAAAATACAATTCCTTCTAATCCTTAAAATCATGACCAGAAGGAGATTTCCCATTCTAGTTCTTATTTCACCTTATAAACTTGCAAAAATTTCTGGGGGCAGGGGATACCTCCTCATCAGTGTAGGACAGAATGAAAAAGCAATTTTAAGAGATCTGCAGTTGGGAGAAGACAGCAAGAAACGCTCCTTTTTAAAGTCTAATTTGGCCAGTATTTTTTCACATTCAAGCCAGCTTTGCTGCATAGGTCCTTACAATGTTCACTGTAAAGGAAGATTATACCAAAATGTTTATTAACATTTCTAGTTTTACCAAATTGGAGTATAAAGTTCCACTGCTCTAAAAAAATTGGATTTTTTTGAGTTTCATATACCTATGTATATGAAACTAAAAAAAAAAAAAGAATCCAAAAAATTCAAATATAGGGTGCAATTTGCAACAATTTTTTTTTGTAAAAAGTAATCTTCTTCAACAGTTTATTTAAACATGAGTACATATACACATAAGCAGCTACCTCACTGCATTATACCCAACATGGTGATGCCCACCACCTTCAAAACTGACTCCTAGTTGGAAAGAAGAGTGGGGATTGCTCGGCAGATAAACTGCAAAAGCACCAATGTTGCTACAGGCTTACTGAACCAAATCAATGATCCCTTTCACCCATTCTTCCTGGTCTTTCCACCTTGAGAGATGAAAAGGCAAGTAAGGGGTTGAAACACCACTGCCCATCACCACGTGTACATTTCTGAGCAACATTACCCACACTCTTTGCCTTGGGGGTGGCCATATTCCTCACATACATGAAGGTAGAGGAACAGTGAACGCTATCTACGAGTGGGAGAATCTGGGCAAATGGAAAAACAGACAACTATAACTTCTGCCTCAACATCCAAGGCCAGCCAAAAACTGTAGACCTCTGTTAAATGAAGTAATATTATGTAGACAGGAGGAAAACATAGTCCCATTGTTCAGAAGGATATCTGACTAGAAGGGTACATACTTTATATTTAAAAAATTAGCAACTTAAGTTCAGTCCTTGGCATTGTTACATAGCACTGGGGACAATTCATGTCCAAACATTCTGAGGTGTTGCCAGTGTAGACAATATTGGGTTAGATGAATGAAAGGTATAACTCACACAAAGTAATTCCTGTTTATCAAGGTATAAACAGGTTGTTCACCTCTAAGTGTGATTCTGTTGTCATCTGTGCCCTCACACATATAGAAATTCTACAAGTGCATTTGGTGTGTGGCTTGGAGCAAGGGATGACAAGAAGAGGGCAAGTTGTGAGTGCACAGATAACCACTCAAAGAACCACACTTATGGTAGGCAACCTGTTCTTCCTCTTTGTGGTTTCTGTGAGTCACAAATACCCAATGGAGAGCCGCTGAGATGAGATTGCCTTTTCTTTTTTATATGTGTCCTAGGCAACAAATACAGGGTGTTTGAAAAAGAACTTCCTATTCACCATTTAATTTCAATGGTGAATAGGGAGTTCTTTTTCAAACACCCTGTATATGAGGGCCAGAGGGGGTGACTACTTGAAAGGTGGAAGAACTGAAGGCTGATTGAGATGGAAATAAGATACTTTAGGGAGGGAGATTCCATGAAGAGGGCTTCATTGCTGATGCAATTGTGCGCCTCCAAGTCCTTCTGATTTATGACAACCCTGATATAGGATTTTCTAGGCAACATGTTCCATTGCCTTTCTCTGAGGTTGAGAGAGTATAACTTGACTAGGGTCACTTTGTGGGTTTCCAACAAAGCTGACTGGGGGTGCGAATTGTGGTCTCCAGGGTTCTAGTCCAACACCCAAATGACTACGTGCCCCTATAGAGATGTAAGAAAAGGGTCAACCCATAATACTGCCAGTGCACTGATCAGAGACAGCATCACAATGGTCAAGTAGAAGAAGGAATGACTAGAGGCCAAATTGGCTAGACAAAAAGGAGGTACTGGAACTCATGGAGGAAATATAAGCATCATCAAATGCTGTGGAAAGAGCAGCCAAAGGACTATGGCTGTGGCAAGGGGAGGAGGTACGACTACAAGCTGCATAATCACTGTAACATGCATCCCAATTATGAGTATTCACACAAACATGTTGGATATCTGGGTAGTTGTGTGTTTTCCGGGCTGTATGGCCATGTTTCAGAAGCACCTAACTAGCTAATTGCGATAACGGATGGAAACTGGGTTTTGGTAGAAACACATGGATTATACACATACAAGCAAAGGAGTAAGGTTATCACTCAAACACAGATCTAGAAATTCCCGCAGTTTAGAATGCAGACACAGAGCAAACCATATGTGTGAATCATAGAGAACATGAAAAAGAACCTAAGTTCTATATTAAAAATAAATAGATATTAGAATTCTAACTTTATTCAAAGAATAATACACAAGCTTTAGTGGAAGCTGCAGCAGCCTGCTGACTAAGTAATATTAAACAAATGTCATAGCTTGTATCTTACAAATGTTAAGATGTTAACTGAAAGCCATTGTATCAGATAGTTTAACAAGTCTTATAATTAAAATTTTATTAATACATACAGTGCCATCCTCACTCATCTTCAAACATGATCCGAAGTCCGCCAGGCGTATATGGCCATTCACATCCAACAGAACATTATCAGGTTTTATATCTCTGATTTTAAAAGAAAAGGCATATTTTCAAACTGAATATATATTAAGTTAAAATACTAATTTTACTGAGCCTTTAGTAATCAACTTCAGAAATCAACTGTGTTTTTTTATTATACAAGTACATTCAATTTGTGTGTGTATGTACTTTCAAACTGTCATCCAATGGTAACCTCATTCATTTAAATAGATTTCCTTAGGCAATAAATACCCAGAAGTAGTTTTGCCAGTTATGTCCTTTCAAATATAGTGTACAGTACCTTGGTTGTAAATGTAGGATATATGTGGCATCACAATTTTATAACAAAATTGAGTTTTTAAAGTAGATATGTAGTATATGCCTATCAATTTCCTCAGATTCGCTATTCAAAATCAAATTGAATGCTAGCCTTTTTACCCAACCAGGGGTTCCTCCCTGGCTCGGCTTTATCCTTTTTCATTCACTGTTCCATATTCTTGGAACTTTCTCCCTGAACATTGCAGTCTGAACCTTCCCTCGTTATTGCCAAATCTCAATTAAAAGCTGTCTTGTTGTTCTAAGTTTAATTTACAGTAGAGTCTCACTTATCCAACACTCGCTTATCCAACATTCTGGATTATCCAACACATTTTTGTAGTCAATGTTTTCAATATATCGTGATATTTTGGTGCTAAATTCGAAAATACAGTAATTACTACATAGCATTACTGCGTATTGAACTACTTTTTCTGTCAAATTTGTTGTATAACATGATGTTTTGGTGCTTAATTTGTAAAATCATAACTTAATTTGATGTTTAATAGGCTTTTCCTTAATGCCTCCTTATTATCCAACATATTCACTTATCCAACGTTCTGCCGGCCCGTTTATGTTGGATAAGTGAGACTCTACTGTACTTATGTTTTGACTGCAATTTATCAGTTTGTTTTATATCGTATGGTATTTTTATACTTTATCTGGCTAATTTGTTTTACAATTATATTGTATAGCTTTATATTTTATTACTGTATTCCTTCTTTCTATCAGGATATGGATAAACACACACATATGTGTGTGTGCATGCCTGCATGTGTGTTTGTGTGAGAGAGGCTGTATGCCTTTGGCAGGGCCCATTGTTTTTACTTATTATACTTGTTAAACACCATACACATTGATTGTGGTATATAAACAAACAGTAATAGCAAAACAAAGCATAGCAAAATATGAACGCAAATTTATATAAGATGCAAATCATCTTCAGCATGGTATGAGATAAACAAGATAATATTTTATATATTCTATTACAACAAATAAGAGATGAAAAGAAAGAGTTTTATAAAATATGCCAAAAAAACCCAGTTCAAACACAAAATAGAAAGGATTTTAGAAGCATCAATGTCATTGCATTAATCCAATTAAGAAGTTATATCAATGTTTTAATGATGATTGTCCCAATATTTTTTCCAAATTCAAATTATGACATAAAATTGCAGCATACTGAAGATAATATACTTATTTTGCACAGGGGATTGCTCATTCAAAGCACCACGTAAAGACAGTAAATTCAAGCTCTTGCAAAAGTGCAGATTCATCTGTTCTCTTCAGTTGACAGCAAAAGAGAATAGCTTCTATTTTGTGATTAAATTGAACATGTTCTATTTGCATCTTATATAGCATGAATCTTTGAAAATTGTTGTAACTTTAGCTGAATCCAGTTGTTAATCCCACATACATTCAATGAATCAATGGTGTTTATTTCAGATTCACTGGGTCTACTCTTGTTGGGAATAGCAATTGGTTTTAGGCTTCTGTGTTTTAACTTATGTTTGGAAATACAATCAGCTTGTCAAATTTCAAAACAGAGTAAATCTATGCAACTAAATATGCAAATCATCCATTTCCATTGGCTATTAATTAGGAATTTCCTCAAACATTGAAGAAATTACCATCCCAGCCTTTAAAATAAAATAAGATGCATACAAAAGATTGTAATCTGATACCTCAAAAAATCACAACAGAAATTGTGGTTCAAATTTCCTTTATTAAGTGATTTCCCTTAACACCTGCCCTCTCCCTTTTCCACCCCACAAAACCTGACAGCACAATTGTTTCATGAGGGCAAATATATGTCATAATATCAGTCTTAGAACTTAGCTAATTCTCACATTGTATTGAGGGCAACATTTCCCATGCTTCTCTTAACACTTCTGTTTCCCAGGGGAAACAGTTCCAGTTTCTGGAATAGGCATTCTAACAATGAAAGTGTATGCTACGTACTTTGCCTTTCACTTCCTCCCACAATCTAAGAGGAAGGAAAGTGGGTAACAACTACTGAAAATCCTGAAAAATTATTTTAAAGTATTACTTGTGTGTGTGTGTGTGTATGTATGTATGTGTGTGTGTGTGTGTGTGTGTGTGTATGTGTGTGTGTGTGTGTGTGTGTGTATATATATATATATATATATATATATATATATATATATATATATATATATATATCTTCTAACATGAAACACTAAGTCAATATAGGCTTCTGGACAGTAAAATATAATGCAATTAAAACTGAATATTGACACTTACCATGAAGGCTTCTTTTCTGCAGTGGTAAAAATTGAATCTTTATACAGTACTGGGTCTTTCTACTAACATTTTTGAGACAGGGTTTAAAGAAATTGCAAAATTTCACCACTCTAGGCAGGAGAGCTAGACTCTCCATCTAGTGATGCAATAACAAGCTCCAGAGTAAAGTAAAAATGCCAACTGTGACTCAAACAACACTAATACCCACCAACAAAGGGCAGGAAGGATTCCTAACACAGCCTCAAACAACAAGTGCCACTCTTTTTCTTGCCACTTTCTCCTGCAGTGCCCTAGGACTTGGGCAAAAAGAAGGCACAGCAATCTCTTCAGGATGCATTATCTGCTCTTCCTTTAAGCTTTGCACAGGAGGGAATCCACAAGACAATAGCCCCAATTATGATCTCCAAACTCCACTCTCAAAGGAACAACATTTCCTTGTTTGTCTTATACACATAGAGCAGTGATTCTCAAACTGTGCTCCACTGAGCCCTTTAGGCTATACGAAGCACAGTCAGGGTTCTGGAGCACCCCACTGCCAGCACTCTGCCTGTGGTGCTCCCCGAAGCATGTGGCCTGGGGAGTCCCGCCACTGCCATAACCTTCAACGCCTCCCTTGCATGGCAGAATGAGGTAGGACTGGATGGCCCCTGGGGTTGCTGTTGTTATTGTTACTACTACTACTAGTAGTAGTAGTACTAATCATTAAGCAGAGGTTGGATTGTCATCTGCTTAACTGTGCTTTTTGACTATGCTTTTCTTGCACAGCAGAAGGGATTGGACTAAGATCTTCCACTGAAATACTGTTAAGTTTATGCTGCTTAAAATTGTTCTTCATTTTAAATATTGTATTATTCTTTCTTTATTTCTGCAAGATATGTGCAGTGTGCATAGGAATTTGTTCATGATTTTAAAATTAGTTCACACACACATTCTTCATCCATCTGCCACTAGCCAGGCCCATCTGTAAAATTTGAAAATGCAATGTGGCCCATATCCAAAAGTTTCTTGGGGCTCCACAAGAAACTTTTCCTTCTGAAGGGCTCCACAGCTTTAAAAATTTGAGAACTTCTGACATAGAGGGACCATGTTCATCATAGTCACCAGGTTTGCTTTGCGTTGTTGTGCCCAACATGTTCCTTCCTGCTATTGTGTGAGGCCTCTGAAGTCACTGCCGTTTCCCACACACCCCTAGGTCCCAACTGACTTGAGAGTGATTCAATGGTGCAATTTGGGATTGTTCTTCGATGACTACAGCTGGGAAAGAAATGGTAGCATCGTAATCACTCACCACACAGCCACAATCACACTCACAGGCAGACATGTCTGTTCATTGCCAACTCGCTCACTGCATCACATATCTCTACAGTACAGAACAAGGCTGGGTACATTGATCTGCCTTTTGGGCTCATTTGGAGGACATCTCCACCTCTATTCATCCACCCTTTAACTCCTCATTCAAGGAGACATTAGGGCTGCAAAAGCTTTCCATTTCCCAACAAACTAGTTGTCACTAGCAAAGTTTGAAAGAAAGGGCAGTATTTGAAAACAACCAAGTGATTCGCTAAAAAAAAGAAAAGCAAGAAAGCTTCTTCAACAATATCTGAAGATCTGAAGTGCCGGAAAAAGGAAAGTCCTGTTCTGTTCAAAGCAACACAGGAAGGAACTGGGAGGAGGGACTAGCTCTCCCACTTTTGGTGGTGAAGTTGGAATGACAGTTTATTTAAGGCTTGCCTCAAATATGCACAGAAGGAGAAAGAACCTGTATAAGGATTACTTCCCAACATTGCAGGAAAAGAAGCAACAACATTCTGGACAGT
Organism: Anolis carolinensis; assembly: GCF_035594765.1. Taxonomy (NCBI): domain Eukaryota; kingdom Metazoa; phylum Chordata; class Lepidosauria; order Squamata; family Anolidae; genus Anolis; species Anolis carolinensis. The sequence continues at coordinate 349,960,281 of NC_085841.1, forward strand.
GAAGTGAATACAGTAGACTCTCAGTTAACTGGAACTCAAGCAACTGAAACTCTCAAGTAACAAAGAAATAATATTTTAAATAAAAATTAAAATAAAATCACTTTAGTGGAAATGTTACATTAAGTTTGCCTTTAATTGTATTAATTTGGTTTTAATTACTGTATTTCAATATCAAGTAAGTTCAGAGTTTATGGTATGGCATACTATGGGATATAGTATTAGGCTGATTTTAATAGTAACTCTCAAGTAACCAAATTTATAGCATCTAGCAATCTCCATGGCTGCCGGTTAACTGAGAGTCACTGTACATAACATTTCTGAAAGTCACCAGTTTGTTTGCTCCAGAAAACTGGCTTTAAAGGCCAATTTTCTATCTTGCTCTCAGCAAGACAAAAAGTCCTTAACTGACTTCCTGAAACGGCAGTAATTTTAAAAGGTCACCAAAAGTCACATTATGTTAGCAAGATCAAGATTAGTCCAAGAAGAAAATTATTGATATGTTAAAAATGATCAAATGATATGCTCTCTCAGCAATGACTTCTCCTACTATTTTAACCGTGAGTTTAACTATGATTTTTTAACTGCAGTTTGTGTTTAATTCTGTTCTAATGTTTGTATATTTGTATATTTTAAAGTGTTTACTAATGCTATTATGTCAAGCCACTTTGAGTCCCCTTTGGGGAGATAAAGCCGGGAATAACTATAGTAGTAGTAGTAGTAGTAGTAGTAATAATACCCCAATTCAAAGGAATTTTCACAGACATCTCATATAGAAATATCTTTAATAAAATAATCCAAAATCTGAATATTTGCTGCCATTTTGCATGGCAACCTACAGGCCCAATACATACTGACACAGATTCCAAAAAAAAAAAAAAAAGGGGGGGGGGGAGATGCATTATAATGACTATATGAGAGGCCTGCATGGCTTTGTATGCATACACAACCAATCTGGTTTGAGGGGTTCAATTTTTTAGCTACCTGAAAAGACACAAATTCTGTTTTAATTTCATATCAACATCAGATCTGATATCCAGTTACCTATGTAAAAGGTACCTTCAGAACCTGTTGAAGTTTCTATATATATAATGTATTTACAATCACAGGGAATAGCAATAAATCTAGTGACAAATGTTACAGAACAATTTGACATTTCTGATATTATGTTATTTGACTACTAAATGCCACTTATTTCTGTACTGATTCTAAATTATAATATACACTATTTCAAAAACCAAGAAGTCAATGAAAGTTTAAAGATTGACACTCAGTTTTCTAGTTTGCCTGTGTGTTCTACCATTGCTAATTTTTAGATTTCCATCCTACCCAATAATCGGATACTGTGGGCATATTGATTGTGGGCCCATATACAAATTAGCTGGCTTTGGTATACAGTAGAGTTTCGCTTATCCAACCTTCACTAATCCTATGTTCTGTATTATCCAACGCAGTCTGCCTTTTAGTGTTTTTGTAGTAAATGTTGCAATGTTTTGGTGCTAAATTCGTAAATACTGTAATTACTACATAACGTTAATGTGCACTGTACTGCTTTTTCTGTCAATTTGTTGTAAAATATGATGTTTTGGTACTTAATTTGTAAAATCATAATGTAATTTTATGTTTAATGTTTTATGTTTTTATGTTTTATGTTTTCCTTAATCCCTCATTATCCAACATTTTCGCTTATCCAACATTCTGCCGGCCCGTTTATGTTGGATAAGCGAGAATCTACTGTATGTGTATTTTACAGACAATGTTGTAATACACGATTTCCTTGCATATGTATTTGTGGCAGCTGTGAACTTCATATGTCTGCAGGGATGCCGACTATCTGCTACCTATACATATTGGCTTCAATTACATATTTATCCTACAAAACTTCTCTTCCTGGTGAGTTCTGCAGCATTTTATAAACCTCATATTTTTGAAAGTTAATGTTTTCAATTTTGATAATTAAATGAAGAAATTTAAATAAATGGTTTAAACATCCTGGAACACTTGGAGATAAGAACAAAACTATCAGAAGCAGTAAAGCACCTCCCTCTAAATATTGGAGGCACCGCAAAGCAAAAAAAGAAAACAAAAAGTGATTCTTAGAATTATGTATATCTACCTATCACCTGAAGTGATTACTTTTTTCCAAAAGCAAAAGGGGCAGCACTCAAGCAATATGGGACAGAAACAAAATGAATGCTGGAAACAGCATACTCAAGAGGATTTTGAAGTATGTAAAAGTATACTACAAGTAAAGCAACAAAACAAAATCACAAAGGGGTACTATTAAATGTGCATGTATGTAGCAGAGGCTGATGCATATAGATGGTACAGCATTGTGTACTGTATTGTACAGTTTAGTGTATTTTAAAGGAAGCCATAGCTTGTATTGTAACATGAACAGGAGTTCCTCTCATACAGGTAGGTTTCACAAACCGGCTTATAACAAAAATGATCAAGACTAGCTCCCAATATAAAGGTAAATTCCTTACCTGTGCACATAATGTAGTTGATGAATGGAATGTATAGCAAGAACCATTTCACCAATGTAGAACCTTGCCATATCTTCAGGAAGCTTGTCTTCAAACTTGCTAAGTAGTGTCAGCAAATCACCACCCACATAGTAGTCCATCACTAAGTACTAAAAAAACAAAACAGTAAATACACAGTACAGGTAAGAGTCAATTTAGAACCAAGTCATAACTGATTATCCATAGCAGTTATGGTACGACAGCAAACAAATGTGAATTTTGGGAAACTGGGGATCAAACTGGGTAATTTTTGTGCTTTGCGTATCTTTTAAATGGTTTTAACCGCTTATAATATTTTTTTAAAATCCTGTTTAATTTTTTAAAACTTCTATAAATTACTGTTTTAGCTTGATATTTTTAAACTGCCAAGAATCTCATCTTGGGAGAAAAGTGAAATATAAATAATAAATATCATTTTTGAAAATAGTTAAATGGTGCAGTTAAAGAATGTATATACAAACATACACATATAAGTAATTTAAGCAACTGTATGATCAGTGGTGTTCTAGACAGAACACACTAAAATTCCCATGGACAAAAGTTTACAAAATATGTGAAAGGAAATGTTCAAGTGCAATCATGTCAAGCAATGGTCTTGAAACTATATAGCATAGCAACTGTACTAAAAGTAAGCAAGTCTGGCACTATAGTCAATGCTTGGGTGAAAAACCACCTATGAGACCATACAGGCAATGATCCAAGCCAAATGGTTAGATATGCCCAAACATAAGAATTTATATATGTAAACTTATCAATTCCCTAGTGATTCAGTTGGTCTACTCTACTCTATTAGATTTAGGCCACTGGCTTGACTTTCATGGAAGAATTGTGGGTATAACTGTAGTCAAACAAATGGTTCATTGACATTGTTCATGGTTGACTGACCACAACTGGTGATAGCAACCACTGTATGCAGTCTAATTATTATTTGTTTATTGAATTTCTACGTCACCCTTTAGCCAAAAAGGCTTCCAACAGAGTGGGATACAAAGATGATCAGCATGACAGTCCCTGCCCTTAGGCTTATAATCTAAATTCAAGACATGGGAGGAGAGGACAAAGAGCTATTTACTCATTTGGTAAAGCTTCTAGTTAAGTAGCTTCTAAGAATATTTATAGTGGAAACCAAATAGAAATATTTTAGCTATAAAAACAGGGTCCTGTATCTACAGCTATAGATTTGTCTTTAGGTTCACTAAAAGATGTCTTTAGGCACTGCTAACTCAGGAGATTGGTGTTATAAGTTCCTTACAAGCAATTAACTCAAGAGAATACTGCTTGAAAATATAGGTCAGCCAAAAGGCAGAGATACTGACTGCTTGTCATGGATGATCTCCAGGATTCTCTTTCAGTCAGTATTGATGATACAGCTCTCTGGATGTAACGATTATATTTGAAAGTTTCATTTCAACGAATCTTTCTTATAATTTTTGTCTTCAAACTATAGATTAATCAGAGCAGAAAATAGCAGAAAATAATCCCACTTTCCATCTACAAAAGAATAATTATACAAAATAAGAACTAAAAAATGGATTAAAATACTTTAAGCAAAACTGCATTACTAGAGATGCATACACCAGCAAGAAAAGGAAGGGTGATAAATCCTTCTATTCAATTTTTTAAATTAAGAAAATATTTTTAAAGCTGTCTTTTTTATGAAAAGGAATCTCTGGAGGCAGCATACAAGAAATAAAATACAACTCAGTAAAACACTGATCAAAAATCAACAATAAGTAAAATCAGCAATTAAAATTACTTTCTGCCATATATTATTACATCTTACTCTAAAACAGTGGTTCTCAAACTGTGAGTCTCCGGGTGTTTTGGCCTACGACTCCCAGAAATCCCAGCCAGTTTACCAGCTGTTAGGATTTCTGGGAGTCCTTTAGGTCCCCAAAACATTTGGGGACCTAAAGGTTGAGAACCACTGCTCTAAAAGTTGACAGGGGCTTCTAGTTGAAGAATTAGAAGCATGTCACAGTAGCAACTTTAAAGGCTTCAGCTCAAATATTTAATCATGGAGCAAAGTGATAATGTGAAATAAATGTGTTTGGTCTGAAAAATATTTTTTTAAAAATTCAAAAACTAAAGGGGGAAAAAGCCAGTGTTTGATCATTTGCTGTGACAATTTTGTCCAAAATTCCTGGGGATTCCATCTGTTTTATAGGTCTGAAATCTCCATTTCCATTCTTTTAGCTTCACAAGTTACTTTTCTAAAAGAACCTAATCAATCCAGCCAAAGAAAGCCATCTTCAACCTCAGCAACATGGAATGGACGAAGGATTGGGGGAAATCCAACCCCAAATAGGGAAACAAGTTGTCCAGGAACACCTGGCCACTCTAAACGAATTCAAGTCCCCAGGGCCAGATCAGCTACATCCAAGAGTACTGAAGGAACTAGCGGAAGTTATTTCAGAACCACTGGCAATTATCTTCGAGAGTTCTTGGAGAACGGGAGAAGTCCCAGCAGATTGGAGGAGGGCGAATGTGGTCCCTATCTTCAAGAAGGGAAAAAAGAACGACCCAAACAATTACCGTCCGGTCAGCCTCACATCAATACCAGGCAAAATTCTGGAAAAGATCATTAAGGAAGTGGTCTGCGAACACTTAGAAACAAATGCGGTCATTGCTAATAGTCAACACGGATTTACCAAAAACAAGTCATGCCAGACTAATCTGATCTCTTTTTTCGATAGAGTTACGAGTTGGGTCGATAAAGGGAATGCTGTGGATGTAGCGTACCTGGATTTCAGTAAGGCCTTCGACAAAGTCCCCCACGACCTTCTGGCAAACAAACTAGTAAAATGTGGGCTAGACAAAACTACGGTTAGGTGGATCTGTAATTGGCTAAGCGAACGAACCCAAAGGGTGCTCACCAATGCGTCGTCTTCATCATGGAAAGAAGTGACAAGTGGAGTGCCGCAGGGCTCTGTCCTGGGCCCGGTTCTGTTCAACATCTTTATTAACGACTTAGACGAAGGGTTAGAAGGCACGATCATCAAGTTTGCAGACAACACAAAACTGGGAGGGATAGCTAACACTCCAGAAGACAGGAGCAGAATTCAAAACGATCTTGACAGACTAGAGAGATGGGCCAAAACTAACAAAATGAAGTTCAACAGGGACAAATGCAAGATACTTCACTTCGGCAGAAAAAATGGAAATCAAAGATACAGAATGGGGGACGCCTGGCTTGACAACAGTGTGTGCGAAAAAGACCTTGGAGTCCTTGTGGACAACAAGTTAAACATGGGCCAACAATGTGATGCGGCTGCTAAAAAAGCCAATGGGATTCTGGCCTGCATCAATAGGGGAATAGCGTCTAGATCCAGGGAAGTTATGCTCCCCCTCTATTCTGCCTTGGTCAGACCATACCTGGAATACTGTGTCCAATTTTGGGCACCACAGTTGAAGGGAGATGTTGACAAGCTGGAAAGCGTCCAGAGGAGGGCGACTAAAATGATTAAGGGTCTGGAGAACAAGCCCTATGAGGAGCGGCTTAAAGAGCTGGGCATGTTTAGCCTGCAGAAGAGAAGGCTGAGAGGAGACATGATAGCCATGTACAAATACGTGAAGGGAAGTCATAGGGAGGAGGGAGCAAGCTTGTTTTCTGCTGCCCTGCAGACTAGGACACGGAACAATGGCTTCAAACTACAGGAAAGGAGATTCCACCTGAACATCAGGAAGAACTTCCTCACTGTGAGAGCTGTTCGACAGTGGAACTCTCTCCCCGGGGCCATGGTGGAGGCTCCTTCTTTGGAGGCTTTTAAGCAGAGGCTGGATGGCCATCTGTCAGGGGTGCTTTGAATGCGATTTCCTGCTTCTTAGCAGGGGGTTGGACTGGATGGCCCATGTGGTCTCTTCCAACTCTACTATTCTATGATTCTATGATTCTATGATTCTATGATTCTAAGTCATCTCTCTTTGCATTTTGCCTGCAATAGTCCTTGGGCAGAGTAGCTATTTTCCATCTATTGGCTCCATTCAAACATACATTCTAGCTGCAACAATTACCTTTGGGCAAACCTTACAAAACTCAAAGATACGTTCTCATGAGCAAACAAGCAAAGATTTACACCATAAAGATGGCTTCACTGAAAACTATTCCAGTTTCCTCTTCCATCAAATACTGAAGAGAGGTGGCTGAGCAGTAATTAAGCCATGTCTTATTTAATGTTCAGGTCCAATCCTGGATAGAAACATCAGTCTTGTAATCTTACATATACAATGACACATAAGGCTACTGTGCCATGGTAAATTACTATGGAATAAACATTCAGCTGAACAATTATTCATCTAATTAAATTAAGAAACTCATTACATTAAATCAAACATGACTAGAGAGGAAAATAAATGACGAGAAGGTACGTAGTTAATATTTTAAATTCTCCAAAAGATATCCAACTAAGAAACAAGGTGTTGAGGCCCACGTCTTTGAAGGCTTACTGCTTATACATACCAAATAGTTTTCATCCTGAAAGGCATAGTGCAATGTAGTAATCCACTGGCAATCTCCATTCACCAAAACATCTCTCTCTTCTCGAAAGCAAGCAGTCTAAATGTGGAATAACAAAAGGGATTTCTTTTCAAATTGATTTATATTTGCAAGATATTTTAATGTGAATTTAAAATGATCTATACCTTAGCACACAATTAAGGACAAAAAAAAATCAAATCAGAATTCAAATGTGAGTCCCAGCTTGTCTTACTTAATTCAAAGCATCTAGCTTAGTACTGATTTGCCCCATCAATGTAAAGGAGAACACTAGAACTTTCCCAGCCACATTTCAAAACAGAAATTTTGAAGGCAAGTCCAAGAAGGTGGTACAGTGTGACTTCTATGAAGTCAGTGGCTTCTGAGACACAAACGCTCACATCGTTTTCCACATTTAACAAAGGTGCTCAGTCAGAGATATGTATAAAAGAAATGTCAAAAAGATGATGATGATCATTTTCCCATCAGAAATCCAGAACCAATGATTATCTGGGAGAAGTGAAACTATGGGACCTTCTACGCTAAGCTAAAACCCGAGAAGAAGTGGATTAAAACAATATGCTTCCTTTCAGGTTCTGGTCCCCACCCTCAACCCAAACCCCGGGGTATCCTATAAGGGATGGCTAGATGGCATCTTGAGTCAAGGTTGACCCAGAATGCCATCCAGCCCCCCTCCAGTCCCCCATTCTCCCCTCCAAAATTTACCAGAGGGGCCTGCCGGCAGCACAGGCTCCTCTGTACTGAACTCCTGACATGGGGGGGGGGGGGATTTCATGTCAAGATTCCTGTACAGAGGGGTCTACGCTGCCAGCAGGCCCCTCTGGTAAGTTGGGAGGGAAAAGGGGACTGGAGGGATGAGCGCCCTCCCGCTCCTTCGAGCTTTTGGGAGCCCAAAGAAGCAGGATGGCTGTGGGGGGAAGCAATTCCGGGAGTCAGTCCCCACAGGGCCCTCACTTCTAAAAATCTGCAACTTAGACTAAGGTCCCAATCTTTAGAGATGTTTAATTATTGAGGAGTAAACTGGGGAAACATGGTTTATTCTGCATTAATTTGCTTTTACCTGAAGTGTCATTTATACAGCGAGACAGGTTCTGCATTTTAGACCTGTCTGGAAGAGCCCTATACACAGCTGAACCACAAGAAGGTCAAGTAAAGATGTTTTTATTCAGGCAGGATTTTGGAAACTGACATGTTGCTGAGGAAGAAGTGTTTTTTTCAGGTGGCTTTTGTGTTCCTCTGACTCATGCATTTTAAGTTGTGCTTCTCATTTAATTGCACGTTAACATTTGTAGGTACTGTAGTAATCATTTCTCTCATCAGTATCCATAGCAGAGACAGAGAAAAAGGCAAAGTTAAGCAGGAACTAAGAGGACCTTGTTGACAACCATAGGAAGTGGAAAAATCTAAAGCTAAACAAAGAAGCACAGCATAGCAGAGGTGCCAATTGTGTGGTCCTACAGATATACTTGGACTGCAAGTCTAGCATTTCTCAATATTGACTGTGCTGGCTAATGCTGCTAGGGCTTGCAGTGCAAAAACACATAGAGGGCCACGTGATTCCTACCACTGACAATGGTAATCCAGAAGAACAAAGGAAATACAAGATCAAAGAACAGAAACAGAGAAAATAATGGCCTCTAGAAACTACTCTGTTCTGGCTAAAGGCAGAAGAGAAAGAAGTAAAAAAAAAATTAGGGACAAGAAACCCTTAAGGATGTGAAGCCCTTGTCTATGTTTCTAGATAGTGTCAAAAACAACCCACTAAAATTGGATTGTCCTTTTTATCTTCCAGAAACAGGTTGCAAACTGGTTTTGGTCCTACACTAGAAAAAAGGTGGGATGTACATCCATCCATCACACACAGATATTTTTTGGTGTTTGAATTGTATTTTTTATCATTATCACTCTCTCTTACTGTGAGGTACCTTCAGTCCCATTTTAGAGGAAAGGTGGTATATAATACAATAAAATACATACGCATGCTAATATGCACAAACGTTTAGGGCTGACTGACAACTTTAATTGAATTTTTAGAAATAAGAAAAGTACTGGGAAGTTAGGGATTGGTGAGATTCAGGTTCAAACACATTCCAAAGGACAGTCATTTTCGGCCTGTTCTACCTCATAAAATCATTATAAGGATGAAGTGCAGGAAGTAAGAATCTTGTATGTGGTCTTCCTCTCACAGGGGGAAAGGCAAGATACAGCTGAAACTAAGATATAATAAGAAAAAAACAGAAAAAATGGCCTTTTCTCTCCTGCCAAAGTAACAGGGTTCCTCCAGCTAAGATAGTATTCCTGTGTAAAGCTGGAAATACTCTGCAATATTTTGTTGTGGGTGCCGTCTTATTCCTTCTGATATGGAACTTGGTGGTTCTCAGCTAGCCAGGAAAAAAGAGCATTCTCTGATAAGACAGTAGTTTCTGTGAATTTTGGAGGAAGAGATTCTACAGGAATGCTAAAATTAACCACTACAAAAGCACAACATGATGTACACTCATCACCCTCCAGAAGGCAAGGAAGTTTGTTAAAGAGACCAAAAAAAATTTGATCTAAATGCACCTAAAAATGGTGACATTTTAAAAAAGAGAACTAGGGCTAGAGATAAAATTTATAAAGCACAAAATTTTTGACCCTAATTCTTCCGCTCCTCCTGTCCAGAATATGTTAAGCTTTTAAAGGGCTCTGCCTTGGGAAGGGGAGCAAATTAGAATTGTAGGAAAAGCAACTACAATCTTAATTAATCACTTGCAAAAAAAACTGCAGGCATAAAAGGTAGAGTCCACATCATCAGTATAAATAAAGAAGAACAAAACACACTAGTCATTAAGTTTTCAGAAAGGGAGATCCGCTATTGCTTCTTGGTTGCAAAATTCAAGATACGCTAACTTTCTCTTTAGACATGAACTGCCATATTCACCAGATTCCACCTTTGATATTTCTATCTGGAGTTTGGTTGAGCAAGGATTCTCTATCTGCCAGTTGACATGGATATGATAATCAACATTTTGCAATTTACAGGAGAAAAAAGAGAGAACTTGACAAAGACACAGAATAATCTATTGTCCATTTTTGTTTAGTGTAAAATTTACTGGCTGAACATTAAACTGTTGCTATTATGAGCCTTCAAGTTGTTTCTGGCTTATGATATCACAAGGTTTTCTTGGCAAGATTTGTTTCAGAGGGGGGAAGTCCACTGCCTTCCTCAGAGCCTGAGAGAGAGTGTCTCACTTGAAATCACCCAATACATTCGTATAACTAAGCAGATTCTGAACTTTGGCATCCTGGAGGTTTAGCATAACACTTAAACCACAACACCACACTAGCTCTCACTAAACAAAGATTCCAACTAAAAAATAATTCCCAAGGCATTTAATCAATAATGCTTTCAGTTAGAAACAGTACATTCTAGGGATTAGTTTTTTTTCCTTGAAACTAATCATCTGCTTGTATGTAACGGTTTAAAATGTGAACAATATCATTTTCTGTCTCAAATCTTTTTCACAAGTAAACAAACAAACAACATTCAATCAAATCCCCTTTTGTGGCTTAACACACTTCTAACATAATTCTTGCTTCATCTTATACATTACTGAAAAGAAATTCCTACCGAGTTCAGTCAGATTTCCCCACGAATACAGTATATACTCAAATATAAGCCAACCCGAATACAAGCTGAGGCACCTAATTTTACCTCAAAAAACTGGGAAAACGTATCAACTCTAGTATATGTGAGGGTGAGGAACACAGCAGCTACTGGTAAATTTTAAAATGGAAATAGATACTAATAGAATTACATTAATTGAGGTATCAGTAGGTTAAATGTTTTGAATATTTACATAAAACTGGAATTTAAGATAAGACTGACCAATTCTGATTAAATCATTATTCTAAACTTCTTCAATGTAAATGTGCTAATGTGTCCTTCCACTAATAACCATAATTTATTTTAACTCTTCATTTTGGGGGAAATGCTGTGTGTATATAAATATGGAAAAGTGAGAAAGACTGGCTTGGGAAGGGGTGGGACAAAAGAACTGGAAATGGGAAAAGGTTGAGATGAAAGGAGATTGTTGAAAAACTGGGAAAATGACATGGAAAGGGGGGTAGCTGGAAAAGTAGGAAATATTGGGGAGAGAAGGGAGCAACTGGAGGAGGAGGAATGACAGGTGTGAAGGGGGAGCTGGAAACTGGGAAATGTTGGGATGAAAAAGGGGGCTGGAAAAATGGAAAAGATCCCAGTCTAGAGCGTGAAGGGAGGGATTGGGAAAAGCTGGGAAAATTGAGGTGGGATAGAGTTGAAAAACTTGGTTTATACTAAAGTATATACAGTAAGTTTGCAGAGGATGGCACTTTTAGCCAAGTATGTTTGATTGTAAAATGTGTTTTTAAAATGTTTTATTGATTTGTTTTTAATTCTTGTGCTGTTTTATATTGTTTGTATCCACCTGGGCCTGGCCACATGTAAGCCGCCCTGAGTCCCTTCGGGGAGATGGAGGCAGGGTTATAAAGTTATTATTACAGTAGAGTCTCACTTATTCAACATAAACGGGCCAGCAGAACGTTGGATAAGCGAAAATGGGATTAAGGAAAAGCCTATTAAATGTCAAATTATGTTATGATTTTACAAATTAAACAGCAAAACATCATATTTTACAACAAATTGACAGAAAAAAGCAGTTCAATACATGGTAATGTTATGTAGTAATTACTGTATTTACGAATTTAGCACCAAAATATCACAATGTATTGAAAATACTGACTACAAAAACATTGAATACTAAAAGGCAAACTGCGTTGAATACAGAATGTTGAATAAGCAAAGGTTGGATAAATGAGACTCTACTGTATTATTATTATTATTATTATTATTATTATTATTAACCTACTTCCCCTTTACATGTATGTATAGTATCCCATTTCTTTACATGCAAGCTTCAAATGTCTAACAACATTGTAAACAATATAGTAAACTAATTCATCATTTGAACTTTCCTAGAGTATGATGTAAAATCATTTATAGTGTCCTTCTAGATTACTGGTGGGCATACTCAAAATGTCATTTTCATTACCTTCTCAAAACAATGTTTGGTGGCCTCCACTGGCAGGATCAATGGAGACTGAAACTGATATTACAGCGGCGTACAGGGAGCACACAACCCCCCGCTACGCCAGCTCCACTAGCTACCAGTCTGCTACCGAGCACAATTCAAAGTGCTGACTTTAGCCTACAAAGCCCTAAACGGTTCTGGCCCACCTTACCTGTCCGAACATATCTCCGCTTATGAACCACCTCATAGATTAAGATCACCTGGGTAGGCCCTGCTCTCGGTCCCGCCTGCTTCACAGGCACGGCTGGCGGGGACGAGAGACAGGGCCTTCTCAGTGGTGGCCCCTTGGCTGTGGAACTCCCTCCCCAGCGATGTAGGGTCAGCCCCCTCCCTTTTGGCTTTCAGAAGAAAAGTAAAGACCTGGCTCTGGGATCAAGCTTTTGGGTAACTGTGCAGTGCAAGAATGGATGTCTAAAATGTATACAGTAGAGTCTCACTTATCCAACACTCACTTATCCAACGTTCTGGATTATCCAATGCATTTTTGTAGTCAATGTTTTCAATATATCATGATATTTTGGTGCTAGATTCGTAAATACAGTAATTACTACATAGCATTAATGTGTAATGAACTACTTTTTCTGTCAAATTTGTTGTATAACATGATGTTTTGGTGCTTAATTTGTAAAATCATAGCCTATTTTGATGTTTAATAGGCTTTTTCTTAATCTCTCCCTATTATCCAACATATTCACTTATCCAACATTCTGCCGGCCGTTTATGTTGGATAAGTGAGACTCTACTGTAATTACCTTGGAATGGCTTTAGGCCATGATTTTTTGGTTGGCGTGATTTTTACCTGTTGTAATGTTTAAATTTTTATGTCTAGATTTTGAAATATTTAATATTTTAAGCTTTGATTTTATATGTGTTTTGGGGCATCAAATTGTGTCATGTGTAAGCTTCCTTGAGTCCCCTTCAGTGTGAGAAAGGCGGGGTATAAATGGGGCAAATAAATAAATAAATAAATATTCTGGGGGACTGAAGGCATTTACTGTCAAAGCTGTGCTTCCAAAGGCTCTTTTTGACTGAAAATAGGTAGGAGCTAAAATCTTAATTTATATTGTGGGAGGTGGTCATACAAAAGTATCTCAACTCTTATGACTGTTTTCAACCAGTCTTTTATATGTTGCAATCTAGATTTGAATACTATTGCTCTTTCATAACTCATGTGCAGATCTCCACAAACATAGATTCATAGAGCTGGAAGAGACTCCAAAAGCCTTTTAAACAAAATATCACCTCTAAGGACAAATCAACAATATTTCAGTACTTTACCTGCACAAACACCTTCTCAGTAAATATATTTAAGGAGCTATAGTCTCCTTACCACTCTACCACATCAAATAACAATCTTCCTTGAAGAAATGACTTTCAAATGCATAAATATCTATTATTTGTCCGGAATAATGTCTTATGCATATGGCTCTGTATGTCACAGTAACTGAAATCTGAAGCTTCCATGTAGCCTTTAACTTGGTTTTATAGTAAACAAAAATCTAGCCAATATAATTCATGGTAAAAAAAAAACTAGGGCAGACTGTCTGGTAAACGAATACACAGTAATGCTGAGAACAACAGATGCCTCAAAGGGACTGTCAGACTTGATTGCATTAAAGCAGTTCACTTTGGGGGGGGGAAAATGAAGCTCCTATATGCTCATGCAGTTAATTCTTTCTAATCTAGCAGAAATTCACTGTGATTTTCTTTAATACCATTTTTTTTAAAAAAATCTCAGAATTGGAAACACTGGACTTACCTCTGCCCTTTTAAGCATTTCCCATTTATTTAGGATTTTCATTGCGTAAATGCGCTCCGTGCACTTCATTTTAACAACTGCAACCTAGAATTTTTAAAAAAGGTCAATGTATTTCTACAAAAAGGAAACATATCACAATACCTGATAAAGGATACATGTTACAATACAAATACTAGATTAGAGCCACAGTGTGCTACAGAATGGAAAACTAATTCAATGAAATATTGATTAGTTTAACTGTAAATGGCACTAATGGAAGATACATATACAGTCGCTCCTCCAGCTCTGTGGGTTTGACTTGGGCATATTTAATCATTCACACGTTTGGTTAAAATGTTTTCCCTAGCAATCTCTAAGTCCTTCAGTGTGAGTCTAGGGCCACTGGAAGTTAATCACGCTGGAGAATCTGGTTACTAGAGAGAACGCCTGGAAGAAATTGACCATAGAGCTGTGCTGGAAGACATTTATCTATGAGTGGATTATATGGGAAAATGTGATCCTGCAGATAACCTGGACCCAAACCTTGGAGGACTTTTACAGTAATAACCAGCATTTTGAACTGAGCCAAAAATTATAGGGAATACTGGCATTTTTGGCTAGCACAGTACTTCTTAGCACATGATGGCATATTTCCACAAATTATCAGAGTAAGCATTAACAGGTTCTAAAGACTAGTACTTAAAGAAATTAAATTACCTTGCCCTGATACTAGTGTACAGTTATAAGCAGACTTAGTTATCCTCTGAAAATTCATATACAAGCTGCTTAGATGACATGTAATTTAGGTTCTTCCCCCCTCCCATCTGGTTTTTTTTTTTTTGCTAATTATGTAGCTTTTATGATTAGAGACAAATTTAAAAATCTGTCTTCAATAAAAAAAAATGTCTATGTCTTGACCTACCTAACAGTTTTTAACCATATTTCCTTAACATTCCTTGGTCCTGGAATTTATACTGTATTTATCTATTCAAAATGTATAGCCAACTTTTAGTTTGAATTAAACCTACAAATATGTGCTAACTCACACAAATAATATATAAGTAGAAGTTGAGTTGCCCTTTCATACTGCCATACTGAAAAGTGTCAACATGTGGCTTCAGATATGGCATTAAGGAATGATATTGTTCCCTTACTCTGGCAATGCACATCATTGGTCTGGAGGAGGGAAAGAATAGGCTAAATCCTGCCATTACTGCTATAGTGCGAACAGTATCCTAACTGATTTTTTTTCTACATTAGCTAGAGTGCAGATGAAATTTTTGTTGTAAGATGTCCATTGTTTAAAATATACCACCTTTCCTCATATTTAAATTTTGAAAATAAAATTAAATAAAAATAATATCAAAAAGAAAGAAAAATAAACACCTGCAAAAGAAAATATATTTACAATGAAAAGCTATGATAGAAAACAGGAAGAAATGCATGTGAGTACATACAAGCAACAAAATTCAACCAGTAGAGGTGTTTCTATATAGGGAGATTTTGATTCCTTGTGGAGATTTAACAAGGAAGGAAAAAACAAACTTCCTAGGTAAGGGGTTCCAAAGCAGGGTTTGATTACAAAACAAATACTCTTATCTAACCAAACATGGACTTAAGAGCAGCCAGAAGGAATACAAAGATGATCTTAATAAGCAGACAAACTCAAAAGGAAGAAGGATGTCCATTAGCACTAAATTATGTACAGGTTGAAAGGTCACATCCATTCCTCTGAAATGGACCTATGGATCTTTCTGTCTCAGCAACAGTGATCTTGATAAACCATTCCAGTTAACAATCTGGGTATCTTATTTTGAACAAGCTGAAGCTTTTTAGAAGCTGCCTCAGAGTGGAGTGCAAATATATATACCATCACAGCCTGATCTGCTTTTTTTTCTGAAAGGACACATTGGATAAGCAACAAAGATGTATTTCTGGCTGCAGAATTCACCTGGTTATCAACAGTCAAAATCAGGCCCAAAAGACTACCTTAATCTGGAAACTACCTTCAACCTGAACACAGGCTAAATCTTTATTTCTAGATTGGGTTTTCTATAGGCCATACTAACTTTTGTCTGGACGAAGTGTCAGTTTATAAGCAGCAATCTGTCCCACTAGTGACAACACACTTCCACAGCTTCCCTAGACAGTGATAGCAATAAGAGGCATTTCATCCATACAGATATTACAGCACAAAAGAGAAAAGTCCAAACCATCTGGAGAATACTGCATTGGAAAACAAGGTCATGCGCCAGTGGCCAGGAGGAGAAACAGAAATTTCTTGGTACTATATTCTGGAAAAAATGAACTGTAAAACTATCCTTTAAAGTCCTAAATCAGTCAGGCAATTGTGAAATAATCAATAATACTAAAATCCAATTAAAGTGCCAGAAAAGCACACTTTCCCTCAGTTCAGTTCCACAATAAAGACCAATGCAGTATTTATCTCCAAAACAAGTGCATGTATAGCAGATACAGATATTAGGTGAGAAAAAGGTAGCCCACAGGCTGTGAACAACTTCCCAAGACAGGTAACCATCACCTAGAGGACCTTTACATCAGCTGCCCCAAGAGTGTGGAGTGATCTGCTGGAAGAGCTTTGACAGCTAAACGAGCTGTTGGAATTTGAAATGCAATTGAAAACCCATCTCTTCTAGCAGGCCTACTAAGTCAGTTTTAATCATATGTTTTTATTTACATTCTATTGCTACTATATGTCAATTCTGTATCTGTGTTTGGTGCAAGTTTTTCATGTTTTTGTGGTTTTTTTCTATGTAATTTATTGTAAGTATTTTATGTTCATGTTTTTGAATTTGTTGTACCCAGCCTAAAGCCATCAGGAGAGGTGGGTAATAAATAAAAGTATTATTATTATTATTATTATTATTATTGACAACGATGATGATACGGTCAATATATGAAATACAGGAGCTATGGTATAAGGCGGGAGTCCCCAAACTAAGGCCTGCTGGCTGGAAGCAGTCCTCCAAGGTAATTTACCCAACCCCTGCCCTAAAGTTAAATAGAGGGAGATTTACAGATCTACAGATCATTGTTGGCCTTAAAGCAGTTTTTCTGGAAAATAGGAAATGAACCAAATCTTGATTTCCGGGACAGTCCATTCTTGTAAAAATACCTCTCTAGAGCCTTAAATCAACTGGGGAAGGGGAAGAATGGTAAAATTGGAGCTTCATGGAGAACAGAGGTTTGACTACGTCATGGAAAGCTATGTTGTCTCCCCATATCCTAACAGTTGTCCATCCCAATATAAACACTTTGTATCTTCTGGAAAAACTTGATAGTTTAATTATTATCTTATACAAGGGGTCCCCAGACTTTTTAAGCAGAGGGTTGATTCACAGTCACTCAGACTGTTGGGATGGGGGTGGACTATAGTTAAAAAGAACATGAACAAATTCCTATGCACACTGCACAGATCTCATTTGTAGAACAAAAAAATTAAATACAATATTTAAAATGAAGAACAATTTTAACGAACATAAACTTACCAGTATTTCAATGGGAAGTGTGGGCCTGCTTTTTGTTGATGAGATAGTCAAGTTAATTAGGATTGTTGTTGTTGTGTGCCTTCAACTAATTTCAGACATAGGGCAACCCTAAGTCTAAAATTTAGGGCAGCGGACTGGATAAATGACCTTGGAGAGCAGCATCTGGCCCAGGGGCCTTTGTTTGGGAGCCCCTGCCTTATACCATAACTCCTGTATTTCATATTTTCACCTATTGGATTGTCCTGTTGCAGAACTGTCAACAATGACACCTTATCCCAATGGTGTGATCTAGACATTACACAATTAATTTTGTTGATAATGCATACATTTTGTTAGGTGGCTTGCTAACTTAGCTGTTAGAGAAGCAGAACTTAGACAAAAATCCTTCTGAGAAATCAAAAGTATTAGATGCATCCTGTTATAGACACACAAATTCATAAGATTCAATAGGTTTATAGTGTTGGATTTGGCATAAGGAGACAAAGGAAGAGAAAGGAGATGGCGACACCAGAGCAACCCATATTTTCTCTCTTACTCATACACACAAACATGTGCATATACAAATACACATAAAGAGCTGGTTGCTGGAAACTACCAGTATTAAGGGGATAAAAAGATTGTTACCTCATCTCATCTGTCATGTGCTGTCGTATGACAGATGTACTGTCATACTTTGCCTCTCACACAAATATCAACTGGCTGTCGTACTTTGGACATAAGATAATGGAAAAAGATAATGTTTGCTAAAGTGGAAGGAAGTAGGAAAAGAGGTAGACAATAGGTACAGCCATGGCCAGAGCACGCAAAACTTGAGGGCAGCTGTTTCCTGGGATTCTTGAAGGTCTCTCATTCACAGGGTCATTATAAGTCAAAGCCGATGTGATGGTAGATAATATCTCCATCACCACTCAGGAACAACAGATCCACAGTTTGTTGCTGCCAGGGTAGAACTAGATCCACAGTCACTGCTTTAAACTGAACAGTAGTTCATGCATTCATCATTGCTCTGATTACATGAGACATTTTCATCAGCATCTCATTCATGAAATGATTGCACATTATTTCTCTGACAGACCACTTAATACATGATCTCCATGGTTCGTTAGCAGTTTTCTGGTCACTGAAAAGGGGTCCAGTGAATATGAGAGCATTTCCAAAGCAGTCTCCATTGACAAGACTGATCAGTTAAATTGAATTCATAAATCTCTGTTCCTATCAGGCATAGAATGTGTAAACTTCTTGAGTGCAGAAATGCTACTGAACCTGAATATGCAGCCATCTTCTTTATGCTTCCAATTCAATTCAATCAGCTACTTAGTCCATTTATAGGTCAAGATTTTTTAAATGTAGCAAACCAGACTACTGCAGCCTGTACTTTGAATCAAATTTGCTGTCTAGATTCAAACATACAATCAGCAGCTAGTCACTGACATAACTGGCTTGGACAGACACGTGTGTGTGTGTGTGTGTGTGTGAGAGAGAGAGAGAGAGAGAGAGGGGGGGGAGGGAGAGAGAGAAGGTGCTCAGTATTCTGTTATTTATTATCTGAACTGCAGGAGGGGAGAGGTTTAACATAGGCCATACATTTCTTTCTATTGGCTCTAACCTACTGGTAGATTTTAATTGGCTTGGACCATAGGTACATCTGGATGGGTCATCAAAAAACAGCTACACAGTCACACATAAAGAGAAAACAGGAGTCTGCTCCAAAGCAGAAGGAGGAGGAAGAGGAGGAGGAGGAGGAGGAGGAAGAGGAGGAGTAGGAGGAGGAGGAAGAAGAAGAAGAAGAAGAAGAAGAAGAAGAAGAAGAAGAAGAAGAAGAAGCAGCAGCAGCAGCAGCAGCAGCAGCAGCAGCAGCAGCAGCAGCAGCAGCAGCAGCAGCAGCAGCAGCAGCATAATAATAATTCTAAGACCTGTTTGAAATATCAGGTGTTGTATATTGTGCAACATAATCCCAATGGTGAGTTCTGTTTTGGCAGCAACAGAATTAAACAGATACAAGTATCATAGAATCTCAGAGACTAACAAATGTACTAGGGTATATAAACTGCCCTGCACTATACAGCAGGGGTCCCCAAACTTTTTAAACAGGGGGCCAGTTCACGCTCCTTTGGACCATAGGAGGGCCAGACTATAGTTGGCCACTGAGCAATAATAATAATAATAATAATAATAATAATAATAATAATAACAACAACAACAACAATAATAATAATAAATAGAGGGTTGGAAGATACCCCTTGGGCCATTTAGTCCAATCCCCTTCTGCCTTTGCGCACCGAAAGCACAAGCAAAGCACCCCTGACAGATGGCCACCCAGCCTCAATGTCAATAATAATAATATTATAATAATGTGATTTTGTGATACAAAATCCAGCATATCTATCTTGTTTGCTGTGTCATACGATATAATAATAATAATAATGATAATAATAATAATAATAATAGTAATAATAGTAATAACAATAATAAGGGTTGTAAGAGAAGAAGAGACACCTTGGGTCATTTAGTCCAACCCCCTTCTGCCCTTGTGCCGTGGGGCCGGATAAATAGCTTCGATGGGCCGCATCCGGCCCCCGGGCCTTAGTTTGGGGACCCCTGCTATACAGTGTTCCCTCACTTATGTTATGTTCCAGAACCACCCTCAATAAGTGAAAATCCATGAAGTAGGGACGCTATATTTGTTTTAATATTTATACATTATTTTAGTAGTTATACACTATTTTAAGTCTTTATCAATCAATTGTGTGTTGATAAATCGCTTCTTTCTCCTCCTGTTGCTGCTTGGGCTCCTTTTCTCTCCCTTCGGCTTCTCCTTTCTCCCTTCCTTAAGCTGTAAATTGTATTTTTTTGTGATTTATAATATTCTTTTAGAATTTATTGAAAAACCGCAAAACAGCGAATCTGCAAAAAGTGAACAGCGAAGTAGTGAGGGAACATTGTATTCCACTTTATCAGCTAAATACAATCAAGTAAATTCAAAATTATGAAAGTTTATGATATAATAATTTTGAATTACTTCTTAAGGTGTTTAATATAATGAATTGATTTTAATCATAAAATCACACATTACAGTAACCTGAAACTCAATCTCAGTAGCTTCATTATTTATAGCAAGAGTTCTTAACATGGCTCCATGGATATGTTTCAACGGCTCCATGCACCGGGCATAGAACCGTCTTCACTTAGATTTTTCTCATGTTAGTTTTAATTTATTAAATCATAATGACCTGTATGGGACAGTTTGTGCTTTTAAAGACCATAATGGATCCACTAAACTTTCAGTAAAACATTATTAATGCCCAGTCTTTTAAACAAAGGAAATGAATAAATGAACGAAGTGAGCAAACTGTTAAAACATACAGATCATAATGTTACTTAGACTATTCATATGTACATGCTTTAGTTTATAATACATTTCAGAATATTTCTAACTGAGATGACTGTGTTGCAAATGTTAGTTCCTTGAAAAAATGAAAGCAAAAAACGGAGGTTATTAAATAAACTACGTTTATCTATTAGGGATGTCTTTAGTTTGAAGCGATTCTATAGATTACACATGTTAAGAAAGCTTTTCAGATTAAAGATTAACACACACCAAGGCACTGCTGTCTTCCTGGACTTGTGGAGAGAACAAATGCAGGGGCTCTTTCTCCCAGTGTGACTGTGCTGTATCTACTGAAAGCAATGAGATGGGGTGAAGAAGCATGTTCCCTGGGCTTAGGGATATAAGGTAAGGTGTGTCTTTTAGCTATGAAAACATCCTCTATGATGTAGTCTCTAGTTGTATCTATAGAAACTTGAGGTGCCCATTTTTAAGAAGCAGAACATTTCTCTCTTCCTATTACTATACATGACCATATATGGGAAGCTTGTGTGTGGAAAAACAAGGACGGGGAGAACAGACTCCATGAGACAGAGTCCATAACAACAATCACATACATCATGTATAAACCTGAAGCTAAGACTGTTCATGTTGTGAACAAGATGGAGGGACCATATCCTGGTAAAAGTCAGCAATTAAAGGAAAATAATCAATTACTTGAATCTCCATACTTAAAGAAGCAGAATAATGAATTGATAAGCTATTCCCTACTGCACCATAGAAATAGGACAGGTAATTATAACAAGAAGTAAAACAATTTAATACTATAAATGTCAAGGAAACTCTGTCCCCCCCCCCCTGCCATTTCTTAATTACCAAAGATTTCCTTTTCGACAAATAACTATGTTTAACTGTATGCGTCATGTAACATACATGCCACAAAAACATGTTATACTAACCAACAGTTAACAATAAGCAACTACAGTAGAGTTCCGGTTAATCGAGATAAAGGGCCCAATATCAGATAACCGGAACTGCTTGGATAATAGGGAGGCCTTTTTATCCCTCCCGGCAATCCAGTATAGGGAAGCAACCCGTGAACGTTGCTAGGCAGCAGCGATAGCGGAGTGCTTCCCTGGGCCGAGCCCCATTCCTCGGCGAGCCCTCGCCCCTTGGGAAGCACCCCACAAGTGCTGCTGCCTAGCAACGTTCATGGGGTGCTTCCTTCTCCCTCTCCCTCTCCTCCTCTTGAGCTCCCTTCCTCAGGCTGCCCCAGGAAGAAACTCAAGAGAAGGAGAGAGGGAAGGGAGCCCCCGGCGGCACCTTGAATAATACGGAGTGTCGGTTAACCAGAACTTCGTTAACAGGAACTCTACTGTAATTAAACTGAAAGCAGGGTTTTCATTCATGATCTATGTCTATAAAAATACCACAAACACCCATCCATGTTTATATTTATCTATGTATTTAACTATATATGTATATCTATCTATCTAACTATAAACAGTAACCTCAAGGTTGGACCTCTGCAATGCGCTATACATTAATATAACCCTGTATCAAGTTCAGAAACTCAATTAGTTCAAAACATGGCAGGCAAAGTGATTATGGGAACTTCTAGGAGTGAGCATACTACAACTGTAGAGAAGTCACTCCACTGGTTGCCAATTAGTTTCTAAGTGAAGAACACTTCAGTCCTCTGGGGGTGTATACTTCAACCAGTCAGAACTTGAGTGGCAACCATCACCCAGAGGACCTTTTCCTTGGCTGCCCCAAGAAGACTGTGGAATGACTACTGGAGGAGATCCAACAGCTAAATGAGCTTTCAACATTTAAAAACAACTAAAGATCCATATTTTGCAACAGGCCTACCCAGTCAATTTTAAACCATGAATTTTAAATTTACATTCTATTATATTATATTTTAATATTTGTACCATGTATTTTAATATATGTATTTTATGATGATGTGTTTTTACTGTGTTACGCCTTGCCTCAATCACGGTAGCAAATAAAATGTATTCATTTATTTATTTCATACAATATTACAGCAGCTAAAGCAAAGGCGAACATCAATTGTTCTGACTTTTTGTTTTCAACTCACAAATTTACAACTTGCAATTCAAAGAGAACCAAGGTGATCAATTATCAAATCTACTATGAAAATGTAAACTTCTAACAGTTGCAAGACAATGTGTCGGTGATCCGGAAGCTCAAATTGGTGCAAAATGCAGCTGCCCGGCTCCTTGCGGGAGTCCCGGTAAGATGCCACATAACACCAATCTTACGGCAGCTGCACTGGTTACCAATGGTGCTTACCTTCAAGGCCTTACATGGTCTAGGGCCGATGTACCTGAGGGACCGCCTCACTCCCTACAAACCCCAGAGATCCCTCCGTTCTGAGGACCAAGGACCTGTTGGAAGTCCCCAGTTTTAAGACCTTGCGTCTAACAACAACCAGACGCAGAGCCTTTTCAGTAGTGGCGCCATCTCTTTGGAACACCTTGCCACCTGAAGTTCGTGCCTTGCGGGACTTGTTGGCCTTCCGTAGGGCATGTAAGACACACCTGTTTCGACAGGCTTTTGAGTACTGTTGTTGATGTTTTAAAAGGTGCTTCTAGGATGTTTTTTTAAGATATTTTTTAAGATGTTTTTTAAAGATGTTTTAAAGATGTTTTTAAATTGTTGATTTTAGCCGGTCCTTGTAAGCCGCTCCGAGCCCTAGGGGAGTGGCGGCATATAAGTTTGAAAAATAAATAAATAAATGTAATGTGAAATATATAGTTGCAGAAGAGTGCTCAACTGTATTATGTACAAAAGTTACTTCATATGTTACCCAGCCAATCTGTCCCCCCAAAACTGGCAGCAGATTCAATGTGTTGCAGAACTGGTGTCAGGGGAAGGTCAAGGTGAGAATCCCCCAGTTCACAAACATAAAACTCTGTAGAGCTGCAGTCAATGTCTGCTGATAAATCTACATAAACGCAGCGACTCTTGCAGCATGCAAAAAATCCTGGGATCTAGCACTAATTAAGTACTATGTCCTCTCCTCTGAAACAGCCTGCTTTCTCTTACATGCATGCTAGAATAGTATACATGACTGACAGGAGTCTTCAAATATTTATTCTACTGATTTCTAATGAAAAACTGCATTTCTTAAGCCTTTTTCAAAAAAATTGAAAATTTAGGTTTTCAGATATTTGCAAATTGGGTACTACCTTACAAATTTGGATCCTGGACAGTTCATATTCCACAAAATGGTGTTGTATGCTAGCATTCCTGTATATTATATGTATTATTCTGCCAGGGAGAAGCAGCACAGAGATTGTGGAGACGTATAAACCCAGCCATTTCTGTAGCATCTCAAGGGCTGTTCCCATCCTGCCACTGAATTGCAAGGACGGTTTCAAAAATTAAAATGTATCTGGGGTGGGGGTATTACCAGGCCATAACACTGACAGACACCTCCTTGACATGCAGCTAGTCTTAACAACCAAGTATGATCATTCCAATTGCCTTGTTTTCTAGTGAAAATAGAGTTCCTACTAGTGTTATTTTCAATGCAATGTTAATAATACTTCCCATAATACTGTCTTGAAACTGTGTGTTAACCCCACCCTAGGATTCTATTTTCATGAAATTGAGTTTCTGCTGCTGCTGTGGCAGGTTTGGCAGTGATTTGCCCACTCCTGCCATAGACAAAAAGCTATGTATTATCTTCTCCCTATGACAGCTACAGATTCATTACACCGTCAAAAAGCAGACTCTTGGTTATAGCAACCACACAGAATCTTAAAGCATTTTATAACTATTTACTACACTCATTAAAGTTTTGTGAACAAGAGCCCACTTAGGTCTGAAAAACTGCAATCATAATGGAGAAACAATGTGAATATGAAGTATGTGGTGTATGTTCCATGTTCAGCAGACAGTATATTTACAGCTGTGCTACAAAAGCAACTTACCTCACCAAATGCACCCCTACCAATGACTTTTATGATTTCAAAGTCATCTCGATGAAGCTGCATCTCCTTCACCAATTGTGTAAATGGTTTTGCTGTTAAGAACAAAAGGAAATCACAAATTAAAATCCATACCATGCAAATATGTCTACAAATGTTATTAGCATGCTTGCCCTAACCTGTTTATATCTATAGCAGTGTTTCTCAAACTGCTGCTCCAGGCGTTTTGGACTTCAGCTCCCAGAAATCCCAGTCAGCTTACCAGCTGTTAGGAATTGTGGGAGCTGAAGTCCAAAACATCTGGCGGAGAACAGTTTTAGAAACTCTGATCTACAGCATGGTATGACAGCACATGTGAGTGCCTACACACTTTTTGCATTCACAAAACCATCACATCAACTAATTTGTTTGTAATGTTACTGTCACCAAAAGATCCTTACATTAGGATCTGTTACTGGAAATCTCAGAGCCTCAATTCATAGTTGCCACAGTAACACTAAGAACACAATTTGGTAGTAATTCAAGGGCAAAGGCCGGCTTACCATCTTATGTTTTTTCAGATTAAAGAGAATGTAGAATAGCACCAGTGTGCTGAATAGAGTTATATATAAACTACTGTAGTCAAATCAGAAATGAGAAAAAGTGTATTAAATTAACATAAAGTGCAGAAGGAAGTGCATAGGTAAACATTTATGTTTAAACAAAACCCAAATAAAGTGAGCATATTCCTTCCCAAAACATAACATATGTTTCAAACCAAGTCTGTAATGTCTACCTCACTGATACTCTCCCTCACACACATACAGCTAAGAGTAAGTTCAATGTAAGGTGAGAGCCATTCTTGGGAGTAGCCTACATCATCAAGTCAATCATTACCTTTGTTTGTTCTTTCAGTCAATTTTTAGGCCACCAACTTAAGAACAGTCATCACCACACAAAAGACAAAACAAGCCTGATTCACAGACAACTAGTGAGATCATAATTCAAAAGTAAACTGGAACATAAAAGACATTGTTTCTGAGCAAAGACACCAGCCCTTTTCTCAAAAATATACAGAAACTCACTGTTTCTGTAAAATTGTTATCTGGCAATACTGAGCATTAAGAAGTCATATTAATATATTAAGACCCAACAATCCATTTCCCTTACCTACTCTGTCTACATCATAAGCTCCTTGTGAAGCTGATAGGTGCAAATGCACAGTTCAAAATTATACCACTTGAAAATGCAAAACATTCTCTCTCCCTTGACCTGGTACACAGACAGAAAACTCTCCACCGGGAGTAGGAAGTGAGGAAGACTACATTATAGACAGATTGAATAAACAATAACAAACTACTTTCATTACAGTAACCCAAAAAAGGGAAACGCTAAAGAATGTTCAAGCTCTTGTACAGTGGAATTTATTTCACATGCCAGTAAGATTTATTTATTTATTTACAGTATTTATATTCCGCCCTTCTCACCCCGAAGGGGACTCAAGGCGGATCACATTATGTACATATAGGGCAAACATTCAATGCCCATAAACACATCGAACTGAGACAGAGACAACAGACAGACAGACCCAGAGGCAATTTAACCTTCTCCTGAGGGGATGTTCGATTCTGGCCACAGGGGGGAGCAGCTGCTTCATCATCCACTCTGACGGCACTTCCTCATTCCAATGTCGTAAATTAGTTAAACTTGCCTCCCCACTTTTATAAGTGGTACCTTATTTCCTACTTGATAGATGCAACTATCTTTCGGGTTGCTAGGTCAGCAACGAGCAGTGGCTATTTTTTATTTTTAATTGACGGGTGCTCACCCCGCCACGGGCTGGCCTCGAACTCATTACTTCTTGGTCAGAGTGATTTATTGCAGCAGCTGTTTACCAGCCTGCGCCACAGCCACAGATCTTGAATGCTCAAGATCCTACAAGGTAGACTACAGCAATACATGGAGAGACAGTTGCCTGGTGTACAAGCTGGGTTTAGAAAAGGCAGAGAAATGAGAGACCAAATTGTCAATATCCGCTGGATAATGGAGAAAGGCAGGGAATTTCAGGAAAACATCTATATCTGTTTTATTGACCATTCTAAAGCCTTTGACTGTGTGGATCATAACAAATTGTGGAAAGTTCTTGGTGGTAAGGGAATACCAAGTCACCCTGTCTGTCTCCTGAGGAATCTGTATAATGACTAAGTAGCAACAGTAAAAACAGACCACGGAACGACAGACTGGTTTAAGATTGGGAAAGGAGTACGGCAGGGCTGTATACTCTCACCCTTCCTATTCAACTTGTATGCAGAATACATCACACAACATGTAGGGCTTGAATAATCCAAGGCTGGAGTTAAAATTGCTGAAAGAAACATTAGGAACCTTAGATATGCAGATGATACTACTCTGATGGCTGAAAAGAGGAGCTGAGGAGTCTTATAACCAAGGTGAAAGAAGAAAGTGCAAAAGCTGGGTTACAGTTAAACATCAAGAAAACCAAAATTATGGCAACCAGACTGATTGTTAAAGTAATGGTATTCCCAGTAGTAACCTATGGATGTGAGAGCTGGACCATAAGGAAGGATGAGCAAAGGAAGAGAGACGCTTTTGAACTGTGGTGGAAAATTCTGAGAGTGCCTTGGACCGCAAGAAGATCCAACCAGTCCATATTCCAGGAAATAAAGCCCGGCTTCTCATTGAAGGGAAGGATATTAGACGCAAAGATGAAGTACTTTGGCCACATAATGAGAAGACAGGAAAGCTTGGAGAAGTGAATGATGGTGGAGGAAAAGGAAGGAAAAAGGAAGAGGGGCTGACCAAGGGCAAGATGGATGTATGGTATCCTTGAAGGGACTGGCTTGCCCTTGAAGGAGCTGGGGTGGCGACAACCGACAGGAAGCTCTAGAGTGGGCTGGTCCATGAGGTCACGAAGAATCGAAATCGACTGAACAAATAAACAACAACAACAACCCATAAGGTAATTTTTTGTGCTTTTTCAACACTGAAGATCAAATACATTGTTGCTTGTTTGAGGAAACATTTACAAGGCTAGGCTTTCCCATGAACTAGTTGTTCTTGGGCAATTTAATTGTTCAAGAAGGGAACCAAAGGGCCTTGTCCTTGATTGTTCACCATCTATTAGTAGAAGTAGTAGAAGGTAATTGCCTCCCTGGACTCCCCACATATCCTTAGAGTTTTCAGAGTTTAGGGAATCATCTGGAGCAAGTATCTGGAAAACAGGTTAGGCTGGAAGTGAAGGGGAAGAAAGTCCTATCATGCTATCAGGCTTCCACAAGGGCCACACTGGACTTCTCACCTAATAAATACTGAGTGTAGAGTCACATTTTCTGGTATTATATGTACTGAGATTCAATAGATAGCATGCTGTCTGTCTTGTGATTAGCAAGCACATACAGACTGAATGCACTCACCCACATCTACAATTTGCTACATTCAGATTGTATCCTAAGCTTTCACTTGTCTTAAGCAGTCTTCATGGACACAACTCTGCTTTCCTTTGAGAAACTAGTGTGGGAATACATTCATATTTTTACTGAGAAAACTATGTTGTAAGAAAACTCAATATATTGGAGACTAGATACTGAAACAGGGGGTTAATTAAAACTGGAAATATCACCTAAAGTTACAAGATATTTCAAGGGAAAATATGTTATACTTCAAAGTCCAAAGAACAGTATGCCTCTTTATGCTTTCATTTCTCCAGTTACTCCTTCAACCCAATCTGAGCCTCCTTCAAATGATTACCCAAGCTTCTTGTTTACATCATATTTCAGTGTACCTTCTTCTTTAAGAATGCAGAACAGAAGCACACATACTGTGCAAGATTAGATATCTAGGCATAGCCCAATAGGTCTGACTGTTTCTCCAGCACATCATGACTTACCAGCATATTTGTTTCATGACAAAACAGATAATACTTTCCTCATGTACGCATTATCTTGCACACTCTGACCATATATGAATTAACTCTGTGTAGATCTGTATATGTGCAGAATGAGGTGGTAGGGTCCTAAAGGAGTAACACTAATGGATTAAAAGCAAGATACAATGTTTCTGGATTCTTTGCAACATGAACCATGGAAGGAAGGGCAGGGAAAGTGAGTCCTTCAACCCAATAATCTGCAAAACTGCACCACTTCTATATAGTTTAGCCTCCTCATTCAGGAGTGTACCCATCAGGCACAAGAAATATTAAGACAGCTATTGTCATGGAGCCCTTCCAGGAACAATAAAGGCTCTGTGCTATCTATCTTATGTACATTTACTTCAGAGTAAGTTACACTGAACACACGGAGGGCACTTCGATATATACACTAGACTTGTAGGATTCTTCATACCTAAGGATGCTTTCAGTCACAATAGGTAAAAAAGGGACTTTACTCTTCCCATGCAAGCAGATAAAAGAGTAATCCTCCTGCAAAAATATTGAGCTCCTCACCTTAAAAATATTTCCACAGTCCCTGCTTCACAACATAACAGAAAAACAGAAGAGTTGACAGAAGCTGGGTTACAACACTGTACCTATCTCAAGGTTGGACTTCTGTAATGTGCTTTCCTTTGGGCTACCTCTGTATCAAATTCAGAAACTCCAGTTGGTTCAAAATATGGCAGCCAGATTGGTTACAAGGACATCCAGGTGTGAGCATACTACATCAATACTAAAATAACTCAATTCGCTGCCAATTAGTTTCTGGGCAAAGTAAAAAATGTTGGTTTTGACCTTTAAAGCCCTACACGGTTTGGGTCCAGGTTTTCTCCAGTATCGCCTTCTGTTACGGGTTTGTGAAAAAACAAACTGCGTGCAGTCCTATCCAGACTTATCCAGCTCTTTTGTGCATCCACAATGAGCAAATACAAGCCAAGAAAACGGGAAAAATCAAAGTTTACTCTTAAGTAGCAGAGTCAAGGAGAAAACAAGTAGCTTCAAAAACACAAAACCTCCAGCTTGAAAAATAACTCAGTCCATCTGGAGCAACAAACTCACATAAAGTTCTTTGCATTAAATTCATGCATCTTCTTTGGAGATTTCTTCTTCAATGGTGCAAGGAGACAAGCATAGTAGGCTCTCAGCCAGGAACTTACTCCGAGTAAGTTCTGAAGCAAGCGATTCAGTAAGTCCCAAAATGCGTTACAAACATTCCCCAAGTTATACCCCATTCAGGGAGTGGTTCAAGCTTGTTA
This sequence comes from Anolis carolinensis, assembly GCF_035594765.1. Taxonomy (NCBI): domain Eukaryota; kingdom Metazoa; phylum Chordata; class Lepidosauria; order Squamata; family Anolidae; genus Anolis; species Anolis carolinensis. The sequence goes on from NC_085841.1 coordinate 349,990,130, forward strand.
TCCTTGATTGTTCTAATTACCCAACTATGAATTGTGATTGACCAGGTGTTTTCCCCTTAACACACACACACAAGTGGTGATCCCAAAAAAACTTAAGTCAAATACATCCATATGCAACAATACCTTCCCCCATACAATCCGCCCTAAACACTTAGATCTTCTGGGGGGAGGCTACTCTAGCCAGCCAGAACCGGACTGGCAAACGTCACCCAGAAGACCTTTTCATTGGCCACCCCATCTGAAGACCTGTATCTTCCGGAAGGCCTACCCAGCCAGTTTTAATCATGAATTTTAAACTCACATCTTATGTTTTAATCTTTGTTCTGTGTATTTTAACATGCATTTTATAGAAATATGTTTTAATCTTTGTTCTGTGTATTTTAACATGCATTTTATAGAAATATGTTTTAATATGTGTATTTTATAGAATATTTAAAATGATTATGTGTTTTTATGACAGTTGAATGAAAATTAATGCCTCCACCTTAACTCCTCAACAGATGGCAGTCCTGGTATGCGGCAGGTACTGGCTTGTTCAGTAGACTCTCCTCTATAGTTGCATTTGGCGGGAAGCCTTAGCATTGAACGGTTGTGTTGTTAAAGTGCGAAGTATGGAACCCTGCGCAGACTTAAACAATTGTGATGTCTCATGGGCCATGTAGTCCCGTTCCTAGTACTATTGTGGCAGACGAAGAGGAAAACTTGGGTTTCCCACCGATTCAGCCAGAATTGGAGCCCTTGCACCTGCAGGATGTTTGCCCTCAAGAAGTCAGCCAAACAAGCCTTGGGCAGAATTCTCCCCTGTTCTCTCGTAAGGATAATTATAATAGAGATAGAGGCGCTAGGGAGGCGAAGCGCCGAAGCGCCAGAATTGCTGCCAGACAATTAGCTGATTAAGCCTGTTTCCCTTGGGAAATCTTAAGGAGTCATGCATCTGGACACAGTATGGGTTTCACTTCTTGTTCCCCAGGGAAAGTGTTCCTTGGCAGGAAAACAAGATCCTATATAGGTGTTTACCCGCAAGGAGATCCTTGCGGAGTCAATTCGTCAGCTTCAGGAGTGAGATCGTGTGTGGACTACGCTACTCCAGTTCCTTGTTTCCAGGACCTTGCCACGGACCTTGTTCTAGTTCCAAGCCTGCCTTGTTCCCCGGACCTCGCCACGGACCTTGTTCTTGCTTCTTGCTTCTTGTTGCCTCGTATCAAGTCTTGTTTGCCAAGAATCTAGTTTGTTTTCCAGCCTTGTTGTCAAGCTCCATTGGACTAAAGGACCCTGTCATTTCCCCACACTTGCTCGGCAAGTGTGTGTTTCGGTTATTGGATTATAACTTTGGACTCTAATATCTCATATTGGACATTGATTTCCTGGACTATATTTGACCTTTCCTGAAAGGCCTACTTCTGAACTTTATTCTTCACTTGTTTTTATTGACTATATATATTCCTTTAATAAAGATATTACATAGATTCTGGTCTCTGCACATGGTTATTGGTGCTCTGCAGCCTGGGTCCTGACAGCAATGTGCAGTCGAATTCTTGACAACAGAAAGTGTCACCCCAAAGGAGATTCATTAGAAAATGCAAGCTGTTGAGTACTGTGCACTGTTAGGTGAGTAAGTTTAAAGATGTTGAGGTGGGAACATCTGACTTGTGTGACAAACAAAGAGTTGGACGTCCTGTGACAGCAACCATCGAGTTTCACAAGCAAAAGGTTGACAGATTGATTCAGGATGATCGCCGTAACACTCAGAGAGAAATTTCAAGCATAATTGGCATTTCACAAGAACATGTGGGTCACATTATTGCTTTCTTGGCTATCAGAAGATCTGTGCACGATGAGTACCCAGGATGCTGAAATGAAAGCGCACAGACTTTAAATTTGCCAGGAACTCCTTTCACGTTACAAGAATGAAGGTGACGCCTTTCTCCATTCAATTATGACAGGAGACGAAACGTGGGTACGCCATTACGACCCGGAGACGAAGCATCAATCTATGGAGTATCGACACAAAGACCCGCCCCAGAAAAAAAAAAATTCAAGACACAGCCCTCAGCTGAAAAAATCATGGCAATAGTGTTCTGGCATGCAGATGCTGTTATCCATGTTGATTTCCTTGAATGTAGAACGGCAATAAATTCAGAATGTTACATCACAACACTGTGAACTTTGAAATGACGGCTAATACGGGTCCAAAAGGAAAAGAGAAATGTTTTCCTGCAGCATGACAATGCCAGACCACACACTTCACATGCCACCACAGCAGAACTTCAGAGACTGGATCTCACCACTGTATGGTATCCTCCATACAGTCCAGATTTAGCACCCTCTGACTTTCATCTGTTCCCGATAATGAAAGAAGATCTGTGGAGACATCATTATGCTTCTGATGAAGACATTGAGAGAACTGTGAGACGCCGGTTGCGGAAACAGAGTGTCAAATTCTTCCATGACGCCTTCAGAAAACTTGTTCATCGTTGGCAGAAATGTATCCAATTGTCTGGTGATTATGTGGAAAAGTGAACAGTGGTAGTTAAAGAGCACATTCTAAGGATTATTTCTGCGTTTGATTTATTAAAATATTCCCATCCAAACCCAAGTAATGAAGGCGAAGGCATTAGTCTTCATTCAACCCTCATATATATATTGTAATCCGCCTCAAGCCACAAGGAGAGGCGGGAAAGAAGTAAAATTATTATTATTATTATTATTATTATTATTATTATTATTATTATTATTATTATTATTATTATACATATATTTAGGGCCTGCAGTAAGAAATGTGAACCTCTGCATCCAGTTTGAAATGATGACGTTCATTCTAACTCTTGAAGATTGTGCCATCTCATTCTGCTGCACCTGTAGGTCACGATGACAAGGTTAAGCATTAGGATTATTAAACAATGTAGGAAAAATTTAGATGGTGCAACTTAACAATGGAGGTGAGCCAACCTGTCACAACGTGTCCATTTCTTATAGGACAGCTTGCCTTGTTACAGGAAGCTAAATTAGATGGCACATAGCTTTGGAATTTCTGCCTTATTGAAACCCCAATACTGACACGTTAAGAAACAACAACATTTTTCAAAAGCATTTCTGTTAGACCTCTTGTTCCACAGTAAAAGCCAATATCCGTTGTTGATCTACTTACTGCATGTAAGTAATACATGAGAAATATTACTGTATTCCTATTTGCTGTAGATTACCCTCAAACCTTCTCCCCCCCTCTCTCACCAATATCACTAAGCTTTAGTTCACTAGAACACAAACTTCTGCTACCCTGTTTCCCCTAAAATAAAACATCCCCAGAAAATAAGACTTAGTAGAGGTTTTGCTGAATTACTAAATATAAGGCCTCCCCTGAAAGTAAGACCTAGCAAAGGTTTTGTTTGGAAGCATGCCCGCCGAACAGAACACCAGAGCATGCAGGATCGGTAAATGTACATACCATAGATTGTTGTACATGGAAATAATGGTAGTAACAAGAAATTCTTGATAGGATTCCGTTTGTCTGGTTATGCTGGTTTGTGATGACAACTACTGTACAATATATAAATGTTCATTTTTTTGTTCAACAATAAATGGAATTCTTCTTCATGGAAAAATAAGACCCCTGAAAATAAGACCTAGAGCATCTTTGGGAGCAAAAATTAATATAAGACACTGTCTTATTTTTGGGGAAACACGTTATAATCATTTGTCATTTTTTTGCTGTTTTTTTAAAAAATAAAGATTCTGCAAAAATGCCCTCTAAGAAGGAAATAGTGATCCACTTATTTTTGCATCCAACTTTAGCTTTATTATAACATTTCTGGAGTGAAAATTAGAACTACATGGAAATTTTCACACACTATTTACACAAACCAACACATAGTATTCAATGTGTCGTGTTACTCAATGGCCTGGATACAAGTGCAAGAAAAACAAATTCTTCTACGTCTATCATACTACAATAGTTTTAATTCTTACTGTTTTGACAAGGGTGAAATGAGAGCATATTGAGAAAGTATGCTATGAGGAAATGTTAAGAAAATTAAATCAGAACAAAAAGATTTTTACCTCTCTTTTTAAGTCTCATTTTCAAGAGAGAGAGAGAGAGAGAGAGAGAGAGAGAGAGAGAGAGAGAGAGAGAGATCTGTTTATGACTTCTTGGCCTTTTCACGTGTTTGCTAGTCACAGCAATTAAGGTGACTCCCTTTGACCAACTGCATGCTTGAAGGGACAAATAAATAGCAGGCTATATAAACTGATCATATTGCATTATAGATTCTTCTAAAGGATTCCGCAAATCCATGTCTATGTTAACTGTGAATTTAATTTTAAACAAATCCCTACTAGCGCTTTAACAAAGAGAGGAGAATCTTTTCATTTCTTTCTGTTATTCACTGGAAACTATCATATACCAGATGGACAGACAGTTTGATCTAGCCCACTACTGCCTGTTCCAAATGGCTTTCCAGGTTTCTTTCATTACCTGCTACTTCACCCTTTTAAATGTAGATGCAAAGGAAGGAAACTGTAGCTTCAGTGGGCAATAACAGTAATCTCCAATTGAACTGTACACCTTCACGGTTTGGTAACATGCTACGATCATATCATCTCAGGAGTACATTCACATTTTACGCTAGAGCTGCCAAACCCTTAATCAGTTACACTTCGTAAACATAATTCATATAAAAATGTAAAGGACCAATGTGCTGTAACTTGCCTTGAGGTATTTTAGTTTAAACAGCATATTTGATAAACCATACATGAGAATATATGTTAGTATAACTCTCAGAACTACAGTGCAGCTTTCTCTGCAAAGAAACAGACAGCTGCCAAAGGTGGCCCTTGCCTCAGTACGTTTCCTGACTAGGTACAGAAACAAAGTGCAACACCTCGTATTAATTTATGGAGCTGTGAATCAAGAGAACCAATTATTTTACTAAAGCATTCTGTTTGGCAATTTTAACCATATTGTGAATCTAGGTAATCCTGCTTCTTAGTTTTTCATATTATCTACACACCCAAAAAGATGCTGACAAAAGAGAACACTGCAAACTGAATCTTCAGATGTCTGTACTCTGGATTACATGTCACTGTTCCCTATAGGGAGTATCACTCCTGTGGTAAGAGTCCCCATTCATCCTAATGTAGTACAATATCCAACATGAATATTAGCTTCCATGTAGATAATTTTCCATACTATGTACTAATGATGGTTCGCAGGAACTGGGAATCCACTACACCAGAAGTGTCAAACTCATTTTTCATCAAGAGCCACATTAGCCTTATGGTTGCCTTCAAAGAACCATTTGTAATTGTATAAATAGAACTATGTTGCCCTGGCACTGAAAACCTTGCGGGTCGCATTAAATGACATGGTGGGTCAGATTCGGCCTGCAGACCTTGCGTTGATACTAGTGAGAAACTTACCACTGCAAAGCTTAGCAGCTTTGGCAACAAAACTTGCAACCTGAAACGGTAATGCAGATAGGTCTCTAATGCTCTTTTCTGTAATACAGTAGTGTGTCACTTATCCAAGCCTTGCTTATCCAAACTTCTGGATTATCCAAGCCATTTTTGTAGTCAATATTTTCAATATATTGTGATATTTTGGTGCTAAATTCATAAATACAGTAATTACAACGTAACATTCCTGCTTATTGAACTACTTTTTCTGTCAAATTTGTTGTATAACATGATGTTTTGGTACTTAATTTGTAAAATCATAATCTTATTTGATGTTTAATAGGCTTTTCCTTAATCCCTCCTTATTATCCAAGATATTCGCTTATCCAAGCTTCTGCTGGCCTGTTTAGCTTGGATAAGTGAGACTCTACTGTATTTTGTATCTTACAATATTCAGAAAAAATATTGCAAAATACTCCAAAAACAGAAGTGTGAACCTACCTGGCATATGATGGTGTTCTTGTTTTATTTTAAAATCTACTATAATTTCAATGAATTGCGAGATTAAAGTTGGAAAAGAAGGAAAGTAATGTTAGCATTCCTAAACATACATATTCTATATGGTAACAATACACCAATGCCACAAGCAGTTAATATAACAGGGATTTTTATGGAAAGGTAATTTATCCCTACTGTTCTGTAACATAAACCCTTAAATATATCAATTTGATTTCAGAAAAAATCCTTTTAAATGCACCATTTACTTCAGTTTCTCTGCCAAGAACAATAGTGGTTTAAGTTGTGTTTGCTACTGGGACTGTGCAGAAAGATTTACATAAAACATGTTTCCATTAAAAGATAGAAATCAAGAGCAATAATTAGTGAATATAAATGTGTGGCACACCTTTCTCTTCATTTCACTTCCTATTAAGAAATTGCAGTAAATGTTTTCAACTATGCTCTATGCTCCACACCCTTTTTTCCTTTCTTAAAGAGAATTCTAACTGAAATGTCAGTGAAAAATGAACCTTTGCCTTCAGCAAAAAAATCATTAAAACATTTAAAAAGGCATTCACTGCTGCTATTAGTTGTAATAGATGCAGTGAAACAAGAGACCTCCTTAAAATGTTGGCAGAAAAGTCAATCTTCACTTTAGAATTGTTTGTTTTACAAATGTCATATTCTACAAGGGAAATGCCATTACTGGTACAGCTCATTATATTATCTGCAATAATTTTTCAATATGGCTATCTTTTTTTTTAAAAAAAAAAAAGATCTATAAGAATTGCTGTATATACTTGTGTATAAATTGGCCTCGTGTATAAGTTCAGGGCACATTTGTAGGCCAAAATTATGGATTTTGATGTCAACAATGAATAGGTCAAGGGTCATTCCAAGGAGAGGGGAAAGTGCCAGTGCTGCCACCTCAGTGATCCAGCTATTCCTGGCCACCAAATGCTCTTTCTTCATCAACACATTCAAGAAGGCCAGAAGTAAGCTAGAGACAGTAGATGAGTTCAGTGCTTCCTTGAAATCTCATCACAGACTAAGCTCTTACACCTTTCTCTACTTAGAGAAAGGGATGATTCATTTATTTGGTAAGAGTTAAGGTACAATATTTACATTGACTCGTGGATAGATTGACTCAGATTTGGGGTGGATGTTTTGGACTAAAATTTCTAAATTTATACATGAACATATAGAGGCAGTCCCCAAGATAAGATCAGATAGGTTCTATAGGTTTGTTCTTAAGTTGAATTTGTAAGTCAGAACAGGTACATTTTTAAGTGTAACTCCAGTCACACACACATACACACACATACACAGCAAAGGGAAGGGTTAGCACCCCTATGGAGTTTGTTTTGCTGACACCTTTTCCTAATGATAACTCTTTCAGGAATGAATTTCCTTTCCTAGAGGTAGATTTCTCTCACTTCCTGTTATCTTAGCCCTGTTCTTAACTATGAGTTGTTTGTAAGTCAGATATCGGTAACTTGGGGACTGCCTGTACAGGACACTCTACTTAAAAGAATTACAAAACTGTTTACAAGTAGTATGTTTTGAAATCTGTAAATTCCTTCATGACCCTCCACTGGAGATAATAAAAGATAAAACCCAGAGCACCAGTGCCTGAATTGATGCTGTTTTACAAACCCTGATTCACAAATATTCCAATATCATTGGTACACCATGGCTAAAGTCAGGAAGAAGAAAAAGCTTTCTCAATCTCTTAACCAAGTATAAGAAGCCAGGATTATTTTTCTTGTTCTTTGAATGTACAGACAGCTGATTCATAGGTCATTTCATCACACACCTATTTTGAAAAACTGGCCAAAGTTCAAGGTTTTTCCAGAAACAAAGAAGGACTTTTGAATTTCTTCTCTTCTAATTTTTTGTAGTTACTATTTATTCAACAAAATATTGGTAGTTAACAAGTTGTAGTATAAGTTCAATTTTAACACAGTCCTGCAAAACCGAGTCACAAAACATTTTTAAATGTATGATGATTTTTACAGAATTTGGCATTGTGAATCCAAAAATGACCTCAGATTAGACCCATCGTATACAGTTTTTCCACAACTTGCATTGATATATTTACGTGGTGATATGTGACTGAAAAAAGTATTGAAATTAGTAATACCATTTGTGAAAGAAGTGTATGTCGCATGACATTTAATCATGTTTTTCTAAACTGACTCACAAAAATAAATTTAAAACAGCTAAAATACTGAAAGGTTTTCTCTTTACATGCCTGTATTTAGATTTATCAGTAAATATCATATTGCGCTATTAATTGATATGTCAACCTATTTTAACCTACAATCTATTTCATTCCTCAATCAAGCAGATGTGAGATTTTAATTGCAAAATTCACACATAACTCGTTTAACAAGGTAAGTATTTTGCAACCTTATAAAGTAGAGTTATAATGTTCCAAAGTTCCAGCCACCTGCCAGAAGTAAGCATTTATTTAACAGATAAAAGAATTTCCCCACTTGCTTCTGCACTTACAAACATTCCTGTCAAATGAATTTTAAAAATATTTGCCTGGATAAAGGTTAATGTTAATTTGGAGTCAAAGGAGGCAGAACACTTTCCTTGTCTTCTTCCTTTTTTATATAATACTGTCTCCACACACCAGATCAGAAGGCAAAACAGTATGAAGAATACATTATAATTCACACAAAGATCACACAGTTCCACAGGAAGAATGGAAATATATATCCTGTTAAACACTAAGATAAACACTAGTGTCTGCATGACACTTATTTTCAGCATATTTGTCAGTTCTAAGATATACAAAAATGCATATTCTCTAGTTCTTAAACATAAATCCCAAAATGCTGTGTTTTTGAAATTCCATGGACATCATGGTGACAACTGTTCAGAAGCAAATGGCCTACTAAATATAACATGTGAGTACTGTATAAAAACCTAGGCAAATAAAAATATAATGCTGCAAATAACCTAATGCCATCAGAACTCAATATCAAGAGAATAGTCTCCTTGAAAATTGAGCTATTAGCTTTATATTTTGGTCAGACAGCTACCCATGAAACTTAATTATAACTGGACTGAATAACATTCAGAATGGTTCAGATAATGACAAATAAAACAAAATTTAAAACTGTGTAATAATTTGCCAAAAGATATTCTATTACAATGCCATACAACTACTACTAATATCACACACAATTGATTTTTTAAAAATAAGCATGATAATATTTTAGTGCAGAATGATAACATTTCAGTGGAGTATGCAATTCACTCATCTAATTATTCTGGCTGGCCAAGCTGAACAGTGGCCATTTCTATGACTACTTACCGAAGCAGTTATAGCCCACAATTTCAACGAGTACAGTATTTTCCAGAAATGACTAGTTAGATGTAAACACTGTAAAGAAACCTTAAATTAAGGCAGCACGTCTGAAGAAAATTTACTTCAGAGTGCAGGAAACTGCCAAACACATGTTTTTTAAAAAAATATATATAAGAAAATTACAGTGAATATGTGCCCATGGACTCAATATTCACTTTTTTTACATTAATAAATTCATGATAATTGCATTACAAATAAATAATCTCTCATGAATTCAATAAGAGACTATTCCCATAAAATAACCATACATATTCCTGGACACGGTATTTTATTCGCTATTCACCTCTCTATTTAGTAGTCCCCGGGTTTTTTGAATAACAACTGTATAAAGATAAAACAAATCTTCCTAGTATTTCTTAAGGTAGGACAGGGCTCAAAATGTATCTAAAAAAAAAATCAACATTTTGCATACCCAGGTAATGGTTTGATGAGATTTACATATCCATGGATACTGTATCCATAGCTTCTACAGTTTCAAAATATTTCAGGGGAGCGGGGAAATGTCAAAAAGCAGACCTTGATTTGCCATTGTACATGAGGGACAACATTTTGCTATGTCATTGTATATAACATGTATTGGCATTCATGAGTCCTGAAACAAAATCCCAGTGGAAACCAAGGGCCCACAATATTTTCTGTCCTTCAAGTGGCCACTCAAAGCAAATACTCATATGGATTTTCCAAACTTTTTGTTTTCATGACTTTTGAATATATTGCTTCATTTTAAATACTAACCAGAACACAGGTGATGAAGATATTATAACACATTTAGTAATGTCAGTTTCAGTAAATCAGAAGTGGGAAATGAGCATTCTGAAGGATTTATTGACACTGGGCATATCTTTTACAGTTGCCAAAGCCTCATGTTAGTGTCTCAAAGTCTCCCGATCCTCACAATTTAAAAATATGGCATAATATTCAGACTATTTGTACATGAAAACTTTGCACAAGGGTCCCCAAGTACTCAAACACCCACTAGAAACCTGCTCCTTGATCTCTCCCTCTCTTTCTCTGTGGTAGTTCCTCTCATACTACTATTCCAGTTGCCATTTTGAGAAGCACTCCAACAAAAAAGGATATATTTTCATATGTTATGGGGTATATCCCACACTGCATCTGTGGGAAATGGGTCCCCCAGTCCTTAGATAGTTGCCAATGATTTTAGTAAGGAACCTATCCAGTTTCCAGGCAAGAAGTTTTAGATAAACTTCCCAGTAAGCATATTACTATTTATCAAAAAAGCAAACTATCTGGTTTTAGCTTTTTGTAAGAGGACATCAAACAGCTATATTTCCAAACATACCCATTTGAACTATTTCCACATTTATAAGCGAGTCAGTGATGCGGGTTTGATCTTGACAAATGATAATATTCCTAGGCAATTAGTATTTCAACAGTAGAATAAATTCAATAAGGGCTTAACCTGCTCTGAGTTCTCATACCCAGTAAAACTTCTCTTGCTGTTAATGAAACTATAAAATAAAAATTGTATAATTTTTTATCTTTTCTCTTAAAAAGCTAGAGAAACATCTGTCCCCAAGGTTGACAAAGAGCTTGAAAGAAGGAAGCTCAAGTTAAAAGGAGGACGCAACCGACCTTATACCCTCCCACAGAAATAATCCATTATCTTCTTGCAGCTGTCACCCTTTTTAGTCTTGATCAAAGAAGCATTTCCCATTTCCTGAACAATTCTAGAGGCCTAAGCAATACAAATATAATGTATTTCCTATCAATGCTTTTATTTTAATGCATATGTTGTAAGTATTGATATATACTTTTAGAAATAACACTAATCTTTTCAAAGGAAAAAAACATACAATTCTGAGAAGGCTAATTTACATGATTATACACAACAGAAAAAGATACTAAGAAACAGGCTCCCTATTCTCACTCTAAAACATAAATAACTGAAGACACGCAGCTAACCAAATGGTTACAGAGACAGCATCTTTGATATATGGACATTGTTTCACTGGGTACAGAAAGATCTCCTGAACTTTCAGGCATGAATAAACACAGTCTCCTCAAAACCCAGCATTCATGCAAGTGACATAGGAAGAAATGCAATCTTATGTGTAAAGTCAAAGTAGTTGTACAATCTGCTATAACTAAAACATTGGAACTGATAACTGATAACTAAAAATGAAGGCTGCCCTGATAGTTGTTTTATGCCATGCTCCAAGCACACAAGCTAGGTAATACATGGGGTTGTATCCAGCATTATCCATCCAACAGCAAAGTGTTACCTGTTGGAACACAACCCCGCCCCCTTCACCTTGAGACATCTGCTATCGACTGAACTGGGATATTTTGGCCATTCATGGAATTTGATTGGAAGAGGGAAAATGCAAAGTTCCACTTCACAAATAGAAGTTAATCCTCACAACAAAACAACACGGCAGCAAACAGTGCTGGCGGTTTTGCCCTAAGTACACATGCAAAAAATAGAGCCCTTAAATAAGCTGTTTCAACAAGTTCCAACAAGATATTTCACCCATTATCCGAAAAAACTGATTAGCCAGAATTACATAAACTTGGAAGACTACTGGGGCTTCCTTTAAAATCCTCAGCTCCCTTGGAAAACAGCAGAACAAGTACAATGGCAATTATCCATGGGTGATTTTTAATAAAGTATTCTGTGACAACATTATCAATAAAACACATTACTCAGTGTGTTCATTATAATAACATAGCTTATTTTTTTTCATTCTTCTTTATGTACAGAAGGAAGTTATTCAGGACAATCTGAAACACGATATGAGGTGTAAAAGTTAACTGCTCAGGCAGCATTTGATGAGTCTATCATCTCATTTAAACTGAAATTGTTCTTCTACTTATAGAATGCAGCATGCCAGAGATTAGTGGTCTGGACAGATACCATACTGAATTGCTTGCACTGCAGACACTGCAATGACAGGCCAAATTAAAATGTAAATCTGATCATGTAGAATATCACCACACTGACTTGGTATGATTAGTACAGGAAGGTGAGAGACGGTTATATGTATATCACAAAACAGAACACATAGTAAAAAGCATTACAATGTCTTTATCTCTTGTCAAGAGGAATAATAATAACAATATGTATTCTTTATTTATTTATTTATTTATACCCCGCTTTATCTCCCCAAAGGGGACTGAAAGCGGTTTGACATAAAAGTATTGCTATACATTTTAAAATATACAAACATTAAAACAGAATTAAACACAAACAGGACTAAAAAAAATCACCATTTAAATCCACCATAACATATTCAAAGTTAAAAACCACAACACCCTCTGATTAGATCTCAAACATCTTCATCTTTAAAAGCCTGTCTGAATAAAAAGGTTTTAACCTGCCGCCAGAAGGACAACAGGAAGGGGACCATTTTGGCTTTCCCGGGAAGGGAGTTCCAGAGTCGTGGAGCAGCCACTGAGAAGGCCCTGTCTCTTGTTCCCACTTCCGAGCTTGAGATGGAGGTGGGACTGAAAGAAGGGCCTCTCCTGAAGACTTCAGGGCCCAGACAGGTTCATACAAGGGGATGTGGTTGACCAAATAGCCTGGAACTGAACTGTCTAAGGCTTTAAGATCATAACCAGCACTTTGAATTGTGCCCAGAAACAGACTGGCAGCCAGTAGAGCTGCTGCAACATGGGGGTTGTCTGCTCCCTGTAACCATCCCCAGTTAGCAACCTGGCTGCATCTCTTTGAACAAGCTTATGTTTCCGAACACTCTTTAAAGTCAGTTCCACATAGAGTGCATTACAGTAATCCAGATGGAAAGTAACTAAGGCATGTACCACCAGGCCAGATCTGAAGGTTTGTAAAGAAAGGACTTATAAGAGGGGTGCTACATTGTTGTTATCTCTGGACTACAACTATTGTTTGCTCCGACTTCAATGTCAATGGTATGGGGTTCAGCACATGAAGCACCTCATAGTATGAATGTCAGTATTCTGTAATATAGGAGGTCCCCAAGTTATGAACAGGGTAGGTTCTGTAGGTTTGTTCTTAAGTTGAATTCGTATGCAAGTAAACACACATACATTTTAAGTGTAACTCCAGCCATATATAGCTTTGGATAGCAAAGGGAAGGGTTAACAACCCTGTGGTGTTTGCTTTGCTGTCTGTGCCCCTGTTCAGTAGATTTTGCTTCATTTTCTGTCCCTGTGAGAATTGGATTATGAAAAAATAGCTTGTTGTGGAAATAAGGATTGGTGAGAAAGCTTCAGCTGAGACACCTTTTCTCAAAGCCAACATTAAAAATTGTGGCACAGACACTGAGAACTGGGATGCCCTTGCCCTTGAGCGTTCTAACTGGAGGTCAGCTGTGACCAGCAGTGCTGCAGAATTCAAAGAGGCACGGATGGAAGGCTTAAGGGAGAAATGTGCCAAGAGGAAAGCGCGTCAAGCTAACCCTTCCACCTGGAAACCGATGTCTTCACTGCAGAGGCTACGAGGGATCGCTTAAGTAAGTAAGTAAGTAAATGATAACTTTTTCAGGAATGAATTTACCTTCTAGGGCTAGATTTCTCTCACTTCCTGTTGTTTCACTCTGTTCTTAATTATGAGTAGTTTCTAAGTCTCATTTCTTAAATGTCTGTCTCGGATGCTGGTTTCAGTAATAGCTAAAATTGAAAGGAGACTTGGGGGGGAGAGTTTACAGATTGGGTTTACAGATTTTATTTTTTTCATGTCAGGAGCAACTTGAGAAACTGCAAGTCACTTCTGGTTTAAGAACATTGGCCATCTGCAAGGACCTTGCCCAGGGGATACCCGGATGTTTGATGTTTTTACCATCCTTGTAGGAGGCTTCTCTCATGTCCCCGCATGGTGAATTGGAGCTGACAGAAGGAGCTCATCCGCGCTCTCCTCGGATTCGAACCGGCAACCTTCAAGTCAGCAACCCAATCTTCAAGTCAGCAATCCTGCCGGCACAATGGTTTAACCCATTGTGCCACCAGGGGCTCTTACAGATTTTATTAACAGTCCCTATAAACTTCTTCCTTGTAATGAAAGTATTAGTTGCAGAACTTCATGCACAGCACATACCAGTAAAAAAAAAAAATCAAGAGCCAATGTAGAGTAATGCATAACCTCAGAGAGCAAAGTCTCTACACTGAGCAATACAATTAAGAGCTGACCCTGTTCTGCCTCACATGGCTATTATTAAGAAAAAGTAGGGAGGAAAGGCAGGATAATATATATTTCTAAGAACCTTTGAAAAAAAGCAATGAAATCCATGATCCATGTATACTAAACACAGCAAAAATGCAAACTTCGGCTATCAGTTAGGATGTAGCATACACAATATTTCCCAGTCTTAAGAAAATGGAAACACTCCCTACTCTCATACTTAAATTCTTTCCTTTCCTATTTTTACCCTTTTCAGTATTCATTGTGGTGTCTTTCCCAGAGGTTGATGCTAAAAATGAGTAATATCAACCAAGCTCTTTAAATTCAAGTTCAAATCATGGCTTCAGAATTAAAGGACAATATATATATTTAGCATTAATCTCTTGAGCAGATACATAGCAACAGCAACTGTGCAGATAAAGTAGCATGTTCGTACTGAAAAGGAAACTCAAAGAGAATTCATATAGTAATCTGAAGGCAATTTGCTAAAGACATCATTATCAGGAAGGCATTCTATCATTGAAAAATCTAGCTCTTGATTTGAAATTCAACATGGTAAAAAAGATTTTTCACATTTTGAACTGAGCAATTCTTATAATCCTCATTTTAGCAGTTTCAGAGAATTTGCAATAAATTAAAAATCTTAAAAGAAAAAAATGCAAAGCAATATTGTAAGAATAAAATGAGCAGGTTTAATAAGAACTATGACATTGACTGAGGAACAAAAAACCCTAAACATCCATTCTCAGTATAGCACCAACATTCCTAGAAGCATTATAGATCAGAAAGATTGTATTGATATATGTAATAAAAATTACATATGCTCTAAAATGCTGTCTCTATAGAAGAATGTGGCATCTTTTCAAAGGGGTCTCTCCTTAACTTGATACAATTGGCCAAACTGGGCCCTTGTTCAGAGTATTTCACCTCACTTTCTGTCCCTGTGAATTGGATTTTGAACATTTTGGCTTGCTGGTGATAAAGCTTCAGTGGAGACACCTTTCTCCCATGATAACTCTTCCAGGAGTGAATTTCCCTTCCTAAGGGTATATTTCACTCACTTGCTGTTGTCTCACCTCTGTTCTTAACTATGAGTCAAATGTAAGTCGGATGTTTGTAACTTGAGGACTGGATTGCCTGTATTCATCCCTTACCAGGACCGGCCTGAGGAAATTTAAAGGGGTACACAAAAAAAAAAATTTGCGCCCAGCCTCCCGCGCCCTGACACCGCCTCCCCCACCGGGCGGCCTTGCCTCCTGTGGCGCAGGCGGCGGGTCCAGGGCGCGCAGCACGGGAGGTGGGGCCAGACCTGGCCCAACCTCCCGCTGCGCGCGTCCTGTCCCAGCCAGGCTGCGGCGGGAGTCCTTCCAGGCCGCAGCTTAAGCCCAGCCTGGCTGGGTCTTCACCGCCTCCTGCAAGGACTCCCATTGCAGTGCGCGCGCCATGGGAGGCGTGGCCGGTCCCGCCTCCCGTGGCACGCGTCCTGGCCCAGCCAGGCTGCGTGCAGCGGGAGTCCTTCCAGGCTGCAGTGAAGACCCAGCCTGGAAGGACTGCCGCCACACGCAGCCTGGCTGTACCAGGGCGCGCCCCGCGGGAAGTGGACAAGACCTGGCCACGCAGGAACCAACTACTATACTGACCAACTTATAGAAACAATTTCTTTTCTGTCTTCCTAAACTACAGCTAGGATTCTAAAAGGGTAAAACTAGAAATAATTTATCAAAATAATAATTAAATGTTGTTTTGTCTTTTTCTGTAAAGGCACATATTCTTTACCTTATCAATTCCATTTCTGATACCTGGCAAAGGAGGCTTCCAAGCACAAGCAAGAATTATTTTTGCTGCAGAAGATCAGAAGTGGTATGAGTTTCCAGACCATAAATATAATTCTGAAAGCACATCAGGACTGTGGTTCCCAAACATTGGTCCTCCAGCTGTTTTGGACTTCAACTCCCTGAAGCCCCAGCAAATTTGGACAATAGTCAGGTATCCTGGGATTCTGGGAGCCAAGGCCCAAAATACCTTTAAAACCAGAATTGCGGGAACACTGGTTTAGCATATAGTTAATCCTCACCACAATCTCTTCTGGCTAGAGTTGGTAGAAGCAATCCAACCACATCATATGGTCCACATTATCCACCTCAGATAAAAACAACAACAACAACAACAACAACTTTATGTTTATACTCTGCCTCCATCTCCCCAAGGGAACTTGGGGTGGTTTACATGGGGTCAAGCCCAGGTGGTTACAGTCATAGCAAAAAAAACATTCCAAGTAAAAACAGATCCATATAAAACATAGTAAAATCACATCAATAATAACACAAATAGTTAAAAACCTGAGCAGGCTCATAAAAATGAACTGGATCAATGAAAGTGCATGAAGAGAGGAATGTAAACTAGACAAGAAGTAGGTAACCTGAGCCCCATGGTAAGGGGCTTGGGATGAGGCATATATTGAGGTAAGTTTATAAATCTCAATTTACTTGAAATCCTCATAATACAGAAAATATATTGTGGCCTATCTTCTCTTCTCAAACCAACTATCAGTACAGTGCAATGATATCAACCTGCACAGATATGCACTAATGCAGTTAAAAGTAATAGGATCTAAGTGTGATTTCAAGTTCCTCCGCTAAAGGACTATAACTTCAGTAACAGTGACCAACTACATAACTGTCATGGGGGTAAAATTTTCAATTACTTGAGTCAGCAGGCACCTGGCTAAAGCAATCCATGTGTAAGTTTCTGCCTTGGTCCTGAAACATATAACAAGAAAATCATACAGGATCTCCAAAACTAACAATACTATTCCATTTCCTAATTACCTGGCTTTCCGTTGTTCTTTACACATCACTTTAAAGAGCCACCTATAGTACCAAATTCAGAGAAAGTCTTATAAGATACAACCTAAAACATTGATCAACTATATCCAGCAGTCGTAATATTGCAACAGATCTAGTATATTGCAAAAATGTCATTGGAAAGGAAGTAATGCTGATGGTACTGAAGGGATGAACATGCTAGAAAGAAAGAGTAAAATTCATGGTATGAGACAAACCACTTCAAGATGAGCCATGAAAATGTGTATATCTCTCTCTTATATTGCAATTTTACTATTTTCCACATTTTTGTTGTTAAGCACATGTTCTTGTTTCCCTATGGTAGCTCTTTATAAGCACAATCATGTTAACTTTTTTGTATGCAATCTCCAGGAGTCACTGGCCTTTTCAGGCAAAAAAGATTATGTGGTAGTTTGAAAATCTAGGGACTCTTGGGCTAAAAACAACTGCATATTTGATACATAAAAAAGGAGAGAAGAGCATCACTTCAGAACAGCCAAGCCAGTCAAAAAATTAGAAAAAATGACAATTAATGAAGAGTCATAAAACAAAATAAATTATTAATTATATCAACATACTATGAACAGGATGCTTTAGTTTCTTCCTCAAAATACATAAATTGGATTTAAAATATCCATTTAAAATAACTCTCAAAAGTGATACAGAAATATAAGTATATTTATTATCTCTTACAAGTGAACTTTAAGAGACACAAAGACACAAAGAAGCAAAAATAGGAGCTGAAGTCAGATAGTATAACTATCTATACTACAAGTTAGTGAACTTTCTGTTCATTAATTTGCTGTTATAGAAGTTATGAAGATACATAATACCAGGTGCTTTACCTATATTTCAGAAGAAAGTACTGGAAAAACACCTCCAAGAAAAAACTTTTTGCCTACATAAACCCTTTGAAATTCATGGGGTCACCTCAAGTTGACTGGTGAATTGAAAGCACACATGCACGAGCAGATAAACATACACATATATAAGTATTATTTAGAGTTGGCCAAATCGCAGAGATACTGTATTTCCATGTAGTACCAAGTAACTGATTGCCTCAGCTCACAAAATATTCTAGACGCCAAGATTTTCAGTAAGCAATTTTCGTAAATATTCCTATGTGCATATATCAAGTCAAACAGAATCTTAAATTTACAATCACTTCCCCACATATATCAATGGGATCTAAACTTAATATATTATTATTTTAAAAAACACCATGGATACTAGGTGGCCAGAGGTCTGTATAATACTCTTAAGAAAGTTTGAAGCACCTACTGAGTTTTATAGTAACTAATGTTCATGCCGGATATATGGAGACTTGATTTAAATCCATCACAAATATGAAATAACATATAATCCATTTTAAATTTTTCTGAGCATGTTACAACTTTAAAGTTGAAAGCAACACAGAAGCTTAAGAAAAATGAGCCAAGATCAGCCATTTAAAAAATTCCATCCATATGCTTTGTACCTTTCACTGCCATTGTACGTTGCATTACCATATTTAAGTTACAAAACCAGTTTTGACACACATTTCCAACACCTGCTGCCTCTACTATGCTATGTAGGTAATCATTAGAGTGCTCACCATGACAACTACACATTGCTGCCAGCGAATGACAAATCTGTCAGAAAGCTATGAAAGGAAAAACCAAGTACAGTAGAGTTCCAGTTATCTTACTTCCGCTATCCGATACACCGCCAGGGGCTTGCCGGCGCGTCGTATTCTCCCTGTCGCGGTGGCGCTCATGGCTGCGGAGGAGGGGGAGGCAGACTCAGCAGCAGAGGCAGCCATGGAAGGTAAGGGCCCGGGCCTTTGGAGAAACTGGGAGCGTGTTGCTAAACAGCAATGTGGCCCGGGTTTTCCTCAGCCGGGCCCTTGCCGGAGGGAGGAAACTGTTCCCTCTGGTAAGGGCCTGGCCTTCAGAGAACCCAGAGCTTCCCTAAACCGGGCCTCCCTATTATCCAACAGATCCAGTTATCCGACATTCGGCCCAGCCGTTTAAGTCGGATAACCCGAACTCTACTGTACAAAGAAATGTGCTTTCTCACACTTAGGAGTAAAGATCTATATTTAAACTTACTTGTAGGTCTAACTTCAACACAGAAGTTATCACTGTTTAACTACAAAAGCAAAGTGTCACATGCCTTGCCAGTCATGGTTTTGTTGGCATATGCATCAACATCAAAAGCTTATTTTTATTTGCTTTGCTAACACTGACAAATTTATTGATAAACTCGTTTCAGCCACATGGGAAACCATTTCAAATGACAATTCAATTATTCTATGAAACAAAATCTTACACTGCTTATCTTAGGCATGAACTACTTTTGTCCCATCCTACAAAATTTGCAAAATTTACACAAACTAGCTGTGCGAATAACATTTCCTTTAACTGAGTCAAATGTAATTCAGTTTTAAAGTTACAGTAGAATCTCACTTATCCAACACTCGCTTATCCAACGTTCTGGATTATCCAATGCATTTTTGTAGTCAACGTTTTCAATATATCATGATATTTTGGTGCAAAATTCGTAAATACAGTAATTACTACGTAGCATTACTGCGTATTGAACTACTTTTTCTGCCAGATTTGTTGTATAACATGATGTTTTGGTGCTTAATTTGTAAAATCATAACTTAATTTGATGTTTAATAGGCTTCTCCTTAATCTCTCCTTATTATCCAACATATTCGCTTATCCAATGTTCTGCCGGCCCGTTTATGTTGGATAAGTGAGACTCTTTTGTATCAGTGAACTTATGAATGAGGCAGAATACGGACACAGCTTGTAATAATTTGCAGAGGTTTAACTGAAGTTCATTTATCACTACACAAGCCTTCTTCCCATTCTTGATAGCATCACATGTTCACAGAATCACAGTGTGAAGAGATCAAATAAGCCATCTAGTCCAACGAAAAGCACAATCAAAGCACCCCTCACAGACGGCCATCCAGCCTGTTTAAAAGCCTCCAAGGAAGATCATTAGTTTAAGATTAGTTCATATTTCTGTGCACATTTAAATAAACAATGAAAATGAACCCTGATAAGTGCTAATATTGTGATTGTGATAATATGAATAGATGTATGCTTTCATTTTGTGACAGTTACTTTTACCCTCCTCTAGGCACTCTTTCTCCCCCCCCCCCCTCCAAAAACTTCCAGTGAAATACCATGGGCTCTTCCAATCTGCAATCTTTAGATCTGCGAATTCAACTAACTGCAGAACAACATGCCCCATAGTATTACATTGCAGCAAAGTGAACATGAACATGCTGAAATGTGCATGTTCACGTTGCAACCATTTAAGAGTATGGGGTGTGATCACCCATGTCTTTTTGTATCTGAGTGATATGATGGGCCCACTGTATTTCCTTCCCCCAATGAAAATTCTGCTATTTTGTGAAATTTAAAAATCACCCAAAGTCCTCAGGACTATTTCTTGATGCAAAAGCAATAGCATGCCACAACACCTAAACATACAGCGCTTGAAAACAGATGTTTGCAAAAGCAGTTAACAAAATGTTTGTTTTGAACAGCTATCAGCCCTATGGGAATCAGAAGATGACGAACTATTTTGCCTGCTTAAAAATAGGTCACTAGAAGGTAGGTCAAGCAGTTATTCAAACTCAATTTCCATTCATCCAAAAAAGATGGATCTCTAGTTTTTACATAGACGCCTCTTTTTTGTTCAGACATATTCTCAAATTCTTTATTCACCGATTCTTTGTATTTGCACTCAGAAAGAAGCAAGTCCTTGAAAGAAAGAAAAAGAGAGGGCATGTCCATAGACTTATGTGTATATGTTTAGACATTTTAGTCAAAAGTCCAACCCAAGACCTGAGTTGAACTCATGTGTCCATGTGTTAATATGAGTAGTACCTTAACTCTCATAAAAAAAAGAGGAATGATCCCCTTCTCTGAGTAGAATAGAGAAAGACAAAACCTAGTCCATCCCAGGAAAACCTAAAGTAGCACCGATCTATTCTACTTCCTCCACCATGGCACCACCTCAAGCCTTTTTGAATGCAGGGAAATGGCGGCAGCGGCCAAGGACAGCTGGTCCCCTGAGCTGACATTGGTGTTTTCCCCTCTTCACATAACCCTCAACTTATCCATGAGGTCAATTGATACATGAGTATATTATACAGTAGTACTGCAAAAAGCCCAGAGCACTCTGCTGGCAGCGCTCACTTGTCGGCAAACATGACACCATAAACTTAGAGGAATTTTTATCTGTATTTAATAGTGTTTGTTTTTATGTGACTTTGTTATGAATATTGTTTGTTCAGTTCTACTTGTTTTTGTCTGACATGTTGATCGTAATAAATTATTCAATTCAATAATGTAATGTGAAGTACTGTTCAACTGTTTGTTAATTTTTCCATAATGTAACTTCCATTACATGCATTATAATGTAAACCAAAGAAATAGTTTACCCATTAATGTACAATAGACTTTCGGTTTCACTAACACCAATGGGAAGTGGTAGATGCGGGATAAACATAGTAACTTTGAAGCAACTAGAAACTATTAAAATAGGCCTAATTAATGCTATACCCTATAGCAGTGGTTCCCAAACTTATTTGGCCTACTGCCCCCTTTCCAGAAAAAAATATTACTCAGCGCCTCCTGGAAAGGGAGCATGGCTTAGAGGAGTGGGTGTGGCTCCTGCTGGGGGGGGGGGCTGAGCCTTTCCCCTAGTCCAAGATGCAGGGCTGGGAAGGGGAGGGGGAGGTGGGCAGGACCACAAATGGGCGGCCAGGACTGGGATAGGTGGAGTTATGAGCTCTGAGGCAGGGCTGAGCTGCTGTCCCTGTCCTGCAGGGCCTGCCAGGACACGGGGCAGGGCTAGAAGAGGGGGCAGGGCCTCTTCCCAAGTGCCTGACGGGGCTGAACCTCGATATCCCGCCCCCGTGTTCAAACAAGCACCTCAGGGGAGGTATACAGAGGGTCAGCCCTGTCTCGCGCTCTTGGGAAGAAGCCATGCCCACTCCTCTAGCTCCGCCCCCTGTGTCCTAACAGGCGCCTCAGGTGCTCAGCCCTGTTTCCAGCACTTGGGAAGAGGCCCCACTCCTCCCCTGGCCCCGCCCCCATGTCCTAATAGGTGCCATCACCGCTCCCCTGGATCACTGCATCGCCCACCAGGGGGTGGCAGCACCCACTTTGGGAATCACTGCCCTATAGTATACCATACCTTAAATTCTATATTGACTTGATATTAATATTGAAATGTAGTAATTAAAAGCAAATAAAGATAAATGAAGACAAACTTGGTGTAATCTAACATAGTTTGGCTATTATAAAAATGGTTTTGTACTGTATGCAATTTTTGTGAACTGGTAATTAAACATTACTTTAATTTTTATTTAAATATTATTTCTTTGGTCTTTTACCAGTTGCTTGAGAGTTCTGGTTGCTTGGGTTCCAGTTAACTGAGTGTGTCAGGACTCAGACGCCTCTTAAAAGGCCACACACAATGAGTAAAAATAACAAACGTTTAATAAATAATAATCTGAACCTAGGAACACTTAACTTCAGTGTTCCTAGTGAAAGTAAATGTCTTTGCTTCAAGAAAAGGCAAAAGTGCAGGGACAGAAAATAATCCGGATTATCTAGCCTAATAATCTGGTTTAACTTCAACCAAACATTTACTGAAACTAGTGCTACATCCAGCTATGGCACAGAGAGCCAGAAGAGGGCCAAACACCCACCAGTAGTGAGAGCAAGCGATGCCATTGTTCAAAAAGCCAAGCTGAATTCAGAAACCCAAAGGAGAGGCAACCGGGAGTAGCAATGCCATCGTCAAAAGCCAAGCCGAATTCAGGAACCAAAAAGGGAAGCCAACCGGGAGTAGCGATGCCATCGTCAGGAGCCAAGCCAAATTCAGGAGCCAAAAGGAAGCCAGAAGACGCCAAACCGGGAACGAGCATTGTCGTCGTCAGGAGCCAAACCGAATTCAGGAACCAAGAGGAAGACAGCAACAAGCGTTGTCGTTGTCAGGAGTCAGACCGAATTCAGGAACCGAGAGAAAGCCAGGAAACGCCAAGCCAGGAACGAGCGATGCTGTCGTCAGGAGCCAAACCAGATTTAGGAACATGAAGCTGTATAGCCAGGAACCAAGCCCAACAGGAGAACAGGCAGCGACAACCCAATGTCTGCAAGGGAACTTTACTTCCAACTCTACTTTTAACTTACACCTCGGAGTCCGATGATGATGAGGCCTCCGCCCTGTCATCATTATCCACAGCTGATCTTGATCTCATATGTGAACCTCGCCCATCATCCCTCCAGTCCCTCCATCTTTGTTCAAGACTTAGATCTCCCCAAGTCCCTGGTGTATCAGTAATTTGCCAATCCCTTGATGCACCCTCAAGAACTGGCTCAGCACACACATTTACTTGAGTCCAATCTGCAGCATTTTCCATCTCACTCCCAGACCCATCATTCCCAGAAAAAGCCTCAAATGTTTCATCTTCCGTGGGAGCAGTAAGTATATCCCGGATCTTCTTCCTTTCCCTTTCCTCATCTGACTCTTGCTCCCGAGTTGACCTTTTAGTTCCTCTACTCTCTGTAAAACCAACATCTTCCACCATTGACTCCTCATCACCAGAGAACCCTTCAAACGTTTCATCCTCAGAGGGAGCCATAAGTATTTCCCGGACCTGCTTTGCTTGCTGTTCCTCATCAAACACCTGCTCACCATTAGCCCTTTTCCTCCTGCTAGTAGTTTCACCAGTAGTACCATTACTGCCCCCTGGCCCAACAGAGAGTCTACTGTATTTCTTAAAATACAGCTACTGACAATATAAAACCTGATAGTACATTTATATTAGTAAAAATATGTCATTTATTGCTCATTTCAAACTTCACCAATGTCCTAAATGGAGGATCACAGGAATAAATCTAGCCTTTCTTACTAGAAAAAGTATTATTTTCCTATTAGAAATATATACAAAACATTGCCTGAAAAGGACTCTGATTCAAAAGACTATACAGGCAGTCCCCGAATTACAAACATCTGATATTACATCTGTTTGGGACAGGTTGGGCCTGGGAGTGGGCATGACAGCCAACAGAGTGCCAGGCCTTTTGCAGTATTTGAAAATGTTTAAGCATTTACATGCACAGGTAAAAATAAATACTATGTTAAGACAGACGTCTGCTCAAGTTGCATTTAAAGTAGAACTCCATGCAAATTGTACTTTTTTGAATTTTGTTGAGTATGGTGTGGGGTTAGAGCAGGCATGGGCAGACACGCAGGGCCAGATGTGGCCCCTTGGGCTACTTCCTCCAGCCATCCTCTGTCTCTCCGTCCACAACCGTGTCCCCACATTGAGAGTGGGGCCAAGGCAGTTACACACAGCTGCCCAGGCCTCTCTCTCTCTCTCTAGCATCCTCCTGCCCACTGTGTCTTCCTGCCCACACAAACTCTCCTCTTGGCAGGAAAGCCCTCCCCCTGGCCTCCCCCCTCCCGGCCCAGTGCGGCCCCCATCACAAAATGTTTGCCCATGTCTGAGTTAGAGTCACTGAGAGATTTTTACTGCTGCCTGTATCCTCATCAGAAACATTTAATCACACTTCCTGTCCCCTAGACAATAATAGTAGTAACTTTATTTTTATATCCCTCCACCACCTTCCCGAAGGGACTCGGGGCAGCTTACAAGTGGGACCAAGCCCAGCACAACAAAAACTATGAGCTAAAACACATTTAGAAACACAATAAACATATAGCAATCTAATTAAAACAATTAAACAGCAAAATATAAAACAACCACAAAATAAAACAATCTCAATAACCAGAACCAGGGATAAGGTGGGAAAGATCAGAAATTGGAGAGGGCTGGGCATGGGCTTATGCAAAAAGCAGATTATAGGGCCAGGGCTGGGGTAAAGTGCTGAGTTCACTGTCATGGTCAGTTTGGGCTGGGCATTCTTAGACAGGGTCCTAATTATTATCAAATGCACACTGAAACATCCAGATTTTGTGGTTCCTGCAGAAGGTGGACAGAGTGGGACAACATTAAGCAAGAGAAAATCTACCCCTAAGAAGGGAAAATCACTTCTGTGAGAGTTATCATGGGGAAAAGGCAGCTCCACTGAAGCTTTATCACCAATCCTTGTTTCCACAGCAATCCCAAATTTTCAAACTCCAATTGTCAAAAGGACAGAAAGTGGGGTGAAATATTTTGAACAGGGGCACAGACAGCAAAGCAAACATTACAGAGGTGTTAGTCCTTTCCTTATGCTATCCAAAACTTTTTAAAAATTGGCTGTAGTTGCACTTTTAAAAAAATGTACCTGTTCTGACTTACATACAAATTCAGCATAAGAACAAACCTACAGAACCTATCTTGTTTGCAACCTAGGGACTGCTTGCATATCCAACTATATGCTGCTGATTGTGCAAATTATTCTTGAAAAGTGGGTGCAAGTATGAGGGATCACTGCACACTTCAACTGAAAAGAGTGCCATACCACAAGAGCCTAAATACTCTAAGAGCACCAGATCCTAACTGATCTTGGAAGCTAAGCATGGTTAGTCCTGATTAATGCTTGGATGAGAAACTGCCAAAGAAAACCAGGTACCCTAGGCAATATACTCTTTCAGAGGAAGGAACTGGTAAAACAGCCTTTGACTATTCCTTGCCTAAGGAAACTCTATGAAATTTAAAAGGTTGCCATAAGTTGACAGGCTACCTGAAAACACACAAACACACAAACATATCAATTATGGACAGACTTATTATTATTAGGATATGGCAAGATCAATTGAGAGAAACTTTGAGAAATTATGTGTTCAGCACTGTCACCTACAGAATGTTCCCCATATCGACAGGAACAGAATGGTTGAAAAAGCAAACGTGCATGCTTCTCCATGTATTTAATTCAGTGATAACACTGGCTAACGAATTTTGTTGCCTCAAATATTAGATCTGTTTTTGAGTATATCTGATCTGCTGATTCCAAAAATGGCACCAGTTATCCCCTATCAGTTCTAATTTTTGAGACACAAAACATTTGCCATCTGCTCACATGTAGAAAATCATGGTAACTATATATCTAAGAAACCAGAGTTAATGTAGTCTATCTAATGCCATTTTTTTAATCAGTGCCCCAAATAACCCCAGGAACAGGCCAAAAAACCAAGACACCAAGAAAAATATATTTTTGTTGGACTGTGTAATAAAACTAAAACACTGACAGCATCATAAAAGTTCAAGCATCAAAATTCGTAAAGCAAAGAAACCATCAGGGGCTATTTGTGAAACAAAGCTTAAGAACTTGTCATAATTTAAGTACTGGCCTAGCAGGATCTTTTTTTTTGTATGTCTGTTTTAACATGAGTGACCTAGAAGATACTTCAATGATGAAAACAGGCACTGTAATATGCCTTGAATTGCATAGATAAATACTTTAAATAAATAAATAAATAAAGTGGAGTGCTTAATTCTGGATATTTGACAGCTCAAAAATTCTGAGCAAATATTAGTTGTGCATTTTAACACATTAACTTAATTAGTATAAAGGTAATTTGCAACAAGTATCCCCATGCCCTCAACATCTACTATCTTTCTCAACTTATGCTCAGACTCCCACCACATAAGCTACAGACAAAATGTGTATCCTGAGTACTGCAGCCTGTAATTATAATTATGGGTGGTCTTAGAGAGTGAAGTTTGCTATGCATTACTCCTTCTGCTCATTTCCAGATATCTACACAGGTAGAAGCCAACACATAGGAGAAAAGTTGCTATGCTGCTAGATTTGCTCCTTACTGCAACAATTTCAGGAGGGGGAGCCCTATCTCTTTTTCTGATCAACAAATAACCTGTCACTTGCACAGATGAATGTTTTAGTTTAATTGAATATTTAACTGGTCAGTTGACAATACTTTAACAGTAACTGACCAATACAGTGATCTCCCCCCCCCTTCAATATTCATATTGGCTTCTGTAGTCTAAGAAAGAACAGTATGGGAACAATACAAGAATTAATTCTATATCATTAGCTTTATTAACACATGCCTCCTCCTCAATTATTTTGTATGAGACCAGCTGTACCTTATATAAAATTAAACTAGCTTTCCTTTGACAAAATTACCATACCAAGATTTTAGAGAGTATTTGTGCCTTTTAAAACAAAAATAAATACTTTAAGAAACAGTGGCCATGGGACATCAATAATATAGTCATCCGTAACAGTGTGGCCACATTTGGATGACCAAATTTTCAGCTTCATAAAGTACTTGCTCATAACCACATCTCCCTTTGCATAAGCAATACAATAAACCAGGAAATGCAGTTAATCATAACTTCCCATCACTTCCTTATCAGAAAAAAACAAGAACACAAAGACCCAATTTAAAGCTATTCCCCACAGCCTGATTTTCTTGGAAGCTATAAACTATGATCTCCAAGTACATATATAATGGGAAACTATAGTTAATTGTGGTTCCCAGCTTGTTTCACCAGTTGTGTGCAAAGAGAGTAGCAAAGCAGCTGAATGCAAATGCCTAAAAAACATGTCTTTATTATGCCAATATCCTGATTGTCCAAATATCCATTATTACCATGGATGTTATTCCAGTGAGATAAAAATTAAGGAGTGTTTCTCTCCAGAAATGTTCCTGTCAATTTCCTCCATCAGCCATTATACAATGGCCTCTATAAGAAGCATTATGGAAGCATGTCTAACTGACTTACAAAAAAAAGAACTTTGATTGCGGTATACCATTCTTCTGCCACAAAACGAATAATCGATGCTGTATGCTTCCAAAGCAGATGTTGGACAGTGTTTAATTATTCAGTTGGCAATCTTATTATTGACATCAACAGATGACTTCAGGAAGTGAATCCTCTTAGTTGGTTAATGTATAACAAAGAGCAGTGGTCCCTACAGAAATTGAGAACCAGCTGTTCCACATTTTAGTGCACAACGAAGTATGACTAGGATGAATCAAAATGTACCTTACCACTCATATGTATGACTATTATGTGTCTCATAGGAGAAAGGGAAAATATGACTTTTTAAAAGAAGTTTTCTAACAAAAAATGAGAAGACTTTTTTCAAAGATGAAAAACACACACTTGCGGCCTTAATATCACTTTCTCCACACACTTTAGTGGAAGTTACTTTTCAGCAATACATCTGGTTCAAAACAAACTAATCCTGAAACAATTTCAGATTTTCTTTGGACCAATCTTTTATACAGAAAAAGACAGATAAATACTTCCAGGATTAAGAATAGTAATCCTCAGCATTTAAGAACAACATGCCAACTGATAGATATTTCCATTGTCTTATTACAAAGATGTATCCCTTTCTAAAAGTGTATTTTAAAATGAACTAACTTGAGTCCTTGTTCCTGTTCCATTGCTACATACTCTTCAGTGTCAGTGTGAATCTGTCACAAAAGTTATCACAATATTAAAGTATAATAATGAAAATTGTACAGAACCACTGTATTCTTCTGGAAATTTAGTCTTTTTTGTCTAGCAGAAGCAACAAATCTGACAGAACATGACACTGAATACAACTGAAAGAGTGGAACCTGAGTGCCTGCTTCTCTTTTCCTCTTCTCCACCCATTCCAGGTAGAACAAGCTAAGAAAAGGTCATGGGATTAACTTGGCATTTCAGGCTAAGCTGAACCTGGCACCAAGCCAAGGATACTTTAATGCCATATTTCCTATGTACATTTTTATTTATTTTCATTTTTTACCACACCTACTTTCAATACACTCTAAAAAGTGAAGGAATAAAAAGAGCACATACACAACGTCAAAACTAAGGAAAACCTCAAACAAAAGCACACTGAAATAAAATTATTGTACTTAATTTCCACAATATCTCCAACTTTCAGCAATAGCATCTCATATGTTCTTGTCCTTTAAAACTGGCTTACAATGACTCCCTTTTGCATATCAGAAGCAGTATGTTAATCAGCACCAGTTGCTGGGGAACACGATTGCTACTACACTCGTGTCCTGCTTTCAGGCTCCTCGTAGTCATCTAGTAAGTCACAATGAAAGAAACAGGATGTGATATAGATCTTTGTTCTGATACAGCATGGTCTCCAAATTAGGAAAGCAAATCTTGTTGTTAATCAGCAATCAGTGGGCTATATCTATGAAGTCCTGAATTTTCCTTCAATCTCTTCCAATAACCCATTGTGATTCTCCAATGATGAGATTCCTCTCCACCACATTACTGACAATCTGGGTCTCATTTTGGGAGAAAGGCAAGATATAAATAAGATAAATGAATCTGAAATGCCATTTTCCAGAAGTGAACAAGTCTTTCCCACAGTTCTAAATACAAGAAGTGTTCTACCTCCTCACTTCCTATTTCCATACTGAACAGTCTCTTCCATATAACAGCCAATTGTACATTTAACTACTGACAATACCCAACTGTTCTCTTGCTGTAGTCTGGACTAATCCTTGATAATGGTTGAACCTAAATCAAGTATTTTGGATTTAGACAGTATCAACTTTTCACAGTGCAGCAACATTCCTGCTCTAGTTATGTATGAGTAGCATTATCTTTCTTCCACATCTTTCCTGGGTCTGTCATGAGTCAATGAACTTCCACTCCCTACCACACCCAAACTTTCAATCAATGTTTGAAGTCTACTTTTCCACTCTTCATATAATAACAGTGCCCATCCTCAGATCTTGTTTCAATTTTTTGAACTTCACTAATTGGCCCAACATAGAACAGTTTTCTTAAATAGTCTACCATAATCTCTGCATCTCATAATTTCCTATTCCAAGGCACAAAGGTGCCATGGCATCTTAGTTAATGCAATTGTCCCATAGATACACCTGTTATTATACTTAACAATCAGTAAATGATCCAGACAATTGCAAATCAGTATAGCACCTCTGTTCTCCCTTCATCTACTCCATTTTTCATAAGCTGATGCAAACCCTTGCTTATACATTGTCATTGAACACATGTTGCTTCATCCTTATTATTGTTAGCATCCCCACACTCTCATAATGGACACACTCCCTTCCCATGAATACCTATGATAGTTCCAAGACAGAGCCTATACACAGTGCTTCTCTCATGACATGCCTAAATCACTGTGGAGGCCCTGCCCCCTCCACATAAGTACTTCCTGTACCACTCCCCCTAAATAGCATTACACACCTTTCCCATTTCAGTCATCAAACAAATTTCACTACTCTTTCTAATAAAGCAACAATAGCCACCCAGTCACCACAATATCATCACCACACCCCAGATGACAAAGGATATGTTGCTTTTCCCACTGGGCCTTCAAAAAGCTCTCATATCACTCCATTACCCTCTGTCACTTCCCAATATAAGTTATCTGGAATTCCAAAATGCTCCACAACCTGAAATTGTCTGCATGGGTGGCTGGGATAGTGACACCTTTGTTTTCTGAAATTTCGATGTACACAAACTTTGTTTCAGGCACAACGTTGTTACAACTGTGTGTATAAAACCATCTTTGTAAATAAGATGCATATGAAACAAATGAATTTTGTTTAGTCTTGAGTCTGATCTTTAAGATACAGTAGAGTCTCACTTATCCAAGCTAAACGGGCCGGCAGAAGCTTGGATAAGCGAGTATCTTGGATAATAAGGAGGGATTAAGGAAAAGCCTATTAAACATCAAATTAGGTTATGATTTCACAAATTAAGCACCAAAACATCATGTTATACAACAAATTTGACAGAAAAAGTAGTTCAATGCGCAGTAATGTTATGTTGTAATTGCTGTATTTACTAATTTTGCACCAAAATATCATGATATATTGAAAACATTGACTACAAAAATGACTTGGATAATCCAGAAGCTTGGATAAGCAAGGCTTGGATAAGTGAGACTCTACTGTATTTCATTCTTAAATTGGGGGAGGGGGATCCAAAATACTTATCCCAAGCACTTTGGATAAGGGATACTCAACATATACCATCTCTGAATCCCAATTGACAATGGATATGTTGGTTTTCCCACTGGTCTTTCAAATATCCTCCACACTATCCCTTGCCACCCCCATATATTGGTACAGCTATTGTCAACCTCAGCTGTCGGGCCAACATACAGATCTCTCTATCCTTCAGTCAAAAGATGCACCTCCATAGTAGAATGAATGTAGTTTGACACCCCTGTATTTGATATTCCTTAATGCTTTGGAACCCTGGGAGTTGGAGATTTGCAAGTTCTTCAGCCTCCTCTGCAAAAGAGTCCTAGTGCCTCATTAAAGACCAACTCCCATGATTCCATAACACTGAGCGATACCAGTTGAAGTGGTGTCAAACCACATTCATTCTACAGTGTAGATGCATGCCAGAGATTCCCTTAAACAGATATTCCCTTTCCTGAGGAGAATCTATTAGGAGCCCATCTCTTTGGTTGCAAGCTCTGTCAAGGCTTAATCTTGGTGGCAGATGAAAAGGGGTGTTTATCTACCCCAGGCATGGGCAAACTTCAGCCCTCCAGGTGTTTTAGACTTTAGCTCCCACAATCCCTTTTATTGAGTATATCTAATACTCAACTAACAGACATTTATTGAATATATCTAATGAAGGCATGGGCAAACTTCAGACCTCTAGGTGTTTTGGACTTCCACTTCCACAATTCCTAACAGCCAACAGAATCATAGAGTTGGAAGAGACCTTGTGAGTCATCCAGTCCAACCCCCTGCCAAGAAGCAGGAAAATTGCATTCAAAGCACCCCGACAGATGGCCATCCAGCCTCTGTTTAAAAGCCTCTAAAGAAGGAGCCTCCACCACACTCAGGGGCAGAGAGTTCCACTGCTGAACAGTTCTCACAGTTAGGAAGTTCTTCCTAATGTTGAGGTGGAATCTCCTTTCATGTAATTTGAAGCAATTGTTCTGCATCCTAGTCTCCAGGGCAGCAGAAAACAAGCTTGCCCCCTCCTCCCTATGACTTATCCTCACATATTTAATTTACACATGGCCATCATGTTTCCTCCCAGACTTCTCTTTTGCAGGCTAAACATGCCCAGCTCTTTAAGCCACTCCTCATAGGGCTTGTTCTTCAGACCTGGAATAGTGGGAATTGAAGTCCAAAACACCTAGAGGGCCAAAGTTTGCCCATGCCTGATCTACACTGTAGAATGAATGTAGTCTACTTTACCTACTACCTCTCAGGCTCCATTGCCCTGACCACTGAATGAGTTTGAGGCTAGCTACAAACTGCGGGTGTGCAAAAGAAAGCCCTTAATGCGCATAAGCACTCTGTGGTTTGTGTAATCGCCCTGGGGGGGCCTCAAATTGCTTCAGCAATTTCGTAAGTAATCATCTGCACAGCTAAATCACTTTCTTGAACATGAAGTGGTCAGTGTAGAATCTCCAGCATGGGAAAACTTGGGCCCTCCAGGTGTTTTGGACTTCAACTCCCACCATTCCTAACAGCCTCAGGCCCTTTCCTTTCCCCCCTCTGCCGCTATGGCTCAGGGGGAAAAGGAAAGGGCCTGAGGCTGTTAGGAATGGTGGGAGTTGAAGTCCAAAACACATGGAGGGCACAACGTTGCCCATGCCTGGTGTAAACGTACAAAACCAATGATTCCAGAGCACTGGGCCAGGGCAGCTCAAGCGAAGTCAACCCAAATCCATTCCACAGTGCAGATGCGCCCAGGGAGAGGGGGGGGCGGGATCCCACCAGGCGACTCCTGCGCTCTGGCTCCTCTGCTCACCCCACTCGAGGAAGTCGGAGACAAGCCTGTCCCTCCGGAGCGGCGAGTCGCGGCTGCATTCGGTGTAAAGGCCAACCAAGAGGTCCAGCAAGGCCTCCACGCTCAGGACACTCTCGTGGCGCCGCGGCCCGTCCAGCAGCAGCTGCTCCAGCTTCTTCAGGCGCACCTTGGCCGACATGGCGGCGGCGGAGGCAAGCGCCTACCTCAGGCCAAGGGCGAGAGGAAAGGCGAGAGGCCTGAGGAGAAGGATGAACAGGAGGAGGAAGGAAAGGGAGAGGAGGCGGCGCCGCCTCAGGGCCTGGGCTTCATCCGGACGAGGGAAGAGCCCCGAGCCGCCTCCTCCGCTCCGGGCCCGGCTGGTCCATGGGCCGCCCTCTCCGGACCCGCCCTCTCGCTCGCTTCGCCTGGCAACCGCTGAGGAGAAAGCGGAGGCTCCAAATCACAGCCTCAGAGGGGAAACCGGGACGGATTTAGGCCTCGCCGCCTGCCGTAGTTAGAAGCAGCACAGGCTTAAGATGCCCCTCTTACAGCCTCGAAGGAGAAGCCGGGACAAGTTGGACCCCGCCGCTTGCCGTAGTTCCTAGAAAAAAAAAACCCTCACCCTGGCTGTGACCATCCGGGCAATAGGAAGCTGGGAGAGAGAGGGAGTGGGGGAAAAAGGCTATTGGAAACGCCGTCGGCTGATTCGTTACTTGCGCAACCCAGCGAAGAGGGAGAGAATTTCCTCCTCCCTCTGATTCCAACCGAATGGAATCTTGGAAGGAAAAAGCGAGCTTTGCGATTGCGGTCAACACTTTCGTGGCTTCCACGCCCCAAAATCACTCCGACTTGCTTCTGAGGAAATGCAAATTGAGGCCCCGTCTATACTGCAATATAAGCCTCAGCATGAAACTGGCCATCAGTGTAGACTGAGGCCGCTTCCACACAGCTGAA
Source organism: Anolis carolinensis (assembly GCF_035594765.1). Classification (NCBI taxonomy): domain Eukaryota; kingdom Metazoa; phylum Chordata; class Lepidosauria; order Squamata; family Anolidae; genus Anolis; species Anolis carolinensis. Next base: position 350,024,005 of record NC_085841.1, read on the forward strand.
TAAAATCGCACATTATCTGCTTTGAACTGGAATATATGGCAGTGTGGACTCAGGGCCCTTCCACACAGCCATATAACCCAGAATATCAAAGCAGAAAACCCCACAATATCTACTTTGAACTGGAATATATGGCAGTGTGGACTCAGGGCCCTTCCACACAGCCATATAACCCAGAATATCAAGGCAGAAAATCGCACAGTATTTGCTTTGAACATAAGGAAGGTTGAGCGAAGGAAGATAAACGCTTTTGAACTTTGGTGTTGGAGGAAAATCCTGAGAGTGTCTTGGACCGCAAGAAGATCCAACCAGTCCATCCTCCAGGAAATAATGCCCGACTGCTCACTGGAGGGAAGTATATTCTAAAGAAGAAGTAGTTTGGCCTCATAATGAGAAGACAGGAAAGCTTGGAGAAGATAATGGTGCTGGGGAAAATGGCAGGAACAAGGAAGAGGAGCCGACCAAGGGCAAGATGGAAGGATGGTAGCCTTGAAGTGACAGGCTTTACTTTGAAGGAGCTGGAGGTCGTGACAGCAGATTGCTGGCCCATGAGATCATGAAGAGTTGGAAGCAACTGAACGAATAAACAACAATCTGCTTTGGAATGGGTTATCTGAGTCCACACTGCCATATATTCAAATCAGATAATGTGGGGTTTTATTCAGCTGTGTGGAAGGAACCTTAGGTAACCCAGTTTAAAGCATATATTGTGAGATTCTCTGCCTTGATATTCTGGGTTATATGGCTGTGGAATTTATAATTCAGTTCAAATCAGATGATGCGATTTTTGTATGTCAGTGTAGAATAGTGGGGCCCATATTAATACTTTATTTTTCTATCCCCCTCCATCTCCCCGAAGGGACTCAGGGTGGCTAACATGGGGCCAAGCCCGAAGAACAAACAGTAAACAGAATAAAATGCATATACAGGTCATGTAAGTGTTATTTATTGCTATAATTGTATTATTTTACTTTGCTTAATAATGTGTTATTATGTTGCTATGTAATGTTTGTGTTGTTTTTATGATTGGAAACCACCCAGAGTCCCATCCGAGAGATAAGGCGGTATATAAATAAAGTTTGTATTATTATTATTATTATTATTATTATTATTATTATTATTATTATTATTATTACAGTAGAGTCCCACCTATCCAAGACTCGCCCATCCAAGGTTCTGGACCATCCAATGCACCTCTGTAGTCAGTGTTCTCAATACATCATAACACCATATCCGAAATGCGTGAGAACAGAAAAGATATGCATAATGACATATCTTGGAAATGGGACATACATTTAAACAAGAAATTATTATTATTATTATTATTATTATTATTATTATTGTTATTATAAATTATTATTATTGGATCCCCGGTGGCAAAGTGCATTAAAGCACTGAGCTGCAGACCGAAAGGTCCCAGGTTCAAGCCCCGGGAGCGGTGTGAGCAGCCGCTGTTAGCTCCAGCTCCTGCCAACCTAGCAGTTCGAAAACATGCCAATGTGAGTAGATCAATAGGTACTGCTCCGGCGGGAAGGTAACGGCGCTCCATACAGTCATGCCGGCGACATGACCTTGGAGGTGTCTACAGACAACGCTGGCTCTTCAGCTTAGAAATGGAGATGAGCACCCCACCCCAGAGTCAGACATGACTGGACTTAACGTCAGGGGAAAACCTTTACCTTTACCTTTAATAATAATACAACCAGTGTTTGACAGCTGTGACGGTCTGGAAGAGGGTGAACAAATTGAAACTGAATCCAAACAAAACAGAGGTACTCCTGGCCAGTCGCAAGACCGAACAGGGTATAGGCTTACAGCCTGGCCTGAATGGGATTACACTCTCCCTGAAAACACAGATTCGCAGCTTGGGAATTCTGGACTCATCGCTGAGCCTAGAACCTTAGGTTTTGGTGGCCAGGGGAATATTCACACAAGTAAATCATGTGTGCCAGTTGCGCCCATACCTTGGGAAGTCAGATATGTCCATGATGGTCCATGCTCTTGTTACATCTCGAATAGACTACTGCAACACACTCTACGTGAGGTTGTCTTTGAAGACTTTTCGAAAGCTTCAAGTAGTCCAACTGACAGCAGCCAGGTTTCTTACTGGAACAGCGTAGAGGGAGCATACAACCCCCCTGTTGTGTCAACTCCACTGGCTCCCAGTCTGCTACTAAGTGCTAGCTTAACCTATAAATCCCTAAACAGTTTCAGTCCAGCTTACCTGTCCAAATGCATCTCCCATTATGAGCCAGTTAGAGCACTAAGTTCTGCTGGAGAGGTCCTGTTCTCGGTCCTGCCGCCCTCGCAAGTGCAATTGGTGGGAAGGAGAGACAGGGCTTTCTCAGTGGTGGCCCCTTGGCTGTGGAACTCCCTCCCCAGCGTCCACACTGCCATATATTCCAGTTCAATGAGGATTTTATACAGCTGTGTGGAAGGGGAGTGAGAGAATACTCCTCTATGAATCCAGTGCAATTCTATAATCAACTTCCAATAGAATTGTTCAGCGGGACTTATCAAATAATAATAATAATAATAATTTATTTTTTTATCCCGCCTTCATCTCCCCAAAGGGACTTGGGTGGCTAACATGGGACCAAGCCCAAAACAGAACAGAATGTAACAAGTTAAAACCAGTATAAATAACTGAAAACAATAGCAACATAATAAATAAAATGAACAAATTTAAAACAGAAAAATACAGTACAAACCATAGTGGCCAGATAAAAAATAAGGTAATAAAACAAACATCACATCACCATCAATGAATAAATGGATAAAATGGGGGCGGTCAAGTGCTGATAAAAGGTGAGTGATGAGTTCCCCCAGGGAGATAGGGCGGGTTATAAATAAAGTTGTTGTTGTTGTTACATGTTTTTTCTAAGAATCCCTGGGGCTACATCTATACTGCTATATAATGCAGTTTAAAACTGCATAATATGATCATTGTAGACTCTCATCATGCAGTTCAATGCAGTTAAACTGCATGATATGTGTCTACACTTACCATATAATACAGTTTAAACTGCATTATATGGCAGTATAAATGGGGCCTAGCTTCTCCAATGCAACTCTAGCTAACTTCAGCCGGAATGACCATAGAATTGTACTGGAGAACCTAGACATTCCTAGAAAAAGCATATTCATCATATCCACAAAAGTGAAATCTGTAAACATGGAAGGTCAAATGCAATATTTGTCATTTTTGATGTTAAATATTAGCTCTATGGATTATCAAGACTTTATATGATGGCAAAGTTAACTTACTGTTACTTGTATTATTTTATGTCAACAAGATAATAGGCAGCAATCCATAGCTTTCCTGTAACTAGAACAGCTGAGTGAATAAGAAAGTCTGTGAAATATGCCTCCTTTCTCAAGCAAAACTATGTTGTAGGGCTGCTTCCCCAATTGCATTTCTATCAGATAGATGTGCAAGGCTCAGCTTATTCCTCTTACTCCAACATGAGCATGGCAATTTTAGTATTGCTTTTACAAGGAAGGCTATATGCTCAAGGATAAACTACATGAAGATCCTGTCCACACTAGGGAGGATCAACACTGCACAATTAACAAAGTTTGACATCACTTTAACTGCTATGGCTCAATGCTATGGAATATGGAAGATGTCATTTTCTAAGATCTATAGCCTTTGCTGCTGAAGAGTGCTGGTTCCTCACCAAACTACAAATCCCAGGATTCCATGGCATTGAGTCATAGCAGTTAAAGTGTCAAACTATTACTTCTACAGTGTAAATCATCCTTCATTAAAGAAACTTCACTGTCAAGACTTTGTTAACTGAGATGTGCCAGTAACTCCAAGCTATAATTAAGCATTCCCAGGGCAACTGATTTCAATAGCAGATTTAGTCTGCAATTAAGACTTCTGTCTTTTAGAACATTATTATGCTACATCTCTTGATAAAATCGGTAGCTCTGAAACATAGATTGCACTTCCACTAGCGCCTGTCTGAAGTTAAAGCCTGCAAGCAATGTATTCAAATGTTCCTCTAGCCAAGAGTTTGTTTATGTTTCTTTTTACAGTATTCACCTGTGACTCTTAAAAATATATAGCCTGACAGATAAATAGAGATTGAGGACATATATCAACCATGGATGAGAAATTGCCACCACACATTTGAAGGTATTGCCTTCTTCTAAAATTGAGAGTGTGACCTTCCCACTGAGTGGGGGTCCAAGGCTGGGCTGGGATTCAAATCCTGGTTTCCTAGTGTGCTAATCCAGTGCTGAAAGCATTTCACCATGCTGACACTCAGGTAAAAAGGAAACAGGCATACCGGAGTTAACAAGACCTCTGACAAGGTTTTTATGGGACAAAGATATTTTACGGGAACCTAGTCCAAACCCTCTTTTATGGTGTCATGCTTGTTATTCATACTGTGTGTGTGTGCACTCATATTTAAACCAATGATTTTGTTGCTATTATCTGGGGTAGTATTTAAAAAATAACTTGTGCCAATCACTGCATTATTCTTTGCTTTTTTTATTGCTTTCTACCTTTTTTAAAAAAAGGAACAAGAATTGAGAACAGCATGAATCTTGAAAACTCATATAAAGTATCTCTAACAATATGCCAGAATATTAAATTTAAAATTATGTTTATTTTAACTTTTAAAAATAGTTAGAAATTGTTATTCATTATACAACTAAGAAGTGACCGCGATGGCACAGCTGCAGAACTTGCTGATCAGAAGGTCAATGGTTCAAATCCACAAAGTGGGGTGAGCTCCCGCTGTTAGCCCCAGCTTCTGCCAACCTAGCAGCTCAAAACGTACAAATGGGAGTAGAACAATAGATACTGCTTTAGTGGAAAAGTAATAGTGTTCCATGCATTCATGCCAGCCACATGACTTAGGAGATGTCAACGGACAACGTTGGCTCTTCGGCTTAGAAATGGAAATGAGCACCAACCCCCAGAGTCAACTAGTCAAATGTGGGCTAGAAAAAACTACAGTTAGGTGGATCTGTAATTGGCTAAGTGAACGAATGCAAGATATTCCAATTAGGCAGAAAAAATGAAATATAAAGATACAGAATGGGGGATGCCTGGCTCGACAGCAGCATGTGTGAAAAGGATCTTGGAGTCCTTGTGGCCAATGGGATTTTGGCCTGCATAAATAGGAGTCTAGTGTCTAGATCCAGGGAAGTCATGCTACCCCTCTATTCAGCCAAGACCACACCTGGAATCACACTGTGTCCAGTTCTGAGCACCGCAGTTGAAGGGAGATGTTGATAAGCTGGAAAGTGTCCAGAGGAGGACAACTAAAATGATCAAGGGTCTGGAGAACAAGGCCTATGAGGAGCAGCTTAAAGAGCTGCACATGTTTAGCATGCAGAAGAGAAGGCTGTGAGGAAACATGATAGCCATGTATAAATATGTGGGGGCAAGTCATAGGGAAGAGGGAGCAAGCTTATTTTCTGCTGCCCTGGAGACTAGGATGCGGAACAATGGCTTTATAGCTTTAAACTACAGGAAAGGAGATTTCATCTGAAAATTAGGAAGAACTTTGTCACTGTGAGAGCTGCTCAGCAGTGAAACTTTCTGTACTGGAGTGTGGTGGAAGCTCCTCCTTTGGAGACTTTTAAACAGAGGCTGGATGGCCATCTGTCGGGGGTGCTTTGAATACAATTTCCTGCTTCTTGGCAGGGGGTTGGACTGGATGGCCCATGAGGTCTCTTCCAACTCTATGATTCTATGAGTCACTTAATGTTAATGGGAAACCTTTACCATTACACAACTAAGAGACTTTGTTTTCCCTAGTTGCATTATGTTAGAAATGTAACACCAACAAATGAAAAGAAAAGTGTGACAACCACAGACTCAACAATTGATGGCTTCTATGGGTGCATTTACACTGTAAATGCAGTTTGATAATACTTTAACTGCTCTTGGTTTAGTATGTACTGTGAAATCATGAGAGCTGTAGTGTTACAAGGTGCTGGTGCCCCAGTAAACCACAAATCCCATCATTCCCTAGCCTTGAGTCATGGCAGTTAAAGTGGTGTCAAACAACATTGATTCTATGCTGTACATGCACACTATAGATCCACTCTTGTTTTTAACCCATACTTTAAAAGAGCTTTCCAAGGTACTGAGCCCTACCTGCAACATAGGTTCAGCATCCTGGACGCATCTATTACGGCTCAATGCTATGGGATCATAAGAGTTGTAGTTTTAAATGGTCTTTAGCCTTGTCTGCCAAATACTGCTGGTGCTTCACCAAAATACAACTTGGGATTCCAACTCTTGGCATTGAGTAATGGCAGTTAAAGTTGTATCAAACCACATTAATTCTGCAGTGTAGATGCACCCTTGAATGACGCTTTTCAAGTTCAAGCTAGAACCCAGAGCAGATTCACTGTTCTGCTGGTGCAAAACTGTGTTGTTTGTGACCTGTTACTCCCCACTAGTGAATAGGACTGAAGAAAACAAGAGAGTCCTTAATGTATTACTGCTCATTGGTTATAGCCAGCCTGATGAATTGCACGTTGCTCTGCAGGCCTGGGGCGGGTGTTTCATATTATCTGAGGTGCAGGCTAAAAATAAAAGTGACTTGGCTGTGAGGGAAATATGTGTCCTGGCAGTTCCTTTTTCCTGTCTGACGTTTCAGTGGAAAAACACAAACCCATCTTCCCTGCTCAAGCCCTTTGAAATGATCTTAAAGCCTTGCTTTTGTTCGATCTGTCTTAGCAAATGCTCTCCTTATCTTTCTCTTAAACTTAGCTTCTTGAAATGCAACATTTATCAAGGTTCCCCTGGAAAGAATCTCAGATCTAAGATAGCGCCCGTGTCCCCAAATCCTTTGTGCTTGGCTTAACTCCAAGAAATGAGGCAGATAACACCAGAGAGATATCCTGTGTCAAGACTGCAATGGCAACAGGAAATGGCTGTGTCACTGCCTCAGGAAAATCCACCCACAGATCAGGGGTTTTTCTACCAGGCAATTAAAGAAACCAACAGGGACACCGAGGAACACCAGTTCTCAAAATACTGAAACATTTTGTGCCATTAGCAAGACTGCTTGAAGCTCTGTGGTGAATTCAGCTGCCTTATTTACTTAGCCTTATTTACTTGTCCATACACTTACTTGGGAGTAAGTCGCATTGAACTCAACGGGGCTTGCTACCAATAAAGCACACCAAAGGGGGGAAAAATAAACTTAGGACTTTATCCCACAAGGATGATAATGCACAATTATGGCAAGATAAAATAATATTTAATTATTTACTGTATAATGCTGTGATTGCATTATGTTTGAATTGTGATTGGATAGCCTCTCTTCATGTATGGGAAAAACCATAAATGAATCCAAAATCATTGTTCTGCCACTATTTCTTATGTGATCATTTCCTCCCACTGCAGCTCCGATATTGCAAAGCAGAGGAAGGCTTTGCAAGAATGCTGAAATCGCATTACCGTGCAATTGCAGTAAAATAAGAGAAGACAACAGCACCCATGCATTGGATGGGAGAAGCATGGGTAGGAAGTGGGGAAACTATATCAGAATATGTGTTGTCGAAGGCTTTCATGGCCAGAATCACAGGGTTGTTGTATGTCTTTCGGGCTGTGTGGCCATGTTCCAGAAGCATTCTCTCCTGACGTTTCGCCCACATCTATGGCAGGCATCCTCAGAGGTTGCCTCTGAGGATGCCTGCCATAGATGTGGGCAAAACGTCAGGAGAGAATGCTTCTGGAACATGGCCACACAGCCCGAAAGACATACAACAACCCTATATCAGAATAATTTGCATCACCAAACAGCCCGCATAGCCCCATCGTAGCAAGGTGTGATAGTGTTCATTTCAATAATTCTGTATTTCCATTTCATAGAACCGTAGAGTTGGAAGATACCAGAAGGGCCATCCAGTCCAACCCCCAGCCATGCAGGAAAACACAATCAAAGCACCCCCCAACAGGTGGTCATCCAGCCTCTGCTGGTTAAACAACATGCTACAAGACTACATTCTGGTGTCCTCAGCCCCCAAAACCAAGAATGGATCATTGCTCCTCCTAAATGAGACCTTGGCAAGACAATGACATAGGACTAATTCAAACATGCTATGTATAACAAATTGCTAAGAGTTCCAGCATATAAACAGTCTAGTGCTGTCTAGAACTATAGTTCCTTTAAAACTCAGCCAGCAGGATTAGTTTAGAGCGATTGTTCAAAACCTTTGAATAATAGGCCTCAATTGAAACCTTTCTGATTATCAAAAGGTTGTTCCAAATTTATCAGCCTATATGACAAAAAAACAATTATAGATAATAGGTATTTAGAAAAATTATGGGCAAGGGATGCCACATTATTTGATGAATTTGTATCCTTGAGTGCACTGAACAAGGCTCTCAGAGCCACTAAGTTCAGCAGTAAAATAGTGCCAGCTTTTGGGTTTGTAATTACAATACAAACATTACACAAAAGAAACATGGATTGGGACAGAGGACAAAAGCAAACACACACGTCAGTCTAGCTACAAAGTTCTTATCATGAACAGTTGAAACAGAAACAGTATAAGGAAAAGCCATGCTAAAGGTTTCTGGTTCCTCATGCTGACAGAGTGCACCTGTTTCTGCTTCTCTCAAATTAATTTCAGACTTTGAACAGGAGTTGCCAAAATTTGCAACACTTAAATGTGGATTAAATAAAAACCTGTTAGATGTCTTAACTTTAGCCTGCTTCCATCAGATCCTGATGGAGCTTGTGTCTCTGCAAAGCTAATAAAAGAGGCAGTCATCTTTCTGACTCACATGGGAGGGGAACATTGTTTTTTAGATGGTGCTTTCTATAATATATGTATATACATTATACTGGACAGAAACTAGCAAAGGCGTTACTGTGTCAGAATCCAGGTTTCCCTTATCAAAATCTAGGCCTTTTGTACTGGATAGAGATGGAATGTTTAATGCATCAGAAGCTTTTATACACTATATGTGAATAAAAATCTGCAATGGAAAAAAAGAAAAGAAATATAATTATTATTCATCTCTGTTTTGTATATTTTAATACGTGTTTTATAGAAATATGGTTTAATAACTTTTATAGAAATACATTTTAATATGTGGATTTGCAGTACTTTTATGATGATTATGTGTTTTAATTATTCTGTAACCTACCTCAAGCCACAAGGAGAGGCGGGTAAGAAATAATAATAATAATAATAATTATTATTATTATTATCTAAAATAGACTTTTAAAAATGTTTAAAATCCCTATGAGTTTATTATGATCCTCTGAAGATGCCAGCCACAGATGCAGGTGAAACATCAGGAGAAAATGATACTAGAATATGTCTGTACATCCTGGAAACCGCACAACACCCCAATTTATTATGTTCATGTGCTGATAACCCAGTCGAAACACATACACCCACTTTGAGATCTCTTCCAGTTAAATAGACTCCACTGGAGGAATTCACCATCTCATTACAGCCCCTAATGTCTTCCAAATATTTTCTTGAAGACTAGGTGACCTACTAGGAGCCAGGCCAATGTAATGGTTTAAGTATTAAGCTTTGACTCAAGACTAAGGCTTCAATCTCTGCTCTGCCACGAAACCCACAGTTACCTTGGGGAAGTCACACTTCCTCAGCCCCAGAGGAAAGCAATGACAAAACTTGTCAGTAAATCTCTGTGATAGGGTCATCATAGGCCAGAAATGAACTGGGCACACAACAACAACAACAACAACAACAACAACAACAACAACAACAACATGATCAACTGGAAAAGACCGAATACCGAATGATGCATGGGGCGGGGTGGGGTGGGGGGGGGGGGAGAGGAGGTCCTACTGCATGAACATAAGTTGACTTGCACTATATGAAATGGGATCCTCAACTTACCTGACATTATTTGGCATCATTATACTATAAGAATGAGTGTACATAGGCACGGTGTCTTGAAATGCACATAGCATTGTGATGGAAGACTTCTACTCTCATCTTATGGAATCTATGCAATTACAATACAATATTAGTTAAGGGAATTCTGGAACTTGTTGTCCCCCCAAAGGAGGTGTTTCAAGTTGTGTTGCTGGCACATGTTTGTAGGACCACTGAAAGGGGCCAGAGTATTCTTTAGTAGTGCAAAACAAATAAGAATAAGGTGGACAATTTATCCTACATCAGCCCAAGTTTTGCATCAAGGACCATTTTATTCTGATTTTTCCTAAGGGATAACCCTCTAATTCCCATGTCAAACAATACGAAAGATCATGTGCAAATGAAACAGCTGTACTTCCCTTTCTCATGTTGAATGTTATCTTCTAAATTTTTCAGCTAGCTGCCCAATCAATGTCTATGTCACGTCATGTGCACTTGATCTTAGAGCTCAGTAGTTTCATTACCACATTAGTGTGGTTTTATTAGCCATTCCACCAGTGCAGATCACAATAATTGCTGTGGACAAATTGTCAGCTGGCAGTATAACTAGCTTGATAAAACTTTCCAGACATTGTAATCTGTTGGCATAGCCTATGAAAGTCCACGTTTACCTTTACCACTCAGGCTGAGGTGACCCAGACTGGTATAGCTCTATCAATAAAGTTTGAATATCCCTTATTCAAAATGCTAGCAACCAGAAATGTTTAGATTTGGGGTGTTCTAGAATGTTGAAATAAAAGTCTGCATTTGCACATGCGTACACAATGAGATATCTTAGAAATGGGACCCAAGTCTAAACACGAAGTTTGTTTAAGTTTCATATATACTTTATATACATAGCCTGGAAGTAATTTTATGCACAATCGTTTTAATACTTTTGTGCATAAAACAAAGTTTGTGTACACTCAACCATCAAAGAGCAAAAGCACTACTACCTTAGACACCCATGTGGACAATTTCAGTATTTGGAATATTTCAGAACTCCAGATAAGGGATGCTCGGCCTATAACTGATTTATATGAAAACATGCCATGGAGAGACAGCATTGAGCATTGGACTATGAATTTGGAGGCCAGGGTACAAATCCCTGCTTTGCCATGAGAAACCCAAAGAATAACCCTGGGCAAGTTGCACTCTCTCAGCCTCAGAGGGAGGCAATGGCAAACTCTCTCTGAACAAAATCTGCAAAGAAAACCCTGTGATAGGTTCAATCTGAGGTCAACTGCAATAATTAATGCCCATTAAAAATGACTTTCAATTAAATGTCACATCCTAGAGCATGTCCTAACAAGGAAGTCAGATGATCTTGCTTAAAAAGCATATGAAATTTAACACTGAACTACTCATACATTTGTTTTCTGATTCTGGTTGTAAAGTAAGAATTCTTTCATAATACCCATACTAAGAGGGAAATAATCAACTCATGATTCATGATCATGTCTATAGAAATTGCATTGCTAAAATGACAGTTCAGTTTGTGTCCTCAGATAGTGTCTCCTGTCTAGAATCTTTTTCCTGGGTTGGGGAAACTGAAGACACACATTAGAGAAGGTTACTGTGACCATGACATTACAATCAGCACCATTTCTTTTCTTCCTCCATTCAAGCCTCTTACTGGCATTTACCTAAGACTGAATCACACTGCTATTTAACTGCTATGGCAACGTATGGAATTCGGGGATGTGTAGTTTTGGGAGAGTCGTTTAAAATTCTCAGCCATGCAGCTCTTGTAAGGAGCCATGGAAACATCCTATGAAATTCTGGAATTTGTAGTCCATGGCAATTCAAATGAAATACGATCTATAGCAGTATAGTATGATAAGGCCCTAAGATAGCAAAGCGTTCAGTACTGTGCAAAGACCCCTTTAACTGTAGAAGTCTCGTTAGCACCCTGTCAGGCCTTGAAAAAGTAACATTTCTGAAATGCCACTTGCTGGGGGATTCAGGAATATGTCGTCTGAAAATAATACAGCTTTGTTTAAAATTCAGCCTGGTTTCATCCTTTGATAAAATTATGTTTGAGCTTTGCTTTTACATGACTCCAGATTCCATGGAAGTGACCATATCCTGGATAATATGACATGTTGAAAGCTGGACTTTGCTTTGCTATGCTTTGCCCAGTTGTGCTTTGAACACCTAACTAAAGAGGATTTTTTTTTTTTTTTTTGCAAAGGGTGACCTTGGGCACCAGAGCCAGGGCTTGGAAGTTAGGGGTTTTTTGTTTTTTGGTTTTTTTGTAGTACAACTGTCTAGGAATTTTAATCTGAAGTTTGTGTCCAAAAAGAAATTCTTCAAGGCACTCCGAAGAACAAACTGCAGCTCTGTTTAGGGTGCGGCCTGCGTTTACTTATTGCTAAAGCAACACTTGAGCATTGCTGTTATGACTCTCCAGCTTCTGTGGAACTGACTGAGGAATTTATGACACAAGACTGTTGTCTCACAGCAATCATATTGTTGAAGTAAATGGAAACACAGGGGTATAGAGACCATCACTATCACACTTTTCTGCAATTGTGCAATGGTTTTCCTGTCAATAAAAATAGGCACTTCACTGAACTAAATGCAAATGAGAAGGGGTGAGAAGGGCGGGATATAAATGTTGTAATAAATAAAAATAAATAAATGCAAAGCAGCAACAGGAGAGATGTGACATCATCCAATAAATATCAGCCAAACATACTATTATCATGCTGTAATTGTGATTTACCAGCCTTGTGTGATAAAAGTCCTACATTCTGAATGACATGACTTGCTGAAAGCTGGATTTTGCCCTGCATCACTTTCCCCAGTTTTGCTTTCTCTGACATTTGCTTTCTCTGAGCCAGTTATTCTGAACTCCCTCATACAACTGTGGCAATTCTTTGTAACAGGACCTCACTTGTTGCTGAAAAGAGAAAAGAAGTCACAGGGAGTGAGCTTCCCTGGAGAAAAAAAATTACACATCCCTGTGCAATACAGGACCTATCTTGTCTCACCTGCTGTCTTGCTTCAGCAGAAGGACTTGGAATGATGTAGATAAAGATCTTAATACCTAGACAAATTGCATTAAAATATGTGACACTTCATAAAACCTCCTACAGGGTATTGAAGATGCACCTTGAAACACAACTAGAGCAGAGGAAGCTATTTCTAAATTGAAATTACATTTTCCATGTGCCACTTCTAGAGACTAGCCAGCGACCTTACAATGGGTTACCAAACGCCTCCAAGCAAATGCTGGAGAAAGCTGATGACCTGGTTATACAGAGATATTTACTACTAAGGAGGCAATGCCAGTTAAGTTTGTTGTTAACTTCTCACTTATGGCAATCCTTTGAATAAAAGACCATCATGTCATCCTGTCATCAACATCCCTGCAGGTCCTGCAGACACAGGGATGTGGCTTCCTTCATTGGATTTATCCATCTGGGATGTGGTCTTCCTCTTTTTATTGCTTTTACCTTTCCAAACATTATGGGCTTTTCTAAATAGCCCAGCCTTCTCATTATATGTCCGAAGTTTGACAGCCTTAGTCTAGTCATCTTGGCTTCAAAAGGAAATGTTCAGGAGTGGTTTGCTCTAGGATCCATTTTTTCGTTTGTTTCATTGTTCAAGATATCAGAAGAACCTTTCTCCAGCACTACATTTCAAATAAGTTGGTTTTCTTCCTATCAGCTTTCTTCACTGTCCGGCTTTCACAATTGCAGCAAACTGATTTTTTAATATTTGGATTTCCTTTCCAAGGGAAATTAGGATGCCTCCTCCACGTTGTCTCTCTGCTAGCAATCAAAAACCTTTTGTTTCAAGTAGGCTTCAGGCAATTGACAGGCTGCTGAAAAATGAGATTAGGAATATATTTCTACACCCATGTGCTTTAAATCGTTTTAATTCTATTGTGTTTTGAAATTCTAATTTGCTTTATTGGCTAGAATCTGGTTTAACTACTTCAAATGTAGGGTGTAGGAGCAGGAGGGGGAAGATTATGGGTGTAGCATGCGAAAAAGAGGAAAGGCGCTTGTAAAATGGACTGGTCAGACTCAGCTGACTGTGTCTGATTTCCTTCACCACCATTGTACAATCCATATTTGTTTTATTAGTACCATTTAAAGTAAATCATCATCATCATCATCATTTAATTACTTATTAATTGCCCTCCATCCAAGATGCTCTAGGCGATCTACAAGATAAAATTGTAAAGGACAAAAATACATACATACAAATATTCATAAAATTAACATAGATTAAAAGCTTTAGTAAAGAGCCAGGTCTTGAGTGCTAGGGTGAAAGGCCCTAACTCATGCATGGCTCTCATATAGGGTGGCAAGGCATTCCATAAGACAGGGGCAGAAATAGAAAAAGCTCTGCGCCTGGTCCTTTCCAAGTGCAGTTCTCTAGGACCCGGTACATAAAGTAAGTCTCATTGGGATGGTCGTTGCAACCTCCGATGATGGGAGAAGGAGAGACGGTCCCTAAGGTACGATGGGCCCTGGCCGTAAAGAGTTTTAAAGGTCAGAACTAGCATCTTATATAGACCACGGTAATTAGTTGGAAGCCAATACAGATGCTGCAGCACTGGTGTTATGTGGCATTTCATGGGTGTTCTTGTGAGTAGCCTGGCTGCCGCATTCTGAACAATACGGAGCTTTTGGGTCATGGACATTGAAAGGCCAACATACAGGGCGTTGCAATAGTCCAGCCTAGACGTGACCGTGGCATGGATAACTGTTGCCAGCGCCTCATCAGATAGATAGGGTGCCAGTTGCCTCACTTGCCGTAGATGGAAAAAGGCCTGTTTGCTGGCAGCAGCGACTTGAGCTTCCATTGTCAGCTGCGAATCCAAAACGACACCCAGGTAGGCGAAGGAGATAGGGCAGCACCATCGAAGGTGGGTAGCAAGTGGGTCAGACCAGTCGAGCGGCCATGCCAGAGAATCTGTCTTCGCTGGGTTCACCTTCAGTCTACTAGCACGTAGCCAGTTCGACAGAGCCTCCAGACATAAGGTGAAATTGTCTGGTATTGACGTTGCTCCAGGCTCCAAGCGCAGAAGGAGTTGGGTGTCGTCCGTAAAATCTCATTATACATTGTCTTGAGTCCCTGCTTTGGAAGAAAGGAAGAATCTAAATCAAGTAAATAAATGACAGTCCCAGGGCCCTTTCTCTTTTGAGGTCTTTGATGACTGCATGGTCATCTTTCAGAAGACCTTTAGTTGTGTATTCTTTCATGGCAAGGGATTGGACTAGATAGCCTTTCAACACTGCAATTCTATGACTCTCTTGTAATTTTTTCATTAGCTGGAGAAGTTTCTGTGGTAGCATATTGTGGTCACAACTCATCATCTCAAGATAACACCCTCTGCCATTTAGCAGACCAAAAATAGAAACATATGTGTAACACCCAATTTCTCCCCATGTGATATCCTATAACATTCTAGTGAAAGTTCTCCTGTCTTCATTGATCCTGCAATAGAAAGTCTTCAGTCCCACCTACGCTGCCATATAATGCAATTTAAACTTCATTATATAGTCAATGTAGACTCATATAATATAGATTGAATGGCATTACACTGAATTATATGAATCTACACTGCCATATAATCCAGTTCAATTTGCATTATAATCACCGTGTAGAAAGGACCTTATTCAAATGAAAAAAGCATTTTTCCTGTTCAAGTTATATTGTAAAAATATAATTGCCATCTGATTGGGCATAAAAAGAAATTGATTGTATTTGAATATTCATAAGAAAATATCTAGTTCACAGCTCCCAATATTATCAACAGAACAGAACACACGTTGTCTCAGCAATACAAACATTTTGCAGTACAATTTGGGGGGAGTAGGCACCCTGGGTTTAATTCAAAAACCTGTATGACAAAATGCACACCTTCAAAGAATGTGCATAAGCATGACTTAGTCCATGTTTTTAAAAAGCTCTCATTTATGTGCAAAATTTAAACAGTTAATAGCCTGTTATAAGTAGAAATATGGAGTTCTGCCTCTCCTGTTTTCACCATGAATTCTTGTGACATTGGATTGCAAGTGTTTTATTTTTTTAAAGAAGCTAAATTTGGCCAATTGTTACCTGGTTTAGAAGAGGGAGGAGTATCCAGTTACTCCCTTGCCTCTTTACCAAGTGATTGACAGCATTTCCACTTAGTTTCACAGGGTATCAAAATGCTTAGTTAGACTGGAGCCAAAGCCACACCTACAGGAGTTGAATGCAACCTTTGTACCCCCTTGATCCCTCGCGGATGTCAAACATTTATTCAGTGCACATAAACCTGGCGCTGTCATCTCTCTTAGGGACAGCCAACCTGACAGTTGATGTGATGTAAGTTGCAAAGTCATGGGGCAATGTTACTGTCATTTAACACTTACTTAGACAATCCCTCGTTATCCGAGTATGATGGCCCTCCAAGTGTAGTGTCTTGGTGGTGGGTACATAGGTGACTGTGGAGCCCTATTCTTGACCTGCATGTTCTTCCAAAGTAAGGGCATCGGTTTACAGGTGAAAGGCGGTCAGGGTTGGCTTGATGCGCCTTCATCTTGGCACATTTCTCCCTTTTGCCCTCCATTCACGTTTCTTCGAATTCCAGTGCATTGCTGGTCACAGCTGATCTCCAATTAGAGCACTCAAGGGCCAAGGCTTCCCAGTTCTTGATGTCTATGCCACATGCCATTTAATAAGAAGAGATTCAAATAATGAATATATTTGAAGGCAGACCATTCCAGGGCAATTCATTTCATAATTGTTTCTGTTAAGACAAGGCTGAAAAAAATGATACAGAATCATTACCCTCAACCATACAGGAACACACAATCAAAGCACTTCCGACAGATAGCCATACAACCTTTTTTTAATAAGAGAGAAACAGACTCCACTGGACTCCCAGGGAGCGTACTGCTCTGTTGAATAGTTCTTACTATCAGGAAGGTTTCTTAATGTTTTGGTGGAATCTCTTTTCCTGCAGTTTGAATCCATTGTGTCCTAGTCTCTAGAGCAGCAGAAAACAAGCTTGCTCCATCTTCATTATGACATCCTTTTCAGGATTTAAGATAGCTATTATCTCTTCTCTTCTCCAGGCTAAACATGCGCAGCTTTAAGCCTGTCCTCATAGGCTTGGCTTCCAGAACTTTTACCATTTTGGTCATCCTTACTGTTGGGATTGCAATGCTCACAGCTTCGCTAATGCTGACTGAGGGCTTCTAGAAATTGTAGTCCAAAAAAAGGAACTTTCCATGTTGCTACAAAGAAGGCAGAAACCAAACTGCTCGCATATTTCTATAAAACAGCATATTCAATCCCTCTGCTACAATCTGATATATAGCTGTAAGTGATATTATAATGCAGACACTCTAGAAAGAGGACCTTGCCTGAAATGTACTATTGAGTTTTTGGAAATGTTCATCTTGAAATGCATTATGTAGCCTTTTAAAAGCTTTCTGCCAAAGTATCCTGTTAACATACAAGCAGATTGATAAAATTAAGACACACCATGCGATACTCTATTCCGTTCTCAAAGCTTTTATACGGTAACAGAACAATCCTAGATAAGCCTTTAATGCTAATGATAAAGCCGGAATCAAGAAAGGTGCTAGCATATTTAGAAGGTTGATTTCTTTTTTTCCTGTTCCATCTGAGGCTGGGGCAGGCAGGGAAGCATTGTACTTTAGCCAAAAAAACAAAGCAAAAAAAAATGTAGAACCCAGTAGGGGACATTGTGTGAAAAACCACTATTGCTTGTTCAATTGGCTGCCTGTTGTCAACTGGCATAGACCCATCCATTGTTACAGAAAGCACTTAGAATGCATTATGGATTTAAAGGAAATACTCAGAAACACAGCAGCAAGATGTGCCTGGTTTTGGTATGTTGACTCATGGTGTTATGTAATAGTAAATGGATAACATTGTGTCCTCCCCCTCCTGCCGCCTGCCTGTTCTGGACAAGGCCAAGCTCAGTTTTAGTATTTCCATTCAAAGAGATCTGTCAGATTTATAGGTTGATTTAATTAATTGGGTTGTTTGGGTTTTTTTTGTTAAAATATTTGCTTTGTGCCTCTCAGCCCAACGGGATTTTTGAAACAAAGCAAAACAGTTAAAAAGATAACAAACAACTTTCAAATACCCAGCTTAAAACACAGGCATGTAAACAGCAATAAAAACTAAGGATAGTGTTCCCAGATCTCTATCCCCAATCTTAGGGTAATGTGGAGGAATCCCAGGGGGATTGAGCCATCTTGAAAAGTTTGTGTGTATTGGAGGCTCTCCACTTTTGTGGGGTTTGGACACAGTGCTCTCTGCAAATGTGGAAAAAAACACAAATAAAAAACTATTATTTTCTTTACCTGAGAGAACACTTCTCTAAGAATCTCTAGGTCCTCCAGCATAACACTATGGTCAACTTCCACCAGAAGTTGACCATAGAACAGATTGCACAAATTCTTAGAAAGGTGTTTTCTCTAGGAGTCTTATGGCCCTCCAGCAGAAAGTTGACCACATAACAGACATTCCCAGAAAGAACATATTAATCAAATTCACAAATAACCACACCTGCAAAAGTTAAACTTACAAATGCAGAAGGCTAGTTGTGTATATTTTCTTCAGTTATTAGACCTGGTGTTTTGCTATTTGAATGGCATGCTGTGTGAAAGTCTGTCATGCTTAATGACATCACCAGAACCTACATCTGTGACGTATAAAAGCACGATCCATACATCTCAGTTTTGGTCTCAGGGTCAGGCAAACTTATCTAAGGACAAACATCCCTGAAATCTTGACCTGGAAACCCTAGTTAAGAACAAAAGGCTATATGTAGCAATGCAATGTTTTCTGCCAGCTGGAAAGCTCAGGAGAAACAAAGCCAACCTGACCTTCCTTAGAATAGCGCTACAACCAAGATACAGTACTTCAAAAGATAAACTTCTTTCTTTAGCCCCCAATCTAGGCTTTCAGAGTGTGGGATGCAAAACCAAACTTCTATGGAGAATCTCAAGGCCCTTCCACACAGCCATATAATCCAGGGCCCTTCCAGACAGGCCCTATATCCCAGGATCTGATCCCAGATGTTCTGCTTTAAACTGGATTATATGAGTCCACATTGTCAGATAATCTGGGATAAACAGAAAACTTGGGATCAGATCTTGGGGTATAGGGCCTGTCTAGAAGGCCCCAGAATATCAAGGCAGATAATCCACAATATCTGCTTTGAACTGAATTATCTGAGTCTACACTACCATATAAACCAGTTCAATGTGGATTTTATAGTCATGTGGAAGGGGCCTTTGATTTTCATACAGGAGAAGGCAATTTTTCAGATATCATGGGCCTATCTACACTGCTCTATAATGCAATTTGAACTGCATTATATGGGCAGTGTAGACTGTAAACTCATATAATACAGATTAAACTGCATTGGACTGGATTTTATGAGTTTACAGTGTCATATTATCCAGTTCAATCTGTATTATAATGGCAGTATAGATGGGATATTAGTCCAAAGTCATTTATGGTAGTTTTGCAAGTCAAAATCAGCATCTTCCATTGAGTTCAGAAGCAGATTGGAAGGCAGTGTGTTTGGTACAAAACTAGTGATATATGAACTCTAAAGCACTTGACAAAAATAGTTTGACCATCACTTGTTTTCTAATGCAAGGGTATTAGAGGTATTCCAAGGTATTCCATGTGAAGTATATTGCAATAGTCTAACTGGGACTTAATTAAGGTATGCATTGTTGTGGTCAAAGAAATGCAGTTGGGGTACCAGCTAAAATTGGTCAAAGACACTCCTGGCCATCTGACCTTCTAAGGAATTAGGATACCACCATGAATTAAAAATGAATTGCCACTCCTGGAGATTTCTGGTAGGGAAAATTCACCGGTTTTAGACAGTACTACAAATTTAGAGGGGTAAAGGGCCTACAAAAACTGCATAAGGTTTAGGTTCATTGTATTTCCCTGGTAACATTTAGTTCAGTCCCAAAAGTAGCTCTTTAAATAAATCATCCACAATAAAATATAAAATCCTATTGCTACTCAAGGCTTCTCCATACTGGTCCAAAGAAATGTAAGTTATCACACGCTCCTTAGGTTTTGCTTGTGTTGCCTTCTCCATATCTACTTGTTCTTGGGGCGGGAGGGGGGGGGCTGTTTATATCTATTTCGTTGATCTGTACCACGGCTCTTGAAAACTTTTTTAAAAAAACCCTCCCTGAAGTGTTCCTATGGTTTAACAGACAAATTTCCCCCTCTCTGAATTTTTAAAAAAGTATAGGCTGGAATTTACAATCACAGATAAACTGGATTATCTAAAGCTATGCAGCAATAACTGACTCATGTTCACAATCCTGCACAATCGTGATCATGGCAACAGTGTAAGGAATGTGCAGAGATCATAAAATTCTTGTAATGCTTCCTTACCAGAAAGCAGGCACTGTGAGCAATTCAAATCTATCCTCTTGTGGATTGGAACTAATTCTTGTGGATTGGGAGGGACTATTCCCTCCCTCCAGTAATCTCAGATATGAGGAGGGATTCCAAGAGGGATCCTGCTTCTGTCGTAGAGATTTCCTGCAGAAAGGGGTGGAAATGTCAGTCTGCTGCACCCGTATCGACAGGACAACAGATATCCAGTAGTTGCTCAATAAAGCAGGATGGGCTGGGAAGGTTGGGCCAGAGCAACAAAGTACCTGATCGAGAATCTCAATCATGAGTCATTTATAGAATTATAGTGCAAAAGTGTCATTTCACTAGTGTGCTATAGCAAGTTTTCATAATCTTTTTCTATTCGTGACCCCTTTCGCCCAATAAATTTTTACAGGACCCCAGGTGTATACATATATAAAATAGATATAAAAATCAAACACTTAATTAAAAAATAAATCAGCATTTTGGGAGGCTTGCTTGACAGGCTGCTTTTCTTTTTTGTGGTGCATATAGCTGAAGCATTTTATGCAGAGTCCACTGTAAATAATGCATGGTATTGCTAATAGATTTGTGTAATTGAGTGGCGTTCAGAAACCTTTTACTATGGATCCCCCAGTGGTGCAATGGGTTAAACCCCGTGCACCAGCGAGACTACTGACCAATAGGTTGATGGTTTGAATCTGAGGAGAGTGAGTGAGCTCTCTCTGACAGCTCCAGCTCCTCATGCAGGGACATGAGAGAAGCCTCCCACAAGGATGGTAAAACATCAAACATCCGGGTGTCCCCTAGGCAACGTCCTTACAGATGGCCAATTCTCTCACATCAGAAGTGACCTTCAGTTTCTCAAGTCGTTCCTGACACACACAGAAAAAAACCTTTAACTATTGACCAATTTTAATGACCTGATCATTGAGCTTAGGGGACCCCAGTTGGGGACAGGACCCACAGTTTAAGAAGCAGGTCTGGATATTTTAGGAGGAAAACCCCCAAAACTATTAGCAGCAAATATTGTGATCTCCCGACACATTTTCCTTGTCTGGAGGAGCTCGAGGAAGACAGGATTTGTATTATTTTATTGTTCAGTTTTGCATCTCTTTGTTTGTTTTCTGGTGCTCCAGACCTATGGTTCCATTCAAGTAGAGCTTTGGACATGGTACTGTCGGCTCAGTTTCTGCACTTAATTTAAGTTTTTCTCACAGGAAATTTGAATTTTGAGTTGTTCTTGGGGATTTGAAGTCTGCAATGGTTAATCTTCTGTGATTTTAGACAATCAGACCAAATTATTATCCATTTTGTCTGATGTCAATCATTGTTTCATTTGGGGGTATTGCTGTTTTCAGCCTTTACAATAACATGGACTAAATATCAGTTAAGATGCTGAGGCATATACATGTCTTCATATCAAATTTTAAACGGCCTGAAAGATCTGTTGTTGGCTAATAGATTTCTTTTAAAAATCTTGCTTCTAAGGTTAGGCGACTGTCTGAGGGGATTTACTAGCAGCAGCTGTTTTCCAACCTGTCTGTATTTTTTGTTGCATTATCCAATAAGCTTCTTTTCACCTTTTCTTCTGTAGGAGTGCCTGATTCTGAAATACCTTCAGCATTTCTTATTTAGTTTCATAAATGTAATGCCTTCTGATTAAATAAAGACATATGGCTGTTTCACGCACAGTAGGAAACCAGGCCCTGTCAACACTGTCTTATGAAATTTCAGAATGCAGTTTAACTGCATTGAACTGCATTATATGTCAGTGTTGAATCATATAATCCAATTCAATGCAGTTAAACTGCATTATGAAACTGCATTATATGACAATGTAGATGAGGCCCAGGTTGAGTACTGGATTATCGCTTACTATTGTACCCAATAATAAGCAATTCCTGCAAACGAATCATAATTTGGTCACTGTTCACAAACCATAGACTCTGATTTCTTTAAACCATGACTTTTAATTTCAATTAAACCCAGAATTCTGACTTATTCTCTCAGCTACCCTCCCTGAAACATGCCAAAAAAAAATCAGGAAAAGAAACATACTAGAGTGGGATGAATTGTTGTTTGTTTGGTCATTTGCAATATAAATGATGGCTAATCCAACAAACAGTGTGTAACAGACACCATGACTTGGTGTAATGTACAGTTTTGGCTTGAACGTCCATGGGACTTTTAAAGGTGCTGAATCTAGTTGTGGAATAATGTTCAGCATCTTGGACAACTTCTTTAAAGTTTCTGCTAAAATCCAGATTCACTGCACCAATGGAATGGAAACCTCTAGTCAATATTACTGTGTCTTCTTTTAGTATTAAATTATGTATTAGTATAGTTGAGAGCTCCTGGTGGTGCAGTGGGTTAAACCCTTGTGCCAGCAGGAATGATGATTTGAAGGTTGGGTTGCTCACCTGAAGGTTGCCGGTTTGAATCCAGCCTGGGGAAGCATGGTTGAGCTCCCTCTATCAGCTCCAGCTCCATGCGGGGACATGAGAGAAGCCTCCCACAAGGATGGTAAAAACATCAAAACATAAGGGTGTCCCCTGGTCAACGTACTTACAGACATTCAATTCTCTCACACCAGAAGCAACTTGCAGTTTCTCAAGACATATGGATCAGTAGGAGTGGAAGTGCTTTTAAAAGTTATTTATTAGCCCCTTAGCTCTGTAAACAATAATTTAAAAGTGAATCAGAATATTTAGTTATAGTGACCAAGAAGGAAAATTGAGATGGATCCATAATTGAGACACATCTTGAATTTACTCATTTGCATAAAAATATTTAGTCTTGTCATCTGCATTTTAAAGAATACTATGGCTACATTTCTAACAATTATTAGAGGTGCCTTCGCATGAACTATTGTTGCACAATTGCAGGTGTTTGTATGCACACAAACGTACATGCATACACTTTCCTTTATGCTTCTCACACAGTGCTTCTTTCCTGGTGTCTTTAGCATGAAATAGGAATCAGGCAAAATAGTTATGATAAAGCAAAAGCATGATTTTGTAAACACTACATTACAATGTTTCAGGATTAACAATAATCATTGCCTTCTTACTGTGGCCAATGGCAATCACAACAGAAGCTTAAAAATTGAGACAAAAAATCTAGCAAACCAAGGAATGTAGAGAGAAGGAAGGAGTGCATGAAATAACGGGGTGCCCCCAATAGCCCAGCCATGGTTTGGCCACGATGTCTTACTAGGCCTATATCACAGGACTGAGCAGCTTGTCTCCTTGCGAACAGAAAATCTAAACAGTCAGTCCTGGAAGTTTCTCAGCATTGTGTTCTCCCATTCACATCAAGTTAAAGATGTCTCTTTTCCAACTGGATGGCTTTTATTTCTGGTTAAGGAGGGCCATGGAAAAACTAAAGAAAGAACAACCATAAATCTCTAGAAGAAAGGAAGGAAGACAGCCACAAAGACTTTCCTTCCAAAGGCCATCTGTGTGCGAGAGAGACCCTTGTAAGAAAGTTACCTTCTGCTTACTCACTCCAGAGCATCAGCAACATAAGAAATGTGTTCTTTAATCATTTTGGTCAGCTTCCTCTGCACACATTGTGTGAACTTGTAAGTGTCCATGCAGTTTCATTTTGTTAAGTCATTGCACAAACATTATATTCAGTTCATTGTTTTGTAAATAGACATCCCTTTGCATAACCAGTCCACATGCCTTTGTGTATTCTCAGGTGGTGCATCGTTATTTGTGACTTCAACGAACCACTTGCAATTCATTGGATTTGCACATACAGCTATCACACTCCATTGCATAAGCAAGCACACCGGCGGGTGTACAACTGGTTGAGCGACCTTAACATTCAGCAGAAAGGTGTGTGCCCTGAGCAAACACAGCATGGCATAGTGGTTTGAGTCTTCTTGGGCTGCAACCCTGGAAATGTGGGTTCTGTCAGGGTATTGTGTATTGTGAAATGTTAAAATCAATCTGGGTTGTTAGAAGTGCCTTATGTGTTAGTTTTTCTGGCAAGGCATTTCAGCAGTTATGGAGTTAATGAGAGTCTGCTATGATTGATGTATCACAGGACCAATGGGGTCAAGTTTGTTTTGACCGGGACTTTCTTTCTTGTTCCTGTGGAATGCAGAGGAGTTTCTAGAGCAGCGTTGAGCAGTGTGCTGTGTGCATGCATGAGTCGCTTCTGCAAGCACTCATGGAGGAAGGACTGATTTACTCTATTTTGTATATAGTCTTGTAAATAAAAGTTTATTGCCATTGGATTTCCAACCGAACCCTCATCTGCTGGAGTGTGTTTGTCCAGTGCTGTTTTCCACATGGGAGACAGTCTGGAGGAGGTGAAGAACAGGATGGTGAATTTTTGGATTTCACTCTGCTACCCATCATCCCCGCTGACAGGTTCAGATCCCTGTTCAGCCATGACAGCCCTAAAGAACAAAGCACAGTGTGGGATCAGTAAGCAATAAGTGTACTTTTGCTGCCCCTTTGCTTTTGCAGATGAAAGAGTGACAACCCTGGGTTGTTGTATGTTTTCCGGGCTGTATGGCCATGTTCTCATGGCTGTATGGCCATGAGTTAGTCTGCAGTGCCTTTCATGCAGACTAACTCAACCAGAGAAATCAGCCATAGCAGAGCACTTGATGAACCAACCTGGACACAGTATATTATTTGAGAACACAGAAATGCTGGACCACTTCAACAACTATCATGTCAGACTACACAGAGAAGCCATTGAAATTCACAAGCATGTGGACAACTTCAACAGAAAGGAGGAAACCATGAAAATGAACAAAATCTGGCTACCAGTATTAAAAAACTCAAAAATCAGAACAGTAAATAAGAAGCAACACTCTGAGACATGGGAACTAGGGGCAGTTAACAAAGAATGCCCCCAGGCAGAAAGTAGCTAGTAGATGTAGCCATTCAATGCAAATTAGGGTGATTAACTGCAACATTTACGCTGGCCTCCAACTGACAAGAGTTCTTCCCTCACCCTGGACTTCCCACAGATATATATAAACCTTCCTTGCTTAGTTTCTCCATACCTCACAACCAGGGCCGTAGCCAGAAAAAAATTTTGGGAGGAGTTTTGAAAATTTCGGGGGGGGGGAGGGGTTGAACCCCTAGCACCCCCCCCCACTACAAACCTGTCAGTATCTGCTTGAGATAGTGCCTGGAGGGACTCTTAATATTTTGCGTCTCATAGACTTAGCATGAGGATTTGGTTAACCAGTTAAAATTCATGAGTAAACCAGGGTTTTTTTATAACCTGAAAAATTTCCGGGGGGGGGGGGAACTCCTACCCCCCCCCTCGCTACAGGCCTGCTCACAACCTCTGAGGATGCCTGCCATAGATGTGGGCAAAAGGTCAGGAGAGAATACTTCTAGAACATGGCCATACAGCCCAGAAAACATACAACAACCCTGTGATCCCAGCCATGAAGGCCTTCGACAACACAGTGACAACCCTATTTATTGATGCATTCTTGACATCATAATTGTCATCAGTGGCAATTTCAGAAAGGCCAGAACAGTTCCCAAGTTTGCAGAGCAGTACTCCTTTGCTTCCAAAGATGAAAGAATGGCAACTTTATTTATTGCTGCATTCTTGTCATCATAATTGTCATCAATGGCAATTTCAGAAAGACTAGAGCAGTTTCCAAGTTTGCAGGCCCAATGGCATTTTAATCCCTGCTGCCGCTCTCCCCCTCAGGAGGACATTGCAGCTCTTCCTTTAATAGATGTATTAAATAGATGGAGGATGGGAACTGACCCCAATGCAAATGTGTGAATGGTTAGAATTTTGGACTCATGAAGCAGCAGCTAAAAACGAGTCACAAAATCACTCCCAATAAGATTCCCAAAGGTTTTTAACTGAAGGGAAATATTGCTTTGATGTGAAGCATATGTTTCTCCAGACAGAGATAGGGTTGGATCTTTATATTCTCATTTCAAGGACAAACTGGTTTCCGGAGCACTTGAGGCATCTTTGGCTGAGTGTATATAATAAGGCTAATTCATGAAGGGGGTTGGGAGTCGGGGTTGGGGGAAGGCATAGCAGCTTGTACACTTATCCAATGCCGCATCTGCTAATATGCTGGATTAAGTCAAGCGGGGCAATTGCGCCAGGCGACGTGATTGGATCTGTGGGGAAATAATCAAAATATTTTTATCCGCTCTTGAAGGTGCCCGTTACATTTCTTGATGACATTGAAGGTGCTAATTCGTTAAATACCAGCACCAATTAGTGACAGTGGTTGGGCAGCTGGCGTGCAGGGACAGAAGCTTACGAAGCTAATCGTAATTGCCTTGCAGTTACCTTGTGGTCCTCCCGTCTCTTTGTTTTGTCCATCTGTTGTCTCTTCACAGCAGCCACAAGGTTTGGGGGAAGTGACCGCGGTGCTATTTATGGGCAGCGCCTTGCACAAAGGAGAAGGCAGGGAGACACTGCTGTGAGGCTCCCAGGTACCCACACACTTCCATTTGATTATTGTGTAGTTCATTATTTCATCTCACCTTTAGGATACTCAAAGACCCCATCAGTAAGCACTTTAATGCAGGGGTAGATCTGGGAAGGAAAATCAATCTGCATATTAAAGGGAAAAAAATGATTTCATTTATAAGAAGTCCTGAATAACTCATCCAAGCACCAGAGAGGCTCCAAATCTCCCTGAAAATAAGCAAAAGGCTACTTCATGCTCAGTCAGTTACTTTATTTATACCCTGCCTGTTCCCCAAAAACAACTTGAGCATTGGACTAAACTAGTGTTCAAATCCTTGCTCAGGCCTGGAAATAAATGGGCGACCTTGGGTAAGCCACAACTCTCACAGCCTCAGAGAAAGGCAATGGCAAACCCCTTCTTGTAAAACTCATTTTGCCAAAGAAATCCTGTGATAATTTCACCTTAAACCCGCCGTAACTCAGAAATGACTTGAAGGCACGCCACAACAAAGTCTGCCTATTACTTGCTATTTTTAGAGTAACATGTCAGTAACATGTTACTTATTTTGAAAATACTCTAAGTATGCAAATCCTCTCCCCAAAAATGAAACCTCCCAAACAAGGCTACAGTAAGTCTTTTTAGTTAAATTGTATTTTTAAAAGTTGTATGCTGCCTTAGATTCAGAAGAAAGGTGGGATTATAAAAAGGCCAAATACAAAAATAGATTAGGTAGATAGGTGGATGGATGAAGGGCAGATAGAAAGAGAAAACACATATTCTATTACAGGTTATATCTTTTGGCAAGAACTTTTCAGGGGAGATTTTGTCACTGCCTTCCTTTGAGGTTCAGAGAGTATGGCTTGGCCAAGGCCACCCAGTGGACTTCCACTGCTAAGAAGACCTCTGAGCCTGACCTCCGAATGAGTCCTAGTGATTTGAGCATTGGACTAGGCCTCACTTGGAGGAAGAAGGTACAAAGCAGTCAAAACACATCAACATAAAATAAATACAAGAAAATACATCTATCAAAACATACCACTATAAAATATATACATCATGTATTCTCTCGGCCTTCTCTTCTACATAGGGATTATTCATGGTCTCCAGAACTTTGATCATTTTAATTGCCCTCCTCTGGACACCTTCCAGCTTGTTAATATCTCATTTAAACTGTGGTGCCCAGAATTGGACACAGTATTCAAGGTGAGGTCTTACCAAAGCAGAATACACCATGACTTCCTTCGATCTAGACACTGCTCCTTTTGATGCAGCCCAAAAACCCATTGCCATTTTTAGCTGCTGCATCACCCTGTTGGATCATGCTCAACTTGTCCACAAAGACTCCCAATATCTTTTTCACATGGACTGTTGTCAAGCCAGGCATCACCCATCCTGTATCTTTGCATTTCATTTTTTTCTGCCTAAATGTAGTATCTTACATTTGTCCTTGTTGAAATTCATTTTGTTAGTTTTGACCCAGCTCTCAAATGGTTAATCATTACATAAGATACAAGGAAAAAAATATCATCTGCTTTGAACATTTCATGCAGTGAATAAAACAATTGGAGTCTTCTCTCCCCTGCTCCCTACAGCTAATGCACAACCTTTATATTTAGTTATTTTCTTTCTGCAACCTCTTTAATAAAGATCTGAACTATTGCTTGTCTTAATGAGAATAAAAGCATGGTTTGTATACATATTTTTCATTGGACCACACTTTGATTTCCATTCAACTTCCTTAGTGTTTGAAACATGTGTTTTCTTAGTCACAACTTCTGTGTTCCAAAGAAAACAGTTCGGCAAGAACCCTTTTGACCCCAAATAATCTGTGTATGCAGCCTCCAATTTTTCTTTTTTTAAAAGGTTTTTTAGGCATGAATGGAACAAGGGGGAAAAGAAACATTCGAGTGCCCTCTAGTGACACAGAAAAACACATATATCTAGGTATATTTAATTGTGATTCCTGTCTTTGCTTACACAGCTAGCTCGACACAATTTGGAATGCCACAATAACAACATGTTTGCAAATGATTCTGGAAGTGATCATACAATAATTACTTTTTCTCAACTCAACTGTATGTATCTTGCTTTTCTACTCAGGTTGCCCAATATCAATTCTGACCTAGGAAAGCATCTCCGAAAAAGAAGTAATGCCTGCATTTTGAGTGGAGGAAAGCAGCTTAGTTGCTTTAGGACTGAGCAGGCAGCCCCTATTTTTAGGACAGTGTTACTCAAAATGTTGCGCTTTCTCTCGCATACACACACACACACACTATATATATATATATATATATATATATATATATATATATATATATATAAGCATCAATTAAAAAAACATTGTTTAAAAATTGCACTAGTCTAAGACATAGTCCAGGGTCTGACCATTATCAGCCACATAAATTGTTCTTGTTATTATTGTTGTGTTTGCTGGTCAAATCCCTGGTCCTATAGCCATGTTTTGAGGTTTTTCCAAAAGGACAGAAAGGAGGGGGTTGACCTGATTTCATTAGGGAGGGAGTTCCACAGTCGAGGGGCCACGATTGAGAAGGCCCTGTCTCCCGTCCCCACCAATTGCGATTGCGAGGGTGGTGGGATCGAGAGCAGGGCCTTCCCCGATGATCTTAACCTCCGAGGTGGATCATAGAGGGAGATACGTTCAGACAAGTAGGCTGGGCCGGAACCTTTTAGAGCTTTATAGGCTATAACTTTCCAGGGGGTTCGATGAAAGACAGTCTGAAACTAAGAATAAAGTCATTGTGGGCTCCCTAATTCATCCTTACAAAGCCATGGACTATAGGGTTTAATTTTTCGATAACAGATGGACTTTCAGTAGCTATATACAGTGATTATGTACAGACTTGAGCATTTGTGAATGTTGGTATCCATAGGGGGTCCTGGAATCAAATCCCAGCAGATGCCAGGTGTCTGTATTGCAGAAACAAACAAAGAAATCCATTATCTAGCCCTTCCATAACTATGAGAACAGTGCTAAAACATTATCCACTCCCTTAATCTGTTCTCAGCCTCCATGTCGTTTTTCTAGCTTCAAACTGCCATGCTAATGCTGAAGTACATCTAACAAGGGCAGCTGTTATTCTTTGACTATGATGCTAACAAGGACTTCAAAATCCATCTGCCTATTGGCAGAGGCCAGATTAACTAGCGAGGGGGTCCTTCCAGAATGCACTCCACCAGAAGCTTCTTTTTTTCCATTGGGAAGAAATCACCGTTGATGCTGCTATCTTTCCCGAGCTCTATAATGTCCTATCCTCAGTGTGCATGCAAATGCCCACACACACACACACACACCATTTTCAGGTTCATTTAGGTGCTGTCAGTTCTTAGTAGCTTCAAAGACACTGCATTGTCAGGGCACAGAGGAGATTAAATACACACTTTGCTTTATTTGGCACAAAGACAGATTTCTAGCTGTTGTAGTTCAGTTGGGGTTTTTTTTTTTTTTTTTGGTCCCTCGTCGTCCTACCATGACAGCCTCAGTGAGTGCCCTCTTCTTGGCTGGCTCACTTAACTGACAGGTTCCCAGCACTCGCCTAATTGCATGGCTCTCCATTTCCCGACATCCTCCTCAGCCTCCTGCTGGCAAAAACATTGCTTTGCACGTTCCTCCCGTGGATTCCATATTTCAAGAAGGAGAAAGAAAGCCTTGCCCTCTGTCAACCACTTGTCCACCGGTCTCCCCTTGGAGGCAGATGTTAAGTAGACATTTAACTACTGTGAATGACTGAAATGTAGATTTGGCATCTAAGTCACAGATGTGATTGGGAGTGAAGCTTCCAAAACAATGTGAACATTTCAGAACATGTGCAGAGTTTTCTTCCTGTTACTATCAATGGATCACAAAGAGGCATTGTTTCATTGTTCATTGGAGGCAATGGTAGTGTTGAGTAGGATCTGTATGGTCTCTCCATGACGAGACACAGCTAGGATGAACCCTAAAACTGGGCAGGAAAGCAAACAGAACATGTTGGTGTATTTTGGTGTCAGTGTGAAATGTTGAATTCAAGTGTTTTTGCTGTTGGGGTTTTGCAACTGTGTATTTCAGTATGCTTTCCAGCAGCACATGGGTTAATGGCAGGCCAGCTTGAATGATAGCCTGCTTAGCCAATAGATCGAGCCTTCCAGTCTCAGAAGTGCAGACAGGACATTCGTCATTCTTCTATGGAATGTGGGAGTTGCCGGCAGAAAAGCTTTGCAGACGATTGGCAAAGAGAGAGGACATGCTTTGCCATGCTTTGGAAAGCATTGGTCCTATGAGCGATGGACTTTATAGTTGTATAGTTTGTATATAATAAAGCCTTGGAACCGCTGTGATCAGCTGAGTTACAACTGAGGTGTCGTTTGTTCGTGCTGCTTGTAGCCAGATGCTTAAACGGTCTGACGGAAGATGGATCGGTGAGAGGCCTGACTCACCAATAAATCAGGGTGGTACAGAGCTAATTAACCCCTGACAGAACAGATATTAACTTTGCCCAAAGAATCTAACAAGCCCAAAACTAGTTTCAGCACCATAATTTAAGCACGGTATGTTAAAAACAGCCCTTCTGATTGACAACAAGGCCGTTTTAGGTTATATCTACATTGTAAAATTAATGCAGTTTGACAACAATGTGTCATGGCTCAATGTTATGGAATCATGGGGTTGCAACTATTCCTAGAAATCTTTTAAAGTAAGTAGCAGATGTTCAATGCTTTCGGGGTGGGGGTGGGGTGGGGGTGAGAAGGGCATATGAGGATCAAGAAACGGGCCTCAATCTGTTGCATTATTCCAATGCCAAACTTGTTGCCTTAATAGCATTTTTTATTGAGTGTCTTCGAGACATTTATCATGTATAGCATCCCTAAGGTGAATGTACTTTTTTTTTTTTTGAGATTCCACCTTTTTAAATTGTAAATAGTGCTACGTAAAATTATACAAACATTCAGAACAATTTTCATTGGTAACACATGTTTACATTCTTCCTCCTTTTTCTCCCTCCCTCCCCTCCCCTCCCCAGGAACAGTTTACAAATTTTCTATATTTATTACAATTGTTCGATCATGAGGATAATCTTGTTTAATTCCTTATATTTGTCTTTCCCCTTTATTCTGTAAATTAAGTCTTTCCGCTTTGCCTCCCATGTCTTTCTGATTTGGCCTTTTTTATAGTAACCTTTCCTTTCGTTAATGTAGTCTTGGAGGAGATAGTCTGCTATATATTTATACCATGTTTTAATATCCCATTTCTTTTGGTCCTTCCAGGCTAAGGCGACTGAGAGGTGACCGTATCTTGGGGTTTTCATGGTAAGATATATTCATAGAAGATTTCCTATTGCCTTCCTCTGAGGCTGAGAAAATGTGGCTTGCCCTAGGTCATTCAATGGGTTTCCATGGCTCAGAAGGGTTTTGAACCCTGGCCTAGAGTTTTTGACCAATGCTCAAACCACTTTCTTGACAGCAACAAAAAAATATTGACAGCATGTACCAGAAACCCTTTTATTCAGGCAGGCCTTTAAAGAGGAAGGTTTTTAAGATCATGTCAGAGACTGCTATGGTTTTTAAATGTTTTTATGGATTTAAACTGAATTGTTTTTAATACTAATGATATTTAATACTGTTTTAATATTTGAATATTTGTATATATTAAATTGTGTTGTCGAAGGCCTTCATGGCGGGAATAACTGGGTTGTTGTGCATTTTCCAGGCTGTATAGCCATGTTCCAGAAGCATTCTCTCCTGACATTTTACCCACATATGTGGCAGGCATCCTCAGAGGTTATGAGGTACATTGAAAAACTAAGCAAGGGAGGTGTATATATCTGTGGAAAGTCCAGGGTGAGCGAAAGAATTCTTGCTTGTTGGAGGCCAGTGTGAATGTTGTAATTAATCGCCTTAATTAGCATTAATGGCCTTGCCAGCTTCATGGCTTGGCTTCTTCCTTCCTGGGTGGGAATCCTTTATTTGGAGGTGTTAGCTGCCCCTGGTTGATTCATGTCTGGAATTTCTCTGTTTTCAGAGTGTTTTTCTTTATTTACTGTTCTGATTTTAGAGTTTTTTTTAATACTGGTAGCCAGATTTTGTTCATTTTCATGGTTTCCTCCTTTCTGTTTAATTTGTCCACATGCTTGTGGATTTCAGTGTATTTTAATGCTTTTAATGTCAGCCACTTTTTGTCTCCTTATGGAGAGAAAAAGCAGGATATAAATAAACCTAATAATTATAATAATCATGAAACTAAAGGTGCATCTCCACTGTAGAATTAATGCAGTCTGACACCACTTCAGTTGCTATGGTTCAATGCTTTGGACTCATGGGGGCTGTACAAGGGCGTTAGCCTTTTCTGCCCAAAAGAGTAGGAGCCTCAACAAACTATAAATCCTATCATAGAATCATAGAATAATAGAGTTATTATCCAGTCTAACCCCCTGCCAAAAAGCAAGAAATCGCATTCAAAGCACACTCGACAGATAGCCATCCAGCCTCTACTTAAAAGCTTCCAAAGGAGGAGCCTCCACCACAGTCTGGGGCAGAAAGTTCCACTCTTCAACAGCTCTCACAGTGAGGAAGTTCTTCCTGATGTTCAGGTGGAATCTCCTTTCCTGTAGTTTGAAGCCATTGTTCCGCGTCCTAGTCTGCAGGGCAGCAGAAAACAAGCTTGCTCCCTTCTCCCTGTGACTTCACCTTACATATTTATACATAGCTATCATGTCTCCTCTTAGCCTTCTCTTTTGCAGGCTAAATATGCCCAGCTCTTTAAGCCGCTCCTCATGGGGCTTGTTCTCCAGACCCTTGATCATTTTAGTTGCCCTCCTCTGGACGCTTTCCAGCTTGTCAACATCTCCCTTAAAATGCGGTGCCCAGAATTGGACACAGTATTCCAGGTGTGGTCTGACCAAGGCAGAATAGAGCATGACTTCCCTGGATCTAGACACTAGACTCCTATTGATGCAGGCCAAAATCCCATGGGCGTTTTTAGCTGCCGCATAACATTGTTGGCTCATGTTTAACTTGTTGTCTACAAGGACTCCAAGGTCTTTTTCACACGTACTGCTGTTGAGCCAGGCGTCCCCCATTCTGCATCTTTGCATTTCATTTTTTTTCTGCTTAAGTGGAGTATCTTGCATTTGTCCCTGTTGAACTTCATTTTGTTAGTTTTGACCCATCTCTCTAGTCTGTTAAGATCATTTTGAATGCTGCTCCTGTCTTCTGAAATCATAACATTGAGCCATGGCAATTAAAGTGGTATTAATTCTACAGTGTAGATGAACGTTTAGTATAGTTTTATGAACTACCTCAGTAGTAATAGTGAGGCTTACCGCCCCCCCCCCCCAAAAGTACACATAGCAATCTTTAGAAATGTTATTTGATTGAATAAATCTTGTGGATTTTAGCATAATATAGATTCTGTGTAATCAAATATCTTGGATTCTGTATTTAATTTTTCTTAAAAGTTTTTCCTGGTTTACTTCCAATATGCTTTCATGCCATTTATCTTTCTTTTGTATTTTTGCTTTTTGGCCTTTTAAATGACTGGGGAGAGAAAACAACAAGGCTTGTTTGCTATATTGAGTTGGAAAACAGAGAGTTCCCTCTGGATGGAAGAAAGGTGCAGAATGAGTAAAGAAGGTCAACCATGGCTGGAAAGATGATCTGTTATGCACTGTCAGGTCCGGAGAGAGCCCATATTAGCTATGTAATGGGTGGAAATGTCACAATTAAAGCAAAAGCCTATTTGTTAGATCCACAAGAGGGAGCTAAAAGTAAATTAAACATTTGTTTCTGCCTTTTCAAATATGCAAAGTGCTAACATACCTGAGCAAGAGCAACCCTCAGCTCTATAAATTGTAGAGAAAGAAGCAGTCTCCGACACTGTACCTTATAGACTTAGATGAGACATCAACATGAGGCAAAGGTTTAGGGTGCTTTCTTAAGGTCTTGGGGATTTATGTGCTTTCAGCCAAAGAGGGTAAAATGCTCTAAACGGCAAATATTAGTGGACCACAATATGTCACAAGCAACCACATTCCTTCTGATTGCAGTACAAAAGCCGATCAAATAGCCAACTGAATTTTAGTTCATCATGGGTGATGGACAGCAGTGCACTCCAATATAAATGAAGATAGAAGACATAAGGCAGACTACTTAATACGTAGCTCTCTACTTTGAATGCTTGTTATTGTGTGACTGCTTCACTTTAATTCATTATAGGACTACCAAAGACACTGGGTCCTTTCACACTACACTGTTATAGTGTTATGATTCAACTTTAACTGCTGTGGCTATCAGAGCCCTCAGATTTGTAGTTTAGGGACAAGTTATTATTAGAATATTCAGCCAGATAGCTCCTCTGTCTAACCAAAACTCCAGAACTTCACAGGAAACTTCCATGGCAGTTAAAGGTAGACTCATAATGCTATAATTGTATAGAGTGAAAGGGTCCACTGTGCTGGAGTACTAGTGCTTCCTTTAGCTATGTGTATGTGTGTGTGTATGTGCCTTCAAGTCACATTTTGACTTATGTTGACTCCATGAATTTTATATGGTTTTCTTAGGCAAGAAATACTCGGAGGTAGTTTAGTCAGTCGCCGCCTATGAAATCTAGCTGTCGCTGTAGCACATCTACTGGCATTCTTCCATCCAAGTACTGACCAGCTATGATCCTGTTTCACTTTAGATTGGAACAGGTGCTTTAAGGTATTTAGGTTTCAGCCACCAATAAAAGGACCTAATTATTAAACTGAATGGACCAAAGGTCTGATGGGATCACGTGCCTTTAAGATATAACCCCAAAATTACAAATCCCAGAACCCTGGCATTTGTGTCCCGGGTCTTTTGGTCATCCTTGGACCTCCATCTCACTACTGGATACTCAATCCCATTGTAATTTTGAGAATAAAATAGCTATTTCTATTAGTGGAAGCTTTCCTGAATGGTTGATTTGCCACAAAACAGGATACCTCACACTTTGTCCACCCCATCCTACTGGGTTTTTATTCAAAACTAGAAGTGGCATTTTCCCATTCAAATAATAATCCACGCTGACCCTACTTAGCTCCCAAGATCAGAAGAGATTTGATGCAGAAGTATACAAAATAAACATTATTTTCCATCTTACTGTAAGTTTTGTTTCATTTCATTTTTTTTTAAAAAAAATGTTTTAGTTCTCCCTTCCCCGGGGAGATAGGGTGGGTTACAAGTAAAGTTATTGTTGTTGTTATTATTATTATTATTATTATTATTATTATTATTATTATTATTCCTCTTTATATTTTGAATTCGAGATATACTAGGGCACTAAAATCTTTTAAGTGCTTAGGGCATCTAAATCTAGCTCTGAATGAAACCTTGGTAGTTAAAAAGGCACCATAGTATGATAATTGTATAGTGTGAAAGGACTACGGGTTCTTCTTAGATTGACAAGATAGAGAGAAGGAATTGAAAGGCATGGCCCTGTTAGTCTGGAATATCAGCTCTTATGGGACTTTAGAAAGAACAAAGTTGCTAGCATAAGCTTTCATAGACAAAGGGCTCATCTACACCAACCACAAAATCCGAGTCCAATTCAGAGCGGAAATCCTCTGGACTACTTGGAGGTATTGAGACACACTGCCCCAACCTGCCACAATGGCAGAGAGGAATCTAGATCATACAGTCAAGCCAAAACTAATTTGGTCCAACTGGACTGTCACCTTAGTTTTCCTGTGGCCCCCGATGTTGTGACACATGACTGGAGAGCTCCAGAGAGCTTCTGGCCATTACTAGGCACCTTTGCTGATATCAGTAAAAGTGTCCACATGTCCAGGGGAAGTTCCCTTCCTTGGTTGCTGGTATCAGTAAAGGTGCCTAGTGATTGGGGCTGGGCTGTGGCGCAGGCTGTTGAGCAGCCTGCTGCAATAAATCACTCTGACCATGAGTTCATGAGTTCGAGGCCAGCCCGTGGCTGGGGTGAGCACCTGTCAATTAAAAATTAAAAATAGCCCTTGCTCGTTGCTAACCTAGCAACCTGAAAGATAGTTGCATCTATCAAGTAGGAAATAAGGTACCACTTATAAAAGTGGGGAGGTAAGTTTAACTAATTTACAACTTGGAATGAGGAAGTGCCATCAGAGTGGATGATGAAGCAGCTGCCCCCAGCTGTGGCCAGAATCGAACATCCCCTCAGGAGAAGGTTAAATTGCCTCTGTGTCTGTCTGTCTCTGTTTGATGTGTTTATGGGCATTGAATGTTTGCCTTATGTGTGTATAATGTGATCCGCCCTGAGTCCCCTTCGGGGTGAGAAGGGCGGAATATAAATATTATAAATAATAATTGCCAGGAGCTCTCCAGCCATCTGCCGTGGTGATGAGGGCAACATAGCCCTGGTCCATTCCATTTTCCCTGTAC
This sequence comes from Anolis carolinensis, assembly GCF_035594765.1. NCBI lineage: Eukaryota > Metazoa > Chordata > Lepidosauria > Squamata > Anolidae > Anolis > Anolis carolinensis. The sequence continues at coordinate 350,061,098 of NC_085841.1, forward strand.
TGCTAACCAGAAGGAAAGGAGGATGGTGGCAATGACCCAAGTGGAGCCAATCTGTTGTCCACACTCTACCTGAAGTGAGGAGCTGGTCTGGTGATCTGGAAAAAACTCCAGAACATGCCCTAACTATACTCAATAGGCTTGCTCAAATAATTCGTTTTCCCCGTTTACCGTTATTGATTCGTTTTTTTCGGATTTTTTGAAGCAATATTGAATCTTGGCTGTCCACACGCCTGGATATCGCGGTTTCGAACCGCGATTGGCCGTTTTCCGTAATGGCGCCTTTTTTTTCGTTTTTAAAAAATGCTTTGTCAAATCATCCAAACTTTTTTAAGTCCACTGGGGCAATCTAGTGTGTTGTTTGCCCCTTGTAGCCAATCAGAGAGCACGTTTAACCAGGGGGAGGGGCTGGTAGGACGTGCTTAATGAAAACAGCGTGCACACGCCTCGTGGCTCAGTCGCACTGGGACTTTTGGAGAGGGTGGAAGGGTAGAGATTCATTGGTGTAGGCAGGCAGGAAACATTGCTGCGTCACAGCATGGCTGTGTGAAGACCAGGACAGGAGAAAAGGTGGGGTGGTCTGTGGCTGAGTTTGGTGGTGTGGGTCTTAGGTCTTTCTATTTCTTTTGTTGTTGCAAACTTGCAAAGGGCTGTCCTGTGGGTGTTTTTCCTGTTCAAAATACAACTCCTTTTGGGGAAAGAAAAGCTTGCCTTTGTGCCTTGCCTTCTTTGTGTGTGTGTCTGCCAGGGACGCTTTGAAAAAGAGTTGCATATCCCATCCTGTTCAAAATACAACTCCTTTTGGGGAAAGAAAAGCCTGCCTTTCTGCCTTGCCTTGTGTGTGTGTCTGCAGGGACGCTTTGAAAAAGAGTTGCATATCCCATCCAGTTCAAAATACAACTCCTTTTGGGGAAAGGAAAGCCTGCCTTTCTGCCTTGCCTTGTGTGTGTGTCTGCAGGGACGCTTTGAAAAAGAGTTGCATATCCCATCCTGTTCAAAATACAACTCCTTTTGGGGAAAGGAAAGCCTGCCTTTCTGCCTTGCCTTGTGTGTGTGTCTGCAGGGACGCTTTGAAAAAGAGTTGCATATCCCATCCAGTTCAAAATACAACTCCTTTTGGGGAAAGGAAAGCCTGCCTTTGTGGCTTGCCTTGTGTGTGTGTCTGCAGGGACGCTTTGAAAAAGAGTTGCATATCCCATCCTGTTCAAAATACAACTCCTTTTGGGGAAAGGAAAGCCTGCCTTTCTGCCTTGCCTTGTGTGTGTGTCTGCAGGGACGCTCTGGGAAAGAGTTGCATATCCCATCCTGTTCAAAATACAACTCCTTTTGGGGAAAGAAAAGCCTGCCTTTCTGCCTTGCCTTGTGTGTGTGTCTGCAGGGACGCTTTGAAAAAGAGTTGCATATCCCATCCTGTTCAAAATACAACTCCTTTTGGGGAAAGAAAAGCCTGCCTTTCTGCCTTGCCTTGTGTGTGTGTCTGCAGGGACGCTTTGAAAAAGAGTTGCATATCCCATCCAGTTCAAAATACAACTCCTTTTGGGGAAAGGAAAGCCTGCCTTTCTGCCTTGCCTTGTGTGTGTGTCTGCAGGGACGCTTTGAAAAAGAGTTGCATATCCCATCCTGTTCAAAATACAACTCCTTTTGGGGAAAGGAAAGCCTGCCTTTCTGCCTTGCCTTGTGTGTGTGTCTGCAGGGACGCTTTGAAAAAGAGTTGCATATCCCATCCTGTTCAAAATACAACTCCTTTTGGGGAAAGGAAAGCCTGCCTTTCTGCCTTGCCTTGTGTGTGTGTCTGCAGGGACGCTTTGAAAAAGAGTTGCATATCCCATCCAGTTCAAAATACAACTCCTTTTGGGGAAAGGAAAGCCTGCCTTTCTGCCTTGCCTTGTGTGTGTGTCTGCAGGGACGCTTTGAAAAAGAGTTGCATATCCCATCCTGTTCAAAATACAACTCCTTTTGGGGAAAGAAAAGCCTGCCTTTCTGCCTTGCCTTGTGTGTGTGTCTGCAGGGACGCTTTGAAAAAGAGTTGCATATCCCATCCAGTTCAAAATACAACTCCTTTTGGGGAAAGGAAAGCCTGCCTTTCTGCCTTGCCTTGTGTGTGTGTCTGCAGGGACGCTTTGAAAAAGAGTTGCATATCCCATCCTGTTCAAAATACAACTCCTTTTGGGGAAAGGAAAGCCTGCCTTTCTGCCTTGCCTTGTGTGTGTGTCTGCAGGGACGCTTTGAAAAAGAGTTGCATATCCCATCCTGTTCAAAATACAACTCCTTTTGGGGAAAGGAAAGCCTGCCTTTCTGCCTTGCCTTGTGTGTGTGTCTGCAGGGACGCTTTGAAAAAGAGTTGCATATCCCATCCTGTTCAAAATACAACTCCTTTTGGGGAAAGAAAAGCCTGCCTTTGTGGCTTGCCTTGTGTGTGTGTCTGCAGGGACGCTTTGAAAAAGAGTTGCATATCCCATCCTGTTCAAAATACAACTCCTTTTGGGGAAAGGAAAGCCTGCCTTTCTGCCTTGCCTTGTGTGTGTGTCTGCAGGGACGCTTTGAAAAAGAGTTGCATATCCCATCCAGTTCAAAATACAACTCCTTTTGGGGAAAGGAAAGCCTGCCTTTCTGCCTTGCCTTGTGTGTGTGTCTGCAGGGACGCTTTGAAAAAGAGTTGCATATCCCATCCTGTTCAAAATACAACTCCTTTTGGGGAAAGGAAAGCCTGCCTTTCTGCCTTGCCTTGTGTGTGTGTCTGCAGGGACGCTTTGAAAAAGAGTTGCATATCCCATCCTGTTCAAAATACAACTCCTTTTGGGGAAAGAAAAGCCTGCCTTTGTGGCTTGCCTTGTGTGTGTGTCTGCAGGGACGCTTTGAAAAAGAGTTGCATATCCCATCCTGTTCAAAATACAACTCCTTTTGGGGAAAGGAAAGCCTGCCTTTCTGCCTTGCCTTGTGTGTGTGTCTGCAGGGACGCTTTGAAAAAGAGTTGCATATCCCATCCAGTTCAAAATACAACTCCTTTTGGGGAAAGGAAAGCCTGCCTTTCTGCCTTGCCTTGTGTGTGTGTCTGCAGGGACGCTTTGAAAAAGAGTTGCATATCCCATCCAGTTCAAAATACAACTCCTTTTGGGGAAAGGAAAGCCTGCCTTTCTGCCTTGCCTTGTGTGTGTGTCTGCAGGGACGCTTTGAAAAAGAGTTGCATATCCCATCCTGTTCAAAATACAACTCCTTTTGGGGAAAGGAAAGCCTGCCTTTCTGCCTTGCCTTGTGTGTGTGTCTGCAGGGACGCTTTGAAAAAGAGTTGCATATCCCATCCTGTTCAAAATACAACTCCTTTTGGGGAAAGGAAAGCCTGCCTTTCTGCCTTGCCTTGTGTGTGTGTCTGCAGGGACGCTTTGAAAAAGAGTTGCATATCCCATCCAGTTCAAAATACAACTCCTTTTGGGGAAAGGAAAGCCTGCCTTTCTGCCTTGCCTTGTGTGTGTGTCTGCAGGGACGCTTTGAAAAAGAGTTGCATATCCCATCCAGTTCAAAATACAACTCCTTTTGGGGAAAGGAAAGCCTGCCTTTCTGCCTTGCCTTGTGTGTGTGTCTGCAGGGACGCTTTGAAAAAGAGTTGCATATCCCATCCTGTTCAAAATACAACTCCTTTTGGGGAAAGAAAAGCTTGCCTTTCTGCCTTGCCTTGTGTGTGTGTCTGCCAGGGACGCTTCCTGATTTTCCCAAGACAACTTTGGGAAAGAGTTGCATATCCCATACTTTCCTGTAGAACTGGAAAGTATAGGTATCCCCTTGTAAATAAATAAAACTAACTAAATGTTATAGACTACGCTTTTGCAACAGTACATTGGCCAGAATATAACACGTTGCCAATCAAGATTCAACAAATATTTCCCACCAGTAACACAACACCTAACCATCATCCCTTCTGTTACCTGAAAACACTCCCCTTGACATGAAGCGCTCAGCTGTACGCGGGTCTGGGGGAGCAAGTCCTAGTAGTGGTCAAGCCACGGCCAGGACACTGTGGGGGGCCAAAAAAGTTAAGGTGGGTCCCATACGTCTGGAACGACGAACTATGGGAGTGGGTGGACTTGATGAAGAACCAGGCTGTTCTAATGCAGACAGTTCACAGGCATCCACCCGGAGCCGGCTGTCGCATGGAGCTGAGACAACTGGACGATCATTGGAACATACAGGTGTTGCCGTCCTGGAACTACAGGTGGTGGATAGTGAGGATATAGATAACCCCACCCCTCCACCCACTACTGACAGTGAGGAGGAGGTAGAGGAGGTACTACCATCAAAACGTAGACTTCCTCATGCTGCTGAAAGGGTGCCCACGACTCCCATCTCTGAGGGCGTCGCCACAGTGGCTGTGGGGAGGCCAAGGTCATTTATTTGGGACCATTTCCATGTCCACTCTCAGAGTTCTACTTTGGCAGTTTGTAGACACTGTGGGGCAAATATCAGCAGAGGCAGAGACACGAGACATCTTGCGACCTCGGGGTTGAGCTCTCACATGAAGCGACACCATCCCTCCATTTCGCTGGGAGGGGGAACTGCAAGCCCTTCCAGTGGCAGCCTTAGCACGCAAAGTTCACCAGGTGAAGATAGTGGAAGGCGGACACAGTCCACCATGGAGGATTGGGCCATTCCATTACCCAGAAAGAAAACGGGGGAAACATTGCTCACACCCCAGCAGATAACCCAAACTGTGGGAGAGATGATTGCCCTAGATCACCATCCCTTCCGCCTGGTAGAACAAGAAGGCTTTGTACGCCTTATGAAACGACTGTGCCCCCGCTACAAAATCCCCTCCCGTCACACCTTTTCCAGAAAAGTAATTCCCGGCTTGTACGAGGGCTGTAAGGAACGCATTATCCAGATGTTGCGTAGCGCCATGGGAGGACACATCCATTTTACCTCTGATATTTGGTCAAGCTTGGGAGGAGGCCACTCCTACCTCTCTCTCACGGCACATTGGTGGGAGAAGGAAGGCACTATGGATACATCCCATCGTTGGGCACTCCTCGCATTGGAGGTAGTTGATCGTGATCACAAGGCAGAGACCATCTGCAACTATCTGGAAAACATGATGGGGGAATGGATGCAGTGTAGGCCGGAAGAAATGAGGAGGGGCTTTATGGTGACGGACGCAGGGAAAAATATGATCAAAGCGGTTGAAAGTGCCGGGTTTCAGAATGTGTCCTGCATGGCCCACTTGCTTCACAATACCGTCAAGGAAGGTTTAAAGAGCCAGGAAGAGCAGTCGGGCAGCAACACAAACATCTCCCTGCTGATCGAGCGCTGTAGAAAGATCGCGGGCTACTTCCACCGGAGCATCAAGGCAGCCCGGCAGCTGAGAGACAGGCAGAGCCTTGAAGGCCTCCCGCAGCACAAGCTGCTCCAGGACGTCTCGACTCGGTGGAATTCAACCTTAAAAATGCTCGAACGCATGGTCGAGCAGCAGAAGGCGGTACACGGCATCTCCCTCACTTTGGTTGCGCCTGTTAGCAAGCTTGTTCCAACTAAGCAAGAGTGGGACACCATCTCCCAGCTAGTAGACGTACTAAAGCCATTCAAACATGCCACTGAGACACTTTCGGAATCAAAAGCTCTTCTGAGCCAGGCAGTGCCCATGGTCTTGAGGCTAAGGAGGCACCTAGAAAGGCTTGGTGCCGGTCGAACAATTGACTCCCTGGCTGGACCGCTGACACCGCCGGTCCAGGAGGTGGTGAGGAGGTTGTCCTTTGCTGTACGGAAACGGCTAGAGCCACTTCTTTCCAGCAAGGTCCATATGCTGGCGGCCTTGTGTGATCCACGGCTAAAGTACAACGTCTGCCCAAAAGACTTTACCATGTGGAAGGCCCAACTTGTTGACCTTGTGAGGGAGGTCTTTGCTGCCAGGGTGGAGGAAACGGGCACAGCGGCCCCTCTTCCAGAACTGCCTGTCACCCCAAGCACTAGCGCTAGTGGCGAGACGGAAAGTCCCGCGGAGCCGGTAGGGGGTTGCCGTAGGGATACGGATCTCCAGGCGCGAACAGGAAACGTTTTCTTTGCAGAGACGGTGGCCATACTTGCCTGCTCTGAAGAATCCTCTTTGCTGGCTTCTGCTCAAAAGGTAGACTCGGCCGAATGCTCGGTCAACAGGTACTTTGAGGAGCCTCCGGAGATAATTTCTTGTGATCCATTGTCCTATTGGGCTTCACGCGAACACATGTGGCCGGATCTGTCGCACGTAGCCCGCCAGTTCCTCAGCTGTCCTCCCACCAGCGTCCAGAGCGAAAGGGTCTTCAGCATAGCGGGAGATGTAGTCACGCCCCACCGCAGCTTGCTGGACCCTCAAACAGTTGAGAAACTTGTTTTCCTGAAGGCCAACCTTCCTGTGTTGAATTTCCCAGATTTGGATTTTGAGACCGACTGCTCCTAGAGCAACAGTTCTCGTCCTTTAACCAACTCTGCTTCAGAGTAACTTTTGCCAATTTTTTTGGGCGTCCGGGCGGGGGGGTGGCCCCTTTGGACTCTGTCCAACAACTCTCTCCTCTATCCTACAATGCTTTCCTCTCTCTTTTCCCTTCCTTTCTCCTCTTTTTCATCACTCGACGTTGCCCCACTGACGTTTTTGGGTTCATCCATCTCAAGGGGCCGTTTCACGAATCATGTAATCATGGAATCATAGAAAAGTAGAGTTGGAATAGAACTCATGGGCCATCGAGTTCTCCCCCAAGAAAGACGCAGGAAGTATCATTCAAAGCATCCCCGACAGATGGCCATCGAGCCTATGCTTAAAAGCTTCAAAAGAAGGGGCCTACAACACAGTCCGGGGGAGACAGTTCCACTCCCGAACAACCATCGCGGAGAGAAGTACTATCTTTCATTTGTCCCTGTTGAACTTAATATACTTTTGGCCCATCTCTGTATTCGGAAGTTACAAAACGTTTTCTCTCATGTAATACTGGCTCTGTAGAGGTTGAAGGATATTCTGTGGAAAATTAGACCATAAAAGCCAAGGTAGATAATGCTTCCTCTTTGTGTTCTGTTCGGATTTCATTCAATTCCCTTTTTATTTGGGGGGGGGGGAAATATTACCATCACGAGCCATGACTGTTTGGTCTTCTACAGATCCTCGCAGCTCCTGTACAGAAAGAGCACTGTTATATTTGATGTGGATACTTCAGATAATCATTTCAGGTGTAGGAATACGCCAGACTCTCACTTTACAGAGGTATACTATCTGTCCATCTGAACCTTTGAGGATGTCTTTATCCACTGGAATTAATACACCTCGACTTGGGACAGAACTTCTCTAAATTGTCATCTTTCAGTGTCCCATTGTCTAGAGCGGGTGTGGTTGCCGCAGTGGTCATGGGACGGCCGCCTTTGGGTCCCCTAGCCCTCTGACCGCTTACGCGGAGGGTGCCTTTATAACTCGGAGGGGGGAATCATCAAAGACAGTGGTACTCCTCCGCCTTTGCCAGCATTTCTCCAAATGGTTGTCTAGTGTCCCTTCTCCTTTATATGCCGTGGTCTACGCTGTGGTCGTAAAACGGCTGCTTTTGGGTCCCCTCCCCCTTTGACCTGGCACGCAGAGGGTGCCGTTCCCCCTTCAGGACGTGTGCCTTGCGGCTGCTTTAGATGTTTGGGCGCAGGTTACGCCGAGTGGGAATTGCCTTTTGCTGGCTTGTTGGGAAAACGATAGAAGAGGTACACGGCCTTCCCCTTGGGTGGTGGGGTGTTGCTGTGGGTAGAGGCTTAAATCGCAAAAACAAAAAACTTTGTGGGAGGGCCGTGCCGAATTCTCCGGGATGCATGCCGGCCAACTGTGGCCGGCTGTCTCAGGGTGGGGTCTTTGCTGCCCTTTGTTTTTTCCCCTTACTTTTCTTTTCTTTTTGCTGCCTCTCGGACTACGTGACGCCAGACTCTAGAGGTATATGCCCTTCCCCCTTCAGGGCGTGTTCCTTTGCGGCTGCTTGCAATGTGTGGGCGCAGGTTACCCAGAGTGGGAACTGCCTTTTGCTGGCTTGTTGGCAGGACGATAGAAGAGGTACACGGCCTTCCCCTGGGGTGGTGGAGTGTTGCTGTGGGTAGAGGTTTAAGTCGCAAAAACAAAAAACTTTGTGGGAGGGCCGTGCCGAATTCTCCGGGATGCATGCCGGTCAACTGTGGCCGGCTGGCTCAGGGTGGGGTCTTTGCTGCCCTTTGTTTTTTCCCCTTACTTTTCTTTTCTTTTTGCTGCCTCTCGGACTATGTGACGCCAGACTCTAGAGGTATATGCCCTTCCCCCTTCAGGGCGTGTTCCTTTGCGGCTGCTTGCAATGTGTGGGCGCAGGTTACCCAGAGTGGGAACTGCCTTTTGCTGGCTTGTTGGCAGGACGATAGAAGAGGTACACGGCCTTCCCCTGGGGTGGTGGAGTGTTGCTGTGGGTAGAGGTTTAAGTCGCAAAAACAAAAAACTTTGTGGGAGGGCCGTGCCGAATTCTCCGGGATGCATGCCGGTCAACTGTGGCCGGCTGGCTCAGGGTGGGGTCTTTGCTGCCCTTTGTTTTTTCCCCTTACTTTTCTTTTCTTTTTGCTGCCTCTCGGACTACGTGACGCCAGACTCTAGAGGTATATGCCCTTCCCCCTTCAGGGCGTGTTCCTTTGCGGCTGCTTGCAATGTGTGGGCGCAGGTTACCCAGAGTGGGAACTGCCTTTTGCTGGCCTTTGGGTAAAACGATAGAAGAGGGTGGAACGATTCAAAGTCTCCCATCACCCTGAGAGGCTGTGATTGACGCTATTGCTGCGGAACGGCCGCCTTTGGTTCCCCTTGCCCACTGTCCGCGCACACGGACGTTGCCGATTGCCCGTCAGGGCGTGTGCCTTTGCGGCTGCTTTCAAGGTGTTGGCAGAACGTTTCGCCGAGTGGTAAATGTTTTTTGCTGGCCTGTGGGTAAAACAATAGAAGAGGGTGGAATGATCAAAGACAGTGGTACAGTCTCCCATCACCCTGAGAGGTTGTGATTGACGCTGTTGCTGCGGAAAGGCCGCCTTTGGTTCCCCTTGCCCACTGTCCGCGCACACGGACGTTGCCGATTGCCCGTCAGGGCGTGTGCCTTTGCGGCTGCTTTCAAGGAGTGGGCGCAAGTTCCGTCTCGTGGAAACTGTTTCTTGCTGGTCTGTTGGTAATAACGAGGGTGGAGTGATCACAGACTGTGGGACAGTGTCCCATTCACCTTAAAAGGAAGTGTACTCAACGATGTGGCGGCAGAACGGCCGCCTTTGGCTCCCCTTGCCCACTGTCCGCGCACACGGACGTTGCCGATTGCCCGTCAGGGCGTGTGCCTTTGCGGCTGCTTTCAAGGAGTGGGCGCAAGTTCCGTCTCGTGGAAACTGTTTCTTGCTGTTCCCCTCGCCCTCTGGCCGCGCACGCGGAATCAATGAAAGAAGTGGGACACCTTGGCCTTTACCACTTCTCAAAATTGTCTTCTTTTACTGTACCATTGCCTTGTGCGGGTGTAGTCGAGAGCATGTGATGATAATCTTACGCAGAGTAAGAAGTAGAGAATCAATCCACTCAGAATCTCTTTTGCTATTAAAAACAATTACTTAATAATGCCTTCATGTTTCCTTTGGAATCCACATTTCTGCTTTGTTTCTACTTTGAATTACTTTCTACTACATTACACACTATATCTTTCATAATTGTACTTCCTCAAGTATACTTAAACTGTATGTATACCAACCAACTGAAGTCATTTCCCTCTATCCAGGTCATCTGCAGGAGAACTTTAATAACCCCTGAAGAACACACTAGTCTTACCTGCAGTGGAACTGCATGGAAACATGTTCCTAACATCAGAGCCTTAAAACCTTCCCCCTCCAAAAAGCATTATAGGTCTGTGTGGTCGTTTGTAGCCTATTTAAGAATAGCTTGACAGGCCAATAGTATTTCGCACTGTATAGTTTTTTAACTGTCAAACTACCTCCTCTTCAGTCCTCGGACTCGAGCCGTGTTTTTACACCACTGTTTTTTAAGCTGGTAATGCTGTATGCTGACTGTGACTTCAGTTATATCTTATGTCTTATTGACCCAACATGAACACAGAAGAGTCTCACTGATCAAAGCCAAACGGGCCTACCACTGCTGAAATAAGCAGATTTCTTGGATTGGACTTGTTGAAGAAAAGCATATAACACATCATATCAGGTTATTATTATCCAAATAAAGCACCATAAATGCATGTTATACAACCAAGGAGACATAAGAAGTCGTTCTATATGCTGAAATGATATGTTGCTATTGCTTACTTTATGAATTTAGCTTCAAAATATCACAATATAATGGAATCATTGACTACAGAAATGGCTAGATTTTTCCAGAGGCTAGACGGTTTGCTGTTATGGAGTGTATCTTTGTGTCATGGGTTGTGGTGTGTGGGCGTGGGGCCGGCCAACGGTGGCCGGCCCCCCGGGTCTGAGGGGCTTGGGCCCACATTTTGAAAGCAGACGTGAAGAAAGCATGCCCTTCCCCCTCTGGGTTCAGCGGTGTGGGCGTGGGGCCGGCCAACGGTGGCCGGCCCCCCGGGTCTGAGGGGCTTGGGCCCACATTTTGCAAGCAGACGTGAAGAAAGCATGCCCTTCCCCCTGTGGGTCCAGCGGTGTGGGCGTGGGGCCGGCCAACGGTGGCCGGCCCCCCGGGTCTGAGGGGCTTGGGCCCACATTTTGCAAGCAGACGTGAAGAAAGCCTGCCCTTCCCCGTGGGTTGCGGCGTGTGGGCGTGGGGCCGGCCAACGGTGGCCGGCCCCCCGGGTCTGAGGGGCTTGGGCCCACATTTTGCAAGCAGACGTGAAGAAAGCATGCCCTTCCCCGTGGGTTGTGGCGTGTGGTTGTGGGGCCGGCCAACGGTGGCCGGCCCCCCGGGTCTGAGGGGCTTGGGCCCACATTTTGCAAGCAGACGTGAAGAAAGCCTGCCCTTCCCCGTGGGTTGCGGCGTGTGGGCGTGGGGCCGGCCAACGGTGGCCGGCCCCCCGGGTCTGAGGGGCTTGGGCCCACATTTCCTTTTTTTTGGTCTTCTCTCTCTTTCTCTGGGAAGGGTGCCGGCCAACGGTGGCCGGCCTAGTATTTTAAAGTGTGGGCCTTTTTGGCGGTGGCTTTTTCTGTCTTTTCTTTGGTCTTTGCTGCCTCTCGGCCTACGTGGCCGAGTTTCCCCGATGTACCGCCTCTCTCTTCTCTCGCCGGCTGTCGTTCTTTAGCCCTTTATGCTATTTTGCACAGAAGCCTCCTTTGGGGCGGTGTCCTCTGGTTTTTTTTCTCTCTCTCTCTCTCTCTCAGGGATGCGTGCCGGCAAACATTGGCCGGCCCGGCTTAATGTATGGGCCTTGTCGCCTGTGGCTTTTTTCTTTCTTTTCTTTTCTTTTCTTTTCTTTTTGCTGCCTCTCGGCCTACGTGGCCGAGTTTCCCCCGATGCACCGCCTCTCTCTTCTCTCTCGGCTGTCGTTCTTTAGCCCTTTATGCGAGTTTGCACCGAAGCCTCCTTTGGGGCGACGGCCCCTCTTTCTTCCTGTCTGGGAATCGTGCGGGCCAACGGTGGCCGGCCTAGTATTTTATAGTGTGGGCCTTTTTGGCGGTGGCTTTTTCTGTCTTTTCTTTGGTCTTTGCTGCCTCTCGGCCTACGTGGCCGAGTTTCCCCGATGTACCGCCTCTCTCTTCTCTCGCCGGCTGTCGTTCTTTAGCCCTTTATGCTATTTTGCACAGAAGCCTCCTTTGGGGCGGTGTCCTCTGGTTTTTTTTCTCTCTCTCTCTCTCTCTCAGGGATGCGTGCCGGCAAACATTGGCCGGCCCGGCTTAATGTATGGGCCTTGTCGCCTGTGGCTTTTTTCTTTCTTTTCTTTTCTTTTCTTTTCTTTTTGCTGCCTCTCGGCCTACGTGGCCGAGTTTCCCCCGATGCACCGCCTCTCTCTTCTCTCTCGGCTGTCGTTCTTTAGCCCTTTATGCGAGTTTGCACCGAAGCCTCCTTTGGGGCGACGGCCCCTCTTTCTTCCTGTCTGGGAATCGTGCGGGCCAACGGTGGCCGGCCTAGTATTTTATAGTGTGGGCCTTTTTGGCGGTGGCTTTTTCTGTCTTTTCTTTGGTCTTTGCTGCCTCTCGGCCTACGTGGCCGAGTTTCCCCGATGTACCGCCTCTCTCTTCTCTCGCCGGCTGTCGTTCTTTAGCCCTTTATGCTATTTTGCACAGAAGCCTCCTTTGGGGCGGTGTCCTCTGGTTTTTTTTCTCTCTCTCTCTCTCTCTCAGGGATGCGTGCCGGCAAACAGTGGCCGGCCCGGCTTAATGTATGGGCCTTGTCGCCTGTGGCTTTTTTCTTACTTTTCTTTTCTTTTCTTTTCTTTTTGCTGCCTCTCGGCCTACGTGGTCGGGTTTCCCACGATGCACCGCCTCTCTCTTCTCTCGCCGGCTGTCGTTCTTTACCCCTTTATGCGATTTTGCACAGAAGCCTCCTTTGGGGCGGCGGCCCCTCTTTCTTCCTCACAGGGAAGCGTGCCGGCCAACGGTGGCACGCCTAGTATTTCAACGTGTGGGCCTTGTCGGCCTATGTGGTCGACGTGTTTCCCACGATGCACCGCCTCTGTCTTCTCTCGCGGCTGTCGTTCTTTACCCCTTGGTGCAATCTTGCACAGAACCCTTCTTTGGGGCGGCGGCCTCTATTTCTTCCACTCAGGGAAGCTTGCCGGCCAACGATGGCCGGCCTAGTATTTCAGTGTGTGGGCCTTGCCGGATGTGGCTTATTCTTTCTTTTCTTTTATTTTCATGAAATCAGCGGGGGAGGATGGGCGGGTTGTGTTTCCACAGAACACCACTCAAAGAAACAGTTAGCGGTATCCTATACTGTTCTAAATTGCTCGACAACATAATGATAGAATCATAGAAACATGGCACCAAACATCATATAATCATAAAGCTAGAAGAGACCATCCAGTCCAACGCCATTCTGCCATGCAAAAACAATATACAGTAGAGTCTCAGTCATCCAACACTCGCTTATCCAATGTTCTGGATTATCCAACTTATTTTTGTAGTCAATGTTTTCAATATATTGTGATATTTTGTTGCTAAATTCGTCATTACTACGTAATATTACTGCGTATTGAACTACCTTTTCTGTCTAATTTGCTGTTAAACAAGATTTTATGGGGCTTAATTTGTAAAATAACCTAATTTGCTGTTCAAAGGGCTTTTCCTTAATGTCTCCTTATCATCCAACATATTTGCTTATCCAACGTTCTGCTGGCCCGTTAATGTTGGATAAGCGAGACTCTACTGTATCCAGAAATATCTGGTGCTGTAACCGATATATCATTTACCGTCCCGGAATACTAGCCAGATGGCCCATGAATGGTCACAAAAGTCATAGAAATATGGTCACAGAAGTCATGGAATAATAGAAACATGGTCCCTAAAGTCATAGACTCAAAGAAACAAGTAACAGAATCATCCCAAAAGTCCTAGAATCCTAAAATGATAGAATCATAGAGTCATGGCGCCAAACATCATAGAATCATAAAGGTAGAAGAGACCATCCAGTCCAATGCTATTCTGCCATGCAAAAGCAATATAACACTCTTGCAGGCTTCATCATTACTGGATCCGTCCTTCAGGACTTTGGCAAACGTTGGATGTGCAATGTTGCTATTTCATCCAAGGCAGAAATTCAACTCATTCTTGGATGGACAAACAGAACCACAACTGCTAACGTTCCCTTAAGGCAGTGTTTCTCAACCTGTGGATCTCCAGGTGTTTTTACCTACAAGTCCCAGAAATCCCAGCCATTTTACCAGCTGTTAGGATTTCTGGGAGTTGAAGGCCAAAACATCTGGGGACCCACAAGTCGAGAACCACTGCCTCAAGGGAGAAACTGTGGCATTACCTCCGAAGTTAAAAAATTGGAAAAACCAAACTCTTCCTTGAAAAGCTGTGATTGTCTAGACATGTGGGGGTTAAATCTAGGGCAAAGGAGTGTAAAAATAGATGGGAGGGTCCAATGTGAAAGGTTTGGAACCCCTCCCCTTATATATAAAACAAAGACTCCGCCTCCAATATGTGGCATTCAGTGTGTGTCCACACCAGGGTAGAATTGGCACCATGCTCTCCAGATCAGCCATGCACGTGCCACATTATGCCCCTTCCATGTTCAGGGAGTTTGACAGATGGAAGGGCTATCTGAGCCTTGCGAAAGTGGTTACGGAGATCATCGCGGAACGCAAGAAGGTCCCATTTCCATCTCAGAGTTTGGACACAATGGAGTACGACATGCAGCTAGTCCTCAACGAGGACAACTTTGAAACAGCATCACAATGGGTTAATGGAAGCAGTTCCAGCAGCAAGAGCTCCAAAGGTAGTGCCAATGGCCAGGCTTCCCAAAACAAGGAGATTTGCAATTTCTGCAAACACAACGGGGAATCCAAGCAGGTCTATTCGTCCCACCGGCTGAAGGGGATGGACGGCACCGTGGAGTGCCCCATCTTGCGCAAATACACCTGTCCGCTCTGCGGTGCCACGGGCGAAAAGGCCCATACTTTAAAATACTGCCCACTGAGCCAAGGGAAGAGGTCGCTGTATCGCAAGTGCGGACGTAACTCGGCTGGACGCAAGGTGAGGAGATAAGAAGATCAGGAGAAGACCGAAGCATTTATTCTTAGTTTTAGTTTGACTTTGTAAAAGAACAACATTTGATTTCGAGCATCATTAACACTCTTTACATTTCCTCCCACTTTGTTTCAGGTTTGGAGAATGGAAGCCCAATTCTCTTAGACTACATTTGTGAGTCCAGAAATGTTTTTTTATGTATATTGTTGCCTTCTTTCACATTTGTTGTACCTAGGTTAATTATATTGTGTTTCTTTTAGATGTGTCAGTTGCCTAGTGTGATGATTCATGGGCCCTGCAGTCCTATTCCTGACAGTATTGTGGCAGATGAGGAGGAAAATATGGAGTTTTCCCCAGATTTCCGGTCGGAGTCAGAGCCTTGGCAGCTGCCTGAAGTTCTAGTCCAAGAACCAATTAAACCTGACCTTGGTGGGAACTCTCCCCCTTATGGGAGAAAACAGGCTTACACGACTGATAGAGGATCGAGAGAAAAATTTAGAAGTAGTGCTCGCCTTGCTGCCAAATATGCCACTGATTAGAAGTATTTCCCCTGAGAAAATACGGGGAGTCTTGCACCTGCAAGCTGGTTTCCTTCGCTCCCTGTTCTCTAGGGAAAGTGATTGTTGTTTGGGGAAACGAGACCCAATATAGGGAAATTGCGCGAAGGATTCCTTGCGGAGTCAATTCGTCAGCTCCTGGAGAGAGGTCATGTGTGTGTGGACTTCGAATCCTGTTCCTTGCCTCCTGAATCTAGTTCCAAGCCTTGTCCTCGTCTCACGGATTTACCACAGATCTTGTTCCATGCTTCAAGTTGCTTTGCCTTTAGCCACAGCTCCAGCCACGTTCCAAGTAACTTTCAGCCTTGTGTCAAGCTTCATTGGATTCAAGACTTTTTCTGTTTTCCCAACGCTTTGCTTGGCAAAGCGTGTGTTGCGGTTATTGGATTATAATCTTTGGACTCTAATATTTCATATTGGACAATAATCTGCTGGACTATATTTGGCCTCATTTGAAAGGTCTGCTTCTGAACTTTATTCTACACTTGTTTTTATTGACTTTATATATTCCTTTAATAAAGATATTAGATAGAATCTGGCCTCAGTGTATGGTTATTGGTGCCCAGCAGCCTAGATCCTGACACCTTGTATCATGCTTTTTTATACATATAATCATGTTTTTTACATATGTAATATCACGTTCCTTTGACATCTGTAATTGCCTTATATCATATTTTATATTGTGTTTTATATATGCAGTTACTTTACATGTTTCTTTTATGTATGGATGTATAATTTTTACATGTTTAATTATATTATTTGCAACTATAATTGCCTAATATCATGCTTCTTTTATATATGCAATGACATCATGTTTATTTAACGTATATAAGTGCCTTATATCATGTCCGGGTTATCATGTGTGTCTCCAGAGGGATGCAGCCCTATCCTTTGCAGGGAAAATATAGAAATATCTTCTAAATGGCTACTGTCTAGAATTTTGTTTTGTAAAGAAAGGAAAAGTTTATATGCTATTGGAAAGAAAGATACTATTTTATGTTTAAATTTTGGAAAGGAATAGAATTGGTTATTATTACTGTGGTCTAACCTTCAATTGTTTGCAAGTTGTTCTAAAGTTTGGATCGTAGAGTTTAATAAACAGAGTTTATGGTTTTGGCATCAAAACTGTTCATGTTGTGCTTAAATGGGATTGAATTTTCTTTAATTTGTGGCCCATAATAGGCTGGTTATAAGCCTGATCTGGAAGGCAGCCAAGGCAAAGACCATTGAGCTGCTGAACTTGCAGACTGAAAGGTCCCAGGTTCAAATCCCGGGAGCAGAGTGAGCGCCCGCTGTTAGCTCCAGCTTCTGCCAACCTAGCAGCTTGAAAACATGCCAATGTGAGTAGATGAATAGGTACCGCTGTGGCGGGAAGGTAATGGCACTCCATGTAGTCATGCCGACCACATGACCTTGGAGGTGTCTATGGACAACACTGGCTCTTGGGGTTAGAAATGGAGGTGAGCACAACCCCCAGAGTCAGACATGACTGAACTTAACGTCAAGGGATACCTTTACACACACACACATGCAGGGACTACACCAATTTAACAAAGTTTCAGCCACAAAAACAAAGTTTCTAAAGTAGAGCAATGACTTTCACAGTAAAGACAACCCAATTTAACAGGAAATAAGACTTTCAAACCAGGAACAGATTTCTGCAATTATTAAAAAATGGTTCATTATAAAAGCTATGAAAATTTGCCAAAAATCAGAGGATAAGGGAAACGTTCCACATTTTGGTGAGCTATCAGTGTTAAATGTGTTCTACCACTGTACCAAGTTTGAAGAAGATCACTCAAAAAATGAGGGCGGGAGAGCCCCCTAAGTCCCCCCCCCTTCGGGCTGTTTTCGGGCCACCGCGCATGCGCGTCCGCCATTAACGAATTAATTTAGAAAATAACGAATTTTTGTTAATTTCGAAAAATTTTGGGGGC
Organism: Anolis carolinensis; assembly: GCF_035594765.1. Taxonomy (NCBI): domain Eukaryota; kingdom Metazoa; phylum Chordata; class Lepidosauria; order Squamata; family Anolidae; genus Anolis; species Anolis carolinensis. The sequence goes on from NC_085841.1 coordinate 350,078,196, forward strand.
CAAATTCGTTATTAGCAACAAAAACGAAAAACTGCCCCCTCTAGTTTTGAAACGAGTTTAGAATCAAATTTTTCATGGATCGATCAAGCCTAATACTCAATGTGGGATTAAACTGATTCAACCTGGTTTGCCCACATGAGAAACCAGAAGTCCTGGACGTCATTTGGACATCCAGGAGCTAGACTACTTTGTCTTATAGAGCTAGTGTAACCAATCCCCAAGACTACTTCTCAGATGCAAGAAACTGAAGCCAAGAAACTGATAAGGTTATGAAGATATTGACAAGTTGTGCAATAGATAAATAGAAAGTTACAACACTTGAGGGAATGAGAAAAGAAACAATGCAATTTACAATGAAAAAAGAACAGGAAGAATGAGAAGGAATAGAAGTGGCAGAAAGGAAAGAGTATAAATCAGTGCTGCCATGTCAACCAATAAGATAAACAAAGGAAAGAAAAGAAAATCTTTCTCTTGTTTAAAAAAATCATGAAGATAGAAAAGACCATGACTAAGAGTAGGCTTATTTTCTATATAATGGCACTCAAGATACCCAGAAATAAGCCATGTATTTCTGAAAGGGATTTATACAAGATCATGACTCAAAAGAAAGACCGAGAACATGGATTACTTAAAGTGGTATGCTACTGGCATGATAAACAAAATGGAAAGGAGACCCGATGGGATTTGTGATTAAAGGATACACAGTCAATTAAAAGAAAACAAATAAATTATAGATGGAATTCAGGAGGGTAATGATTCGAGAGTGCAGAAATTAATGGAACAATGTGAGGCAGATATTTCTAGAAAGGAAATATCACACCATCATAACAAACATCCTGAGAATTAAAGCAAGTTCAGTGAGTAAATTATATTGGACAGGGCTTGTAATATATTGAGCAGCTTAATCACATGCCTGATCTGCTAACATAATGCGTGTGTGTCTATTGTTAACATCTAAAGGAGCGTGTAGGACACAGAGAAGTCGGATCTTGTTCTATTTCTCTTCAGCAACACCTTTGTCCCAGGTTGGCTCCAATGCCCAGATGTAAATAAAGCTAGAGGAGAAGATGTCTTGCAGCTGTGTCCTAGGGACATCTATGATGTTGTTGTTCTATGCATACTTTATATGCATATTTCACAGATGAAAGCTGATATGAGTGTGTCCAAGCAATACCGGAGATTGATCCAGATGACAATTAATGAACTATCCAATATGGTTTCCATGTGTTGGGACGTCTAAGCACTCCAGGGATGGAGGACTCTCTAAAACAGTCTGCCCTCAAAGACTAATGTATCCAGAAAGGGTTTCTTCATGCTCCTGTTGATGGAATATGGAGATGGTCCAAAAAAGCAACACAATAAAGTATTGTTTATTTGGATGGAAAGCAGAGGCTCCTTGTGTTTTTGAGGAGCTCAAGGCATCTGAGTGGACTAGAATGAAGGTGGAGAAAGGAAAGGAAAGGGCCGGGCTGTGGCGCAGCTGTTGAGCAGCTGCCTTAAATCACTCTGACCATGAGGTCATGAGTTCGAGGCCAGCCCGTGGCAGGGTGAGCACCCGTCAATTAAAAATTTAAAAAAAATAGCCCCTGCTCGTTGCTGACCTAGCAACCCGAAAGATAGTTGCATCTATCAAGTAGGAGATAAGGTACCACTTATAAAGTGGGGAGGCAAGATTAACTAATTTACGACCTGGAATGAGGAAGTGCCGTCAGTGTGGATGATGAAGCAGCTGCTCCCCCCTGTGGCCAGAATCGAACATCCCCTCAGAAGAACGTTAACTTGCCTCTGCGTGTGTCTCTCTGTCTCTGTTTGATGTGTTTATGGGCATTGAATGTTTGCCCTATGTGTGTATAATGTGATCCGCCCTGAGTCCCCTTCGGGGTGAGAAGGGCGGAATATAAATACTGTAAATAAATAAAATAAAATAAATAAATACTGTAAAAAAATAAAAAATAATAATTCCAATTGAGTATGGGTTAGAATCCACCGCTGCTCCCCCCTCTCCCCCAACCTTGTTATATTTACTGCACTCAACCATTTGGAGGAAGGCTAGGACATAAACAAATGTTGGCTAGCATGCTGCATAATTCCTACCTGGTTCTGTTGACCTGCCTTATTTTGACTTTTCTGTGCGAATTTTCATTAGTATGTCTTCATCTGGTGTGAAGAGGATTTATAATTTGTTTCCCTTCTCCCCTAGAATGATGCACCACTTTGGACAGCTCTGTATGTAGACTTTGCTTTTCAGCTCTCTCATTCTAAATTGTGATATTAGCTTATCACCATGTGTCCTTCCTTTACTCTTCTAACCCACTTTCGCTTGAAAATCACAATGTAACTCCCAAATAAACACAATTTGTTGGTTTCATGCTTTCTGCGGAAGCCTTCCTTGAAGACTACAGTGCAGTAATTTATTTATTAATTTTAATTTATTTATAAACCACTTTTGCCCCAACGTTCTATGATCCAGTGATCATACTTCTGCACAACCTCGTAACCCAGCTTTTCTGTGCTACTGCAGTTCCTTACATTTTATTATCATTTTAGCACAATTTCAGCATTAAAAACAAATACATAAAAAAAGAGGAAAACAGCCAGCTTGGGAACAGCAAGGAAGAGGGAAGAGAGGCAGAGAGGAGGGGAATCCTGCTCTCTTACATCATGTTACTGCTGGCATGCTAACATAGAAGCGGAAGGGACCCATCACATCAAGGTAGGTGACAGGAATGTTGTGGAACTGGGAGCTGTTTTACCTGTTGATAGGTAAGAATGGGAGAACCTCGGGGAGCGGGAGGCAAACTTGTAGCAGGATGCACATGGCATTGTGTGTCAATCCAGCTATAATGCTATTGAGAAAATCCTCAGTTGGGTCCACGATTGCCAATGCATCATGTTTGTCCTGGAATTACTATGAATTGAGCTTTGTCTTGAGTTCCCAATGGCCAACCCTTTGACTGATCTTGATTCACTAGATTCACACCATCCTGTCATCTCAAGAGCAAGCATTTGTTCATTTGATGAGCCAGCATTGTGGTCTCATACCGGCCTGTCATCTCAAGAGGCAGGTGGGAGAGATCCAATGCTTTCCTTCACTGGTGGATAGCAAAAAGGAGGGGGAAACCATGGAAACTAGTCCTGAATCAATGCTGAGACTGTTGGAGGTACTCAAACAGCCAAGAGTGAAAGATGAGAATCTGAATATTTCAGAACAGTTCTATGTCTTATCTCTGTAGTACAATGTGTTGCAACCATCTGCCAAGCCAGGAGATGGCCTCTTGGCACTGTATTAGTCAGTCATGCAAATTTATTTCTTCTTTTTTATTTTAGATATTAAAAATAAATTCAAATTATGACAGACAGTGAATATAATGGCAAAGGACATTCAGCATAGCAAAGATGAGGAAGAGTTTATGTGGTTTTAATCCTGAATGAAGAATGGAAGACTCATCAAAAATGGACTTCACAAAGTCAACAAAAACAGTTACTGCAAAATATATCCTATGCCTAACAAGTATTTTCAGAAGCCAAGATAAAAACATAAAGGAATTAAATGAAGAAAGAAAAAAACAGAACCATAAACATCTAATTTAATCAAAAGAGACTCAGCTGAAAAAAATCCAGGCAACAATAGTTGAAGTATTGCAGATTTACCATAGCATTTCCCATAATTATAGAATCTGTTTAGGCAACCCAAGATGATGCAATTAAAGTGCTTCCAAGAATATTGCCTGATTCTGACGTTGCCCTCCCTCACAATCCTGTGAGGATACAAGAAAATATATGAAGTTGGATAATGACACCTCCTGGCCCACCCAGTTAGGTATATGCTTTCACAAGGACCACATAAAATTATTGGGTTTTTTTCAGTGACTGAAGGAATTAAAGCATGTCTTACTTGATTTTTTTATTTTTTGGAGCCCCAGTGGCGAAGTGTGTTAAAGCACTGAGCTGCTGAACTTGCAGACCAAAAGGTCCCAGGTTCAAATCCCGGGAGCAGAGTTAGCACCCGCTGTTAGCTCTAGCTTCTGCCAACCTAGCAGTTCGAAAACATGCCAATGTGAGTAGATCAATAGGTACCGCTCCGGCGGGAAGGTAACGGCGCTCCATGCAGTCATGCCAGCCACATGACCTTGGAGGTGTCTACGGACAATGCCGGCTCTTCGGCATAGAAATGGAGATGAGCACCAATCCCCAGAGTCAGACATGACTGGACTTAACGTCAGGGGAAACCTTTACCTTTACATTTTCACTTGATTTTTACAATGATTAGGCAGTTGCAGTTTGGATTTTTAACATTCCTGCATTAACACCATATTTTTTTTACATGACTAGCAATGCTTCCTTGAGTTTCAAAAATAGAAGTCAGTATATCTGAAATTAAAATGCACACATCCATCAAAAACAAGTGAGATGTAACTGCCATCCACATTTGTTTCATACAGATGAGAAAGGATTGGAGTTTGGATGCAGAAGCACTTAATCTGCACTTAATTTGGGACTGTTCAGTCAAGAAGGCATGGTCTCTCTTCTTTTTTAAAATAATAATTTGCAGAAATGGCACACAAAGACATGCTTCAGCACATGTCAGTAAGGTTCTTGTCACCAACTGCTGAACATGGTACCATGTTGGCAGGGTAAAACTGTTTTTCAGAGAGGATGTACGTGTTGTGCTGGCAATTTTTAGTGAGGAAGAACACTAATATCTCCTTCTTTGGTAGGTTTATAATGCTGCAATGTTGATAAAATGTTGAAACATCACTTCAGAAAAGTCTATGCTCATAGTTCATAATGATGTGAAAAGGGCAGATCAGAAGGCATGCAACAATGCTCCAAAATGACTGACAAGGAGCAGAATATAAATCAGAGATGGTTGCAGATTTTCTGACAAAAGCTGCAGGATAATGGCAGCCAAATGAAGAAATCATTCTTTCCCACTGCTTAAGGACATGACTGGGGATCGAAGAGAGAAAGAGGCTGGTGATAGTATTATGTATTTGGTGCAGCTGGGTCTCTAGCTCCTGCAGCATGACTCTATAGTCAACTTGGATCATAGAACTCCACAGGAAAGCTAGAGATTCTTATAGTGATCTCTTTCGGGGCCCTGCCACATATCCACAAAATGTGACTGGAACCGGCATAAAAATAGTGTTTTGAACCACATTTTGTCTACACTAGGCAGAAGAACAGCCACTTCAGATTCAGCAGGCCTGGGCAAGGGGAGTGAGGGATGGCTGTGGGGATGCAATTTGGGATTGTACACGGCAATCTGAGATGGCGGTCCGCATTGCCAAAACACCAGCAAAGATCTGGATTGTTTTAACATGGGGTCAAGATGGGTTAATTTTTTTTACCTTGGATTAATGCACATTAGCCTGTGTGAATGCACCAGGCTAATGTGAGTGCAATAGTGTAGATGCAGCCTTGCAATCTTATCCTCTGGAATGACTCAATCATCAACTTCTGGCAGAACTGACCATAGAATTGGGCTGGAGGACATAGAGATTCCTGAAAAGAACATATTAATCAAATCCATGTGTAATCACATCTGCAAAAGTTAAACCTGTAAACTTGGGGGGGGGGGGGGGACAATTGTACTGCCAGATTTTTTTAAATTAAATAAACAATATATCAGTACAATAGCTACTTTTTTGGATTATTCTGGGGATGTTCCATCAATCTTGTGAGATAGGTTAAAACAAGAGAAATCATATTTTGAATCAGTAAACAGAAGTACCGGTACTATTCCATTATGCGGGTGGAGGCCACACGGAGGCGCCAGAGAGAGAAGGATAGTCCATTGTACAGGAGTGGAGGGTCCCCAGGCTGCCCTCTGAGCCCCATTCTGTCTGTGTTCCCCAAAGAACTCCATAGTGGGAGTCCTCCACCAACACGGGTCCCCCTACCCTCTATGAGTCCCTCATGTGCCTGTATGTTATTGATAATTGTATATGTACCTTGTTTCCCCTAAAATAAGACATCCCCAGAAAATAAGACCTAATAGAGGTTTTGCTGAATTGCTAAATATAAGGCCTCCCCCGAAAGTAAAACCTAGCAAAGTTTTTGTTTGGAAGCATTCTCGCTGAACAGAACACCAGAGCATGCAAGATTGGTAAATGTATGTACCATAGATTGTTGTACATGGAAATAGTGGTAGTAACAAGAAATTCTTTATAGGATTCACAGTTTGTTTGGTTATGCTGGTGTGTGATGACAACTACTGTACAGTATATAAAAAATGTTCATTTTTTTTGTTCACCAATAAATGTGAATTCTTCTTCATGGAAAAATACGACATCCCCTGAAAATAAGACCTAGAGCATCTTTGGGAGCAAAAAATAATATAAGACACTGTCTTATTTTCAGGGAAACACGGTAAGTATAAAATTTGGGTTGAACAAGAAAAACAATTTCCCCCTGTTTTCCTGTTATTCCCCCCACCCATGTCCCCATCATGGAAATAACCCTCATTTATGACAAGAGGAATGGGGAGGAGGAATAATTAGTGAAAACAGGGGAAATGCTTTTCCTCCTCCAACTCCCCCTGTAAAATGGACTATCCCTTTCTCTCTAGCACCCCCTTGTGGCCTCCACCCGGACAAAGGAACAGTACTGAAGTACCTTTTCCTGAGTGATGGGATACAAGCCAATCAATCACATGAATAAATGTAATGATTACAGGTGCGATTTGAACCTTAGACTCACCCATGTCAAACGGGTATACTTTCAGGCTTTGAAGTCTGATGACGGAGTAGATTTAGTCTGCTTGGCCATGCATCACAAAGGACCGCAGGACCAAATCACTCCAATGAACTAATATGTGACTAATATTATGCTAGAAGTCCTGCTGGGAAAGAAGACAGCAGCTTGTCATACAATAGAAATAAAATCATGTGGAGAAGATTTTGAAACTTCAGAATGATAACACAACACACAAAACAGGGTCTGTGCAAAATTTGCACTGGCCTTTTAAGTCGCTAATGGATCTATTGAAGGAACACTGTCAGGGCAGGGAGACATTTGGAATCTGTAATAACCACAAACTGTCAGCAGATACAACAGAGTGACGCTTGGGGTTAAGGCGTGTGTTGCTGATAATTGCAGTGAGTTTTAAAAAATATATCATTAATGGCATAAAATAGCGTCTTTGGGGAAGAAAGAAGACGATAAATACATGCTCTTTCTCTCCCCTACCTCCCTATTACTCAAAACAACCTATAAGAAAGGCTGTTCCCCTCCTTCCCACGATTTGTAGCTTTTCTAGTTATGAGTCGGTTTCTGGGGGGGAGAAAATATCCAGAGCTGTAGTTAAAGGATAAGTGGATTTGTATTGCACTGAAGCATTCCCACACTGTGTTACTGTGGGCGTTACAAATTGCTAAGCAGATTTCAAGTGTTCTTTTGAGTTGTGAGCTGTATATTTTCTGCACATACTGATTATCCCCCCCCCCTTTTTTTTTTACAAAGCACAGTGGGCAAGATCCTAGAATTATTGGCCCCTATTAAAAATCAGGACTATGAGAATTGCTCCTTCCCCTCCACCCTCCCTGGATAAGGGTTGTAGGATTGGCCCCAATTAGTAGATTTATGGGATGCAATGTGATGAATGTATTGTGAGCAGCCACTTCTTGCTTGCACTGGGATGAGGCTACATGGAGTAGAAAGAAACAATAGCAACTTCATTCACACAGCCTACACAATGCAAACCAGCAAACAGCACACGGAATTATACATTTAAGCATTGTGGTGATTTGCTTAAGCAGAAATGACACAGTGCTAATTCTATTATAATTTCTGTTTACAATGCCAACAAAATATCCAATCATGGCATTGAAAAAAAACATTTGGAGATTTCAATTGTAAGTTTCTCTGTTCACTCCATCTGCTGGGAACCACTTATTGTCCAAAAACCCAGACCTAAAAAGTACTTCCCGATGTCCCGCTTAACTTTAGAAGCAGGAAACTCCACCTGGTTTTCCCACTAACACACAATGGGGACAAATCACCAGAACTTCCTCATCAGCCAAGCCACTGGGCTCAATGATAGGATCAGAATGCTGATAATCAATCAGATGGCAAGCCAATCATACAAAGGCACAATGAATCCCACCCAAAGGAGGTCCAAGCCCATCACCACAACCCTGCTCTCCATTGGGAAATCCCATCACCCATGGGTCATTCCACCCTCAATGCCTCCACTGTCGCCAAACTAGCACCTGTTTCTCCACCTCCAGCCTACAGAGGATGGACTCAGACACAGCAGACAGACTCAGGTTTTCCTCCAATGAAAACTTTATTAAAGTTCCTGCCATACATCCTCTGTCAATGTCAGGTGGTAAAACATGACAACAATGAAGATATTTCGGAACAAAACGACAGTGGATTGTAATTTGCACCAATCAGAACAATGTCTGTTATTCTTGAATGTCTGCAAAATACTGATGTCTGTAAACAGGGGGCATGTCAGATCTGGGAAAATCCCCTGACATCCATCCTGATTCAGCTTTCATCTCTGCATGGCTTGATTGGGAAACATTGGAGCTGGCATGCCAGTATGGACTCAAGATTTTGGACAATATCCTGTTCCACTGAGCTGAGCTCAGACATATGCTTGGGGTCTTTGTCATATTTAATTTACATACAAAAATGAACCTATGTCTTTGACTGTTGTTCTAATGTGCTTTGACCAAGGAGACCCTATCAACAAGGGACTTCCAAGACAGCCTATTATTAATAGCCCTGCTCAGGTCTTGAAAACTCAGAACTGAAGACCTCCTTGACTCAGTTCATTGTCCTGTTATATCACCTTCCTAATTCCCTGCTGCCTACATATACTGAGCATTATTGTCTTTTCTGATGAGTCATATAGCTAAATCCCACCATATAGCTAGAATGAGTTGGCACTCTTCAACACTCCACATTTAGCTCTGTATTCCACTTTTGGTAAGAGGCAGTATGTCCAGTACATTGAAAAGTAAATGGACTTGTCTGTAGCTTCCTGCTCTCCTCATTCCATAATCAAGGCCTAGGTTCACATTAACATCAGATGGCTTCTTGTCAGGACCCAGGCTGCGGAGCACCAATAACCATGCGCAGAGACCAGAATCTATCTAATATCTTTATTAAGGAAATATATAAAGTCAATAAAAACAAGTGAAGTATATAGTTCAGAAGTAGACCTTTCAGGAAAGGTCAAATATAGTCCAGGAAAACAATGTCCAATATGTGATATTAGAGTCCAAAGTTATAATCCAATAACCGAAACACACACTTTGCCAAGCAAAGTGTGGGGAGATGACAAGGTCTTTTAGTCCATGGAGGCTTGACAACAAGGCTGGAAAACAACTAGATACTTGGCTAAGCAAGACTTGATACGAGGCAACAAGGAACAAGAACAAGGTCCGTGGCAAGGTCCGTGAAACAAGGCGGCTTGAAACTTGGTCCGGGAACGAGGAGCTGGGATTACGAAGTCCACACACGATCTCACTCCACAAGCTGACGAGTTGACTCCGCAAGGTTTCCTTCGCGGGAAAACACCTAAATAGGGTCTCGCTTCCCGCCAGAATAACATTTTCCCTGGAGAACTAGAAATGAAACTCAACTCTGTCCAGATGCATGACTCCTTAGAATTTCCCAAGGGAAGCAGACCTAATCCGCTAATTGTTTGGCTGCGATTCTGGCGCTCCGGCGATTCGCCTCCCTAGCGCCTCTATCTTTATTATAATTGTCCTTTCGAGAAAACGGGGGAGAATTCTGCCCAAGGCTTGTTTGGCTAACTTCTTGAGGGCAAATATCCTGCAGGTGCAGGGGCTCCGTTTCTGGCTGAAACGGTGTAAATCCCATGTTTTCCTCTTCGTCTGCCACAATAGTACTAGGAACGGGACTACAAGGCCCATGAGACATCACACTTCTGGAAAATGGAAATTATGGACAGCTACAGGCTAGATATCTAATATAATGTAATCGTATTGCTGCAAAACTATTAAATACAGTTGGCCCTCCATATCCATTCATGTCTGGAAAATATTAAAAGAAAATTCAAAAGGCAAATTTGATTTTTTTTTTAATCTATGGGATGCCAATTTACGACACAATTATATATAATGGATCTTGAGCATCCATGGAGTTCAATATCCATGAGGGGTCCTGGAACCAAACCCTAAGAGATACCAAAGATATAAAAGGAAAGGACAAGGGACCTTGAAAAGCAGGTGCCAAGGGATATGTCTATGGGTACCCCAATATCATGGCAACCATTCTGGAAACCTAGGGTTGATAGCCTAATAAAGCCATGACATTCTCTGGCCTCACATAGCCTCCAACATTTCACAGATGGCCAAGCAACATTAAACTCTGGTCAAGATAAAAAAAAGTTACTAATTAAAGTCAGTGGAGGCTGCAGCAGTTTGCTTTTGCCTACTGGGAAGAGTAAGGTCTAGCCCTCCTCTCTTTTTCTTCCCATCCACAGAGTTAATTGAGTATAAACTACTTTTGCACTTTGAACTCTATTTGTACCAATTCAAGTAAGTGGAGGGCTAAGTGGGAAAGTTGGAGGCTGAGATTACTGAGACATGTTAAAAGAGGGTGAAAAAAAATGAGATACCAGAGGACGGATTAGAACTAAACCTGCTTAATTGTGACAGTTGAAAAGCATGGCCCCTCATATATGTTACTAGATTGGATTCTGTTTCATTTCTGCCAGCAGAAATGTTCCTTGGGGAGAATTTCTGCTCAAAGCATTAATGAAAGCAGGGTGAGGTCGTGGTGATGATAAATGACCTTCAACTACCGGTATTCCTCCTCACTTTGCTTATTCCAGTCTCCTTCTGTCCTGGAGGTTCCTGTAGTTCTCTAGAGCAGGTGTGTGTGTGTGTGTGAGAGAGAGAGAGAGTGTGTGAGAGAGCAGGAAACTAGAAAGGGAAGGAGCAGTAAGCAACAGTTGCCTCCCACCTCTTCTTATCCAGTGAGATTCCTTTATTCAAGAACTCTAGTAGATCAGAAGTGTCCCATGGATAAAAAGGCAAAATTTGTATGCAAAAGAAGATCATAGACTCTAACTCATTATCTCTTAAACTAACCTAAGAGCAAGGATTGTTGTAAGGACAAAACATGTAAGACCCTTAAGCTCCTTGGGCAAAAATATGAAACACAGTCAGCATACCATATCCAGAGATCTGTATCCATAAATTCAATCATTCACAGCTTGAAATATTCCTTAAAAATCCCTCAAAGTAAACCTCAGTTTTGTCATTTTATATAAGGGACACCATGTTACTATGCCATTGTATAAAATGGGACTTGAGCATCCATGGATCCATGGGTGGCGGGGTGTGGAAGGTGGTGGTGTTGGTGTGTCATAGGACCAAACTCTAACAGATGCCAGGAGCCTTCTGTAATAAATGTTTTATGATCTCAAGTAAAATATGGGGGAATGGTACGACTAATAATCATTAATGGAGCTCTATCTTCCATATTTGAGGTTGGTTAAATGTTATTTCTAGATAGGTGCATATGTTTATTCCTATGCATTCATATATCCCTCTCAATTAACGGACCAAGTCGCCCTGACAACATTTTGAGTTAAACACTTCTTGTATGCCTGATATATAACAGCGGGATGGTAAAACTGAATTCTCTTCTTGTTACTAAGCAGCTATCACACAATATCAAAAGGGAAGGAAGATAAGGCAATCCAGTTGTACACTTGAGAGAGAAAGAGACAGATGATTTCACAGCAGGGGTCAGGAAGCTGTTTGTTTCCTCTTTTGCACCACATATATCTTTGCAAAACTTACTGGAGAACAAAAGAGGCCTTTTATCTTTCCTCTGAAGTACAAACATGACATCTTTTCCCCCAAAAAATTAAAGATGATTTTCTTGGCATTCTTTTGCCTTGGCTACATATCTTCCAACATTTCACAGATAAAAACGAGAGCACATGTGTCCAAACAAAATTAAGAGCATGATCAAAATGGAATATGTTACTAATGAGGAAGAACGTACCAGACTAGGAGAGGCTACAGCAGTTTGCTTTTTCCAAACCCTGTTGGGGAAGAGCAAGATTTTGCCCTCACTATTCCTCTCCCCCGGCCCTGCTGAACTAATTGAGTAAAAACTACTTTTTGCACATTAAACTCATTTTCTAGCAACTGGACGAAGCTAAGGACAAACTGGGACAATGAGAAAGAGAAAGAAAAACTGGGACATTTTTAGAGCAATTGGAAAAAATGGGAAAATTGAAAATTAATTTGGTCTTTCCCTTCCAAATTGGGACAGTTGTAAAGTATGTGGCTGAACCCAAGTACACCTACAGAGAAGCAGGACTTGACCAATACACCCTGGACATAAACAATCTTGGCTGATTCTGGAAGTTCGGTAGAGTTTGGATTAAGTACATGAATGGAGGACCTCCAAAGAACATCAAGAATTTGGGAGTAGACCTCTAAAGAATATCAGGAATCTGGACATGGGATCTCTAGGGAATGACAGGAATCTGGAGGTAGAATCTCCATACAATTTCAAGATTCTGGAAGTAGGACTTCCAGGAGCCAACAGGAATCTGGAGTTAGGACCATGAACAAATCTTTCAGTGGAGAGCTACTGCTGAAGCTAGGATTGACACAAGGGGGGGGGGTGTTGCTGCGTCAATCAATAATTTGATCAATATTATAGAGGGCCTTTCTATAAACCACATTGTCCAGTTGGCATATATATACATGTTTACTTGGAAGCTAATCTGTCTGAAATTAGTGGAAAACCTATAGTATGGTGTTTCAGAAGATTCAAACCTGCACAGGATCAATCTCTTTTCAGACTTTAAATAGTTGTATACTTGTGGTTAATACATATTTTGAGCACCCCTTTCCCACAGGGATGTGCAATGGGTATGTGTATGCCTAGCCTCCAGGCAGAATGAATAATGTTAACATTAGAATGTGGCTTTTCCTTGCAGCAGTTCATTTCAGCTCCTAGCTTGAATCATCAGGAGATAATTACTCTGCAGGGATCTTCATGGCACCTTGTTCCTGGCTTGTGGTTTCTGTCAGCTCATCTGAGGACAGATGAGGTGGTTTTGGCAGTACTTGAATGGCTCCACATTGCAACTTTTTGTTAAGAAAAGATCTGATGCTCCTCAGCATGTGCAGAGTTTCATTATACCTGTCCAGGGGCAAACACTTTCCACTTGTTGTTGCAGTTGTTGCTAATTATCATCCAGTCAACTCCCACTTATGGCAAGCCTATGAATGAGAGGCCTCTGTTGAGGTAACTGTTGAGTCACTCTGTTATTAACAGCCCAACTCAGGTCTTGCAAACTCGGGGCCATGTCTTCCTTGATCAAATCTATCCTCCTGTAATGCAGTCTTCCTCTTTTCTTACTCCCTTCCACTTTGCCAAGCATCATTGTCTTTTCTAGTGAGCCACATCATCTCGTGATAAGTACAACTGGTTTCATCGTTTTTGGCTTCTTGGGTGATTCTGTCTTAATTTGCTCTCAGAACCATTCAGCTGGGGTTTGTTTTTGTTTTTATTTTTGACAGTCCTTGGTATCCAGCAGCACATTCTATTCCTATCAACATTCATCTCTGTCCATATTTCACAATCACCAATGTGCGTGTGTTTATGTGCCTTCAAGTTGGCAGGTGACTTATTGCAACCCTATGGATTTCATAGGGTTTTCTTAGGCAAAAAATGATGAGAGATGGTTTTGCCAGTTCCTTCCTCTGATATCTAGCCTATGGCACTTGGTATTCATTGGTTGTCGCTCATCCAAGTCCTAATCAGGGCTATCACTGCTTAGTTCAGATGGGAACTGGTGCCTTTGGGGTTTTTAGGTTTCAACCACCAATACTGGATTTATACTCTCTCTCTCTCTCTCTCTCAGGATGGGATCCAAGGAGGCTTCCAGAAGTTTAAAACAAGATTATATTACAATTTCATTTTACCAAATTTTAAAAAGAATTAAGTATCAATATATGAAAACCTTGATAAAAAACAGTTAAAAACATTTAAATCTTAATTTCAATAAAACAATTAAAATTAAAATTGTACGTTACTGTGATACATTTTACAAATCAAAGGCCTTCCTGGATAAAAAGTTCATTATCCATTTCGCAGAAAGAGAGCAAGGAGGGAGCCAATTAGGCTGCCCTTGGAAAGGAGTTCCACAGCCTGGCAGCCGTCACCTGAAGGCTCTTTCCTTACCAAACACACCTGTGAAAGCGATGAAGGAGAGAAAGACTTACACTGTAGATCCTAAAGCTTGCACTAGCTTGTATAAGAAGATATGGTTTTTCAATACTCTGGATCCGAGCCATGTAGGGCTTTAAAGATCAAAGACAGCACTTTGAATTATGCCCCAAAATTAACTGACAGCCAGTGAAGTGTTTTTCATGGAGGTTTGCATGATTTTTTAAACCAGTCTCAATCAATAGCCTAGAAAACATGGTATGATGTAGGCAGGAAAGTGTTGGCGCTTCACCAACCATGGGCCTAGAAAAGTAACATTTTATTATCTGTATCAGTCATGCCAATTAAACCAATTTGCATAGAGGCACTTATTTTGCATGATAAATTCTGCGTCTGCCAGGTTTGTGAATAGGGCATGGAGTGAAGCAGCCTTGAAGCCTTATCCTAAAGCATGCAATCCCAGTCCCTTCAGGCATTGTTTATAACAACAGCTCTTTCAAGTTTGCCTTTCAAAATCTGATGCTCAAACTGTAGTGGCATTACTGAAGGATCTATCCAGTCTGAAGTCTCCTGCAGGACTCTGGAGTACTGTGTGAGTTGGAGACAGAAAAAAGAGTGTTTTGGGTCTTTCATCTTGGCTATATTTTCATTTCCAATCATTCCTTCAGTTTATCTAAACCTCCTGGTTAAAATGGTTGCCTCCCCTTCCCACTGTGGAGCCAAAAGGGAATTGGAAGACAGTTTGCAGGCAAGAGCCCTGCAGAAAAGAAGCAAAGTTTGAAAAAAACTACTTTGGAAAACTCTTAGAGCTCATCTGCACAGTTATGGAAATCCGGGGCCAGTCTGGAGCATTGCTGCTTTGGACCAGACTTTGACTCTGCAAAGCTATTTAAATGCTTTGCTTTGGAGATCTTCCATCCATTGCCTGTGCAATCACAGAGGAAGAAGATGATCCAGAGCTCTGTGACCATCTGCTCTGGCCACAGAGCAGCCCCAAGCCACCCACTTTCTCCTGTGGCTGCCGAATACAGAGAAAAGAGGGCACTGGTGTTTGGCTGTGTAGACCAAAATGAGTTATAGTATCCTAGCTACCTTGAACTGTAAGACTTTTCTGGAGTTTTGCCAAAATTCTGGCACATTCCCAAACTTTTCCTAATACTGGGTGAGCTCGTTTTACCTTGCGTTGCTGACTGGAAGATTCTGGTCATTGACCTCTTCGTACATTTTAGCCCTGTTTTACCACTTTGTTTTGCGGCAAGGATGGGGCCTGCCATGTGCAATTACATGATGCATGGCAGGCCCTGCCCACGTTCCTTCCAAAGTGAAGGGAAAGTGTTGAAAGGCGCTTCCTCCACCACTATGGGGAAGGAAGTTATTTTGAGTAGCTCCAACGGAGATACCCCCCTTTCCTGCCCTATTCCCCGTATGATGGGGAAAGGGTGGCGGGGCAACATGTTTTGCCTGTTGCACTATGGCCCTGAAGACTCTCCACCACAAACCACACACTGTCTGAACACTCAAAATCAGACCAGGCTACAACATTGCCACCCTTTCTCCCATCTGATGGGGACAGGGACAGGGTGCCAACACACACTCTGTCCCTTCCCCACCATATGATGGGGGTAGGAGGGAGGGTGTGCGGAGTGCCATGAGCCACCCCACACACCTTCCTTTTTGTCTGTGACTGCTGGCAAAATGGCACGACCCAAAAGGGTTGTGTGAAGAGGTCAATTGTCTGGACATCCAGGAGCAACGTCTTATCAAAATCAGGGTATAGGACCAGTGTAGACAAGTCCTTAGTTTCTAGAAGCTGCAGTTCCAAAACATTTCCAAGAGTTAAGAGTTTTCTTATTCCAGTTTCATTTATCTACTAGAGACTGCGGTCTACTTGGATGCTTTAAATATCACTATAAGAAGCAATTCATAATAGTGAATAGGGAATGATGTACATATGATCAATTGACAGGCATACATCAATTAATGAGGTAAATGTATACCTGAGCATTATTTGTTAACAGAAAATGTGATGCCAGAGGCAGAACCAACAGGGAAATAATAAATTCCTATACCACAAAAGGAAAAGAAGTTCAACATGCTTTAGCAAACATTTTATTCAAAACTAACAATATGCACATGCGAAATAAAACATTAGAGTCAGATAACTTGCATAGGTAAACAGAAACCCTTTGAACCTCCTAGACACCACCTGAAACTTCCTCCCAAAATGCATCCAGAGATTACTTTTTCTTTCATTCATTAGCCTCCATTTTTCTTATGCTTTCCATTTCTTTTCTTTTCTTTTCTTAAGGCACCAGGAGGAGCTGGTGTGGCAGGCTGGTCTGCTTGCCTTTTTCCTCTATTTTGCTTTCCACGTATACGGTACTCAGAAAGATAGTCTGATGGCAGCTGCTGTTTACTTCACCTGCTGTAGGCATACACACACAGCTGCAGTACAATCCCATTGTTTTCCCAGCTCAGGTTTATTGCATTATTTACCACACTGCTGCAACCTGACACTAAGAGTCTGTGTTTCTCCACTTAATTAGCAGTCATCAATATGAACGGCTACAGAGAAATAAATCTAGGCAACTGTTCTGTAGCCACAGTTGTAGGTGTGGCTGCATCTACACTGACCTGGGGTCTGGGGTCTGTCTGGAGCTTCAGACTCTGCAGCTGGGCCAAGACCATACTGGCTGTTTTGGACCACTTCATGGTCCATATGGCTGTTGTTGTTCTCGGCGTCATGCAAAACTTCATGTGAGCTCCAGGCTATCGTGGGTTCCCTCTGCTCACACCAGCGAAGGCACACAATCAACTAAGATGAAGGAGTCATCAGATCTCTCCACCTTTCTCCTGGTAGTGCAGTTTCTTCTGCTGATGTCAGGATAGGATGTCTGCAAAGACCAGTCCAATAATATACCAGTCCAAATCAAATCTGATCCTGTTGTCCACACAGTCCCAAGGCTACGAGAATACTCTGGAGATTTAAGAAAACTCTGCAGCACTCATCTACATTTATTAACACAGGGCTAGCTTGGGGCCAGGCTGTGGCACAGGCTGCTGAGCAGCCAGCTGCAACAAATCACTCTGACCAAGAGGTCATGAGTACGAGGCCAGCTCGGAGCCTGCGTTTGTCTCTGTCTCTGTTCTATGTTAAGGCATTGAATGTTTGCCTTATATGTGTAATGTGATCTGCCCTGAGTCCCCTTCGAGGTGAGAAGGGCGGAATATAAATACTGTAAATAAATAAATAAATAAATAAATAAATAAAGCTGATTTAACTTGAAATACTTACAAAAAGTAAAGAGACATTGTCCAGACAGTCAGGAGCCAACTCAAGGTGATTCTAGTTTTAATGCCCATGAGGATGAGCCCTCAGTTATAACTGCTGCAGTTATAACTCCACATCCAACCTATTTCATTGGGCATCAGATACACAGGAGAGAAGGAAGTCTATAATTTATGTGTTCTTGCTCATCAGTACCTTTTGCCCTTTTGACCACACTCTGATGGTGCTCAGCCACATGTCTCCCTGTTTTCATTTGTAAAATGTTGGCTGGTATAGATCTTGAGCATAATTGACTCTAGCCAGGGAAGGATGCAGGGGGCAGAGCTGGGTCAAACGTGCCTGTAAAGGCAAGCTCAAGGGAGAAAGAACTGACTGATCATTCTTCCATGAGATTAACACAACCTCCCTGCTGTCCCTGTTCAATAGCGGCAGTGTAAATAGGAACAGCATGCCCATTTAAGCTGGTAATAGTGTACCTATTTAATTGATACAATTGAGGTGTACCATTGGAAATGTTGACTGAGCATAGAAATGGTTGGCTGCTTGCCTGGTACTCATTTTCTACTTAAGGGAAGTTTCTTCATTTTGATGTGTGCATGTAAGGAAAGACTCTTGTATAGTGAATGAACACTGAGACTTGGAAGTGATGGGATCCTGCACAGACCTTGCATTTATTTTATTTTTAAAAAATGCATTATCCTGCTGCTTTCCCATATCACCAAGGCTCAAACTAGACAATATGCCTGGCACATTTTCAGAAGAGTGTACCTTTCAAGTGATAGAACCCACCCATCTGTTCTCACATTACAGTATGACCTCTGTATCCACAGGACCAGGACCAGCCATTTTATTTTTCAATATGCCCTTTTCAAACATTTTCTAGGTCCTCTGGAGCAGTTCTATGGAATTATTGGGCAAGAAGTCCTTCAGTTTAACAGGATTTTCTATTATCTGCTGTTTTGCTTATACACACAAAGTCTGGGAATATATCTTGCACAGATAGATGGATTGCATTGTATTACCATCATATCTTGTGCCTAGCATGTCATGTTTTGAGACTGGGCTTTGAAAGGTAAACACGACTTAACACCTATCTCTGAGGAAAACCTGATGTTGCAGGTAGACACGTTAATGTCTGCACTCAACCATGAAACCACCAGAATGTCCAATCACAATCTCCCAAAACAGTTACTCTACTGTCAACTTGAGAATGGGAAATGGAATGTGGATAGACAGCAAAAGAGATTCAAAGATGAGCTGAAAGCTTGCCTTAAGAACTGTGGCATAGACACCAAGAACTGGGAAGCCCAGAACATTCTAACTGGAGGTCAGCTGTTACCAACAGTGCTGTGGATTTCAAAAAGGCACAAAAGGAGGGCAAAAGCACTGTTGCACTTGACCTGCCTAGCACTTTATAGTTGGCCACCCCAACGTTGAATCCCTGGTCACTGTATCTTGGTCTGTTGTTGGAGTATTTTGTTATTAGTTCTTAAGTCTGTGGTTAATTTCTTGATTTGTATGTTTTGTATACTTAGGTTTATTATTGTATTATGTCTACTTGTTGTATGGGTTTAAGTTGTTGTATGGTTTTCCTTGCTATGTTGGAACCACCCTGAGTCCCATGAGGAGATAGGGCGGTATATAAATAAAGTTTTATTATTATTTTTAATTATTTATTAAGGGAGAAAGGTGGCAAGAGGAAGGCGCATGAAGCCAACCCTTGTTGGGACTGCCTTCCATCTGGTAATTGATGTCCTCACTGTGAAAGAACATGTGGATCCAGAACAGGTTTCTATGTCACTTAAGAACCTACCGCCAATACGCTACACTTGGAAGGTAATCATACTTGATACACGAGTGATAGCCTATGATGACATAAGGAGATATTTTCTAGAAACACAACATTCATTAATGCTTCATAAACACTTTGAAAACACAGCCTGAAGGTAATTTTATACATAGTATTTTAAATAATTTAATGCATGAAGCAATGTTTTTGTGTACACTGAACCATCAGAAAGCAAAGGTGTCACTATTTCAGGCACCAACCCATGAAGACAGTTTTTAATTTTGGAGCATTTTTTAATTCTAGATAAGAGACATTCAAACTGTATATTAAAAAATATCTTATTACAAAATTCAAAATGATCCCAGCTACAAAAAGTTTGGATGGCCTGGACAAGGTCCATTCTGACCCTAGCTTGGACATGTAGAAGTGACTTTCAAACATGGCTGCTATTTTAGTTCTTTACTCCTTCCTTCTCTTTTTCCTCTAATTACTACCTTTTTGGGTTTTTTGTACTTAATGGCCCAGTGAAAGAAACTGACATTATATCAATAGAACTGAAGTTTAGTTGACTGATAACCATATGTACTTTTCCCCCTACTATGCTGGATTTCCCCAAAGCTTTCCTTGGAATGTTATTGTAATATGTGCCTTCAATTTGTTTCTGACCTATAGTAACTTTTTGGGCACTTCCACACAGCGCAAAAATCTGTGCCAGAACGGCTTTTAAAAACCCACTTTGGCACTCCCACTAAAAAGTCAGTACATTAACAAGGTATGTCAGCAAAGTGCATAGTAGTGTTTGTGTCTTGTCATGGGCAAAAATGCAGAGGAGTCTGAAGTGGCGTCCTTCAACGTCAAGAAGTGAGAAGAACAATGTGGCTCATGTGAAGGCTGTTCTGAACGCTTCCTTACCCACAGTACAGCCTTTACTTTTCTCTGTGTGATTTTTTTTTATTCCCAAGCTGAAAGCCCATCTCAAAGGACAGCATTTTGGGGCAGCTGAAAACGTCCAGGCAGCTGTGACGAGGGCTTTGAATGACATCTCAAGTAAAGAGTCCTCCACTGTTATGAAGGGTGACCACAATGCTGAAGTCAATCACAAGGTGCCTATTTTGAAGGGGATAAACTGTAATTGCATGTATGTTCAATTTTAAAAATAAATCATTCTCATTGCTTTTGTGATAGACCCCATACACAACTAGATTGAATTAGCTGTCAAATTTACTGTGTTATCCAGTTTCATATGGTCAATAAGTTATCAAAGATTAGACCGCATAATTATGGATATTTATTTATTTATTTACTACATTTATATCTTGCTCTTCTCACCCCGAAGGTGACTCAGAGCGGCTTACAAATCAAATGAACATACAATATATTATTAGCATAGCACAATATAAGCATTAAATTACTATATTGTACTATATCATTATATGGTAATATTATTAGTAATATTACATTTAATATATAATATATAATTAATATTATTATATTGTATTATTTGTAGTATAATATTGTATTCCATTATATTATTATTATCAATATTATATGTATATACAATATATTATATATTTATAAAGTATTATAAATTTTATATATATATATATATATATATATATATATATATATATATATATATATATAAAATTAGCATAGCATGTGGATATGAGACATGGATCCACCAGGACATACGGAGAGGCTGTTTTGCCTTTCCATTTGTCCTGCAGTAAATCTTCATGAATTGCCCTGGAATGTTACCCCACTCACCCTGTACTTTAGGAAACAATCCCTCCATTAACATAATCTTTTCACAATACACAGGAGGGGGAGGGGGCCAATGGGCTCGAACAAGAGCCTAGGAGTTTTTTTCCTGTTTCTCCCAGATATGATCTGATTTATTCCTGGAAATACTTCCTTGTTCTTGTCACCAAACTGAACGTGTCCCAGGACTTCCATTGATAAAACCAGCACCCTAAGGACCCCTTTATCTCTCTGAACTGACATCCATTGCATTAAGCAGAGCTGGAATATTAAAACCCATTTCAGTCCATTATTGCTTGCCTCACCACAATCTTAATTTATATACTGTAATTTTATACTGTATGTAATACTTTTAACTGATTTTATGTCAAAGACAGAACGCCACAAGATCAAAGATAACAGAGTTTATTGGATAACAGAACTCAAAATGCCCGTAAAATACAAGGGCCAGGCAGTATTAGCCTTTAAAAGCAAAAAGGGGCAAGGAAAAACGTTCAAAAGATAAACCGGATTAAACCGGAGTTTAATCCGGGTAAAAACAAAACAGCTTGCTTCAGCCTGGGGATAAACAAAACAGAAGCCGGGGAACAAAGTGTTCAAAAGAATGCAATTAATTGGCAGCAGATTCCTCTCTGCTGCCAGCACTGTGCTTTGAGTAACTTGAGTCACTCCTCCACACAGCAGGCAAGATTTCCAATACACACAGATCAGCCGAGGATTGAAGCAGTAGAGTAGACCCAGTTCCTTTCCGTAGTTCAAGCCAGAAGCAGACGTTTGTAGTTTCACCAAGTCCGAGTAGGGGGAAGTCAAGCCATGGTCAGTTCAGTCCGAAATCCAAAGCAGGAGATGGCGTCCGTCAAGAAGACGACGGAAGGTCAAAGCTAATGAGATTAAGCACAAGTTTGCACAAACAAAAGCCCACACAATTCCTCCCGCCGTCTGACCCCAAATTCCAAAACAACTTACGTATCAGCACACGAAAACACACCAGTCTTCAGGAAAGCGTCCCACACAGATCCCAAGCGTTCGTCCAGATTACCTTGCCCAACGCAATTTGCAATTGCTCCCAAGCCTCATTTTATGCCAGTTACAAATCCTCATCACTATCAGCTGCCCTCCTTAACCCGGGCGTTTCCTCATCACTTTCCTCATCAGAGCTGGAACACCTCTGACTACGCCCCACAGCATCCCCAGCTGTGGATCCCGTCCCATCCCTCCAGCTTGTCCATGGGTCTAATCCTGAAGGTCCCCATTCATCTTCCATCCCATCATTGCCAGTGGCACCCAATTCCTCCCTCACCCGAGTCCAATCCATCTCATCCTCCTCCGAGCTAACCAGCCCCTCCTCCATTCTCTCCGTAAACCCCTCAAAAGACTCTTCGTCAGATGGTGCTGCAAAGATATCTCGCAGTCTCTTTCTTTCTCGCTCCTCGAGAGTATCTGACTCTCGAGGAGTCTTACGCCCACGTCTGCCAGTAACAGAGCCATGAGGCTCAATCATAACATTTTATGTATCATTGATTGATTTTGTATAGGTATCTAATTGTGCCAGTGTTGTAAGCCACCCTGAGTCCCTTCGGGTGAGAAGGGCGGGGTATAAATATTGGAAATAAATAAATAAATAAATCTTGCCGCTTTCATGGGCAGATCAATCAACAGATATGAACCTTCAAATATACCAATTACAGTTTATTAAATTTTCCTCCAAACCCAGGGACCAATCAGCAACAACAACAGACAGTTTATCCCAGCCAACCAGCCTGCCACTATCTGGACACTCAGACTAACAGAAGTCCTTTGTTTCAAACTGCTGTCAAAGTGTTATAAATATTTCTGTATGATTTGCATTGAGGTATTGTCAGTTCTTTGGAGTGCTGTCTCTGCTAACATCCTCTCTGGATGTTAGCATCCAGAGCCCTGATTTTCAGCCCATCTGTGTCTTATCTGGTCCTTTGGAAGCTTGGAACTCCAAACCCCGAACCTGTGATTTTAATGAAGTTAAAATAGTTATAAGGGAAATAGAAAATATTATGAATATAGAAATTATATAGAAATCCCTCCCTGGAGAGATTAGATAAGCCCCCTTGTCAAAGACAGAACGCCACAAGATAAAAGATAACAAAGTTTATTGGAGTTACAGAACCAAAAATGCCCGTAAAAGACAAGGGCTAGGCAAACACTGGCCTTAAAAGTAAAAAGAGACAAGAAAAACGTTCAAAAGATAAACCGGATTAAACCGGAGTTTAATCCGGGTTAAATCAAAACAGCTTGCTTCAGCCTGGGAATAAACAAACAGAAGCTGGTGAACAAAAAGTTCAAAGGAATGCAACTAATTGGCAGCAGATGCTTCTCTGCTGCCAAGAGCTATGTTTGAGTAACTTAGAGGTTACTCCTCCACACAGCAGGCAATTTCCCAATACAAACACAGCAGACGAGGGCAGAAGCAGTCAGCGAAGTCCCAATCCGTTCCGAAGGTCGTAAGGCAGATGCAGACGTTTGTAATTCACCAGTTCCAACGATAGACACAGGTAGGAGAATCCGAGGCCGTAGTCAGTCAGTCCGTAAGTCCAGAGTAAGCAGATGGCGTCCGTCAAGAAGACGACGGAAGGTCAAAGCTATTAAGATTAAGCAGAGGTTGCACAACAAAACCCCACACAATTCCTCCCGCCGTCTGAGCCCAATGTCCAGGATAACTTACGTAGTCAGCAAACGAATCACACCCTTCTTCAGGAAAACTTCCCACACAGATCCCAAGCGTTCGTCCAGATTACCTTGCCCAACGCAATTTGCTATTGCTCCCAAACCCCATTTTATGCCAGTTACAAGTCCTCATCGCTATCAGCTGTTCTCCTTAGCCCGGGCGTTTCCTCATCACTTTCCTCATCAGAACTGGAACACCTTTGACTACACCCCACAGCATCCCCAGCTGTGGATCCCGTCCCATCCCTCCAGCTTGTCCACGGGTCTAATCCTGAAGGTCCCCAATCGCCTTCCATACTATCATTGCCAGTGGCACCCAAATCCTCCCTTACACGAGTCCATTCCATGTCATCCTCTTCCGAGCTAACCATCTCTTCCTCCATTCTCTCAGTAAACCCCTCAAAAGAATCCTCGTCAGATGGTTCTGCAAAGATATCTCGCAGCCGCTTCCTTTCTCGCTCCTCGAGAGTATCTGACTCTCGAGGAGTCTTACGCCCACGTCTCCCAGTAGTAGAGCCATGAGGCTCAACCATAACACCCCTCCCTCCTGTCCTTCAGAAAGATGGTA
The DNA here is from genome assembly GCF_035594765.1 of Anolis carolinensis. Classification (NCBI taxonomy): domain Eukaryota; kingdom Metazoa; phylum Chordata; class Lepidosauria; order Squamata; family Anolidae; genus Anolis; species Anolis carolinensis. Next base: position 350,102,487 of record NC_085841.1, read on the forward strand.
AAGACCTGGCTGTGGGACCAAGCCTTTGGGACACTGCAATGAGGCAATAATAGGAAACCTATTCTGCTGACCAGAGCCAGCATGGTGTCCTGAGTTGGTTTAAATGTCTGATTTTAAAGTAGATATAACTGATTTTAATGTTTGTGTATATTTATAATTATTTCATGTCCTAGCATGGAGTGCTTGCTGTATATATGTTGTGTTCCACTCTAAGTCCCCTTTGGGGTGAGAAGGGTGGAATATAAATATTTTAAATAAATAAATAAATTAGAAGGAATCCGGCAGAAATACTGCTATCAATTAAAATAGATTAATGGAAAGATAAGATAGGGGGGAAATTAATAGATATGCTATTAATAGCAGATAGATTATTAATAGCAAAATATTGGAAAGGGGAAAATATGATACAAATGGTATAAAGAAGTGTTGTCGAAGGCTTTCATGGCTGGGATCACAGTGTTGTTGTATGTTTTCTGGGCTGTATGGCCATGTTCCAGAAGTATTCTCTCCTGACATTTCACCCATATCGATGGGAGGCATCCTCAGAGGTTTTCTCCATACCTCACCACCTCTGAGGATGCCTGCCATAGATGTGGGTGAAACATCAGAAGAGAATACTTCTGGAACATGGCCATACGGCCCGGAAAACATACAACAACCCTGGTATAAAGAAGTCTAGAGAATGGTGTTGAATTATAGGCTAACATCAAATTGAAAAGTAAAGAAGGGACTATGGGAAAAATACCTTTGAAAGTATCTGGAGAAGATTTTTAGAAAAAGTATTGGAAAAAGATGATGGGAATTTACCTCCACATGAAGAACTGAACTTTTGGTGGGATTTTAGAAGAAAAGATGGCTCTGGAGAAGGGGAGCACAGAGATGAAAGGAAATAAAAGAGGGGGAAATGTATAGCCGTGATACTAAAATCACAAACCAAGTAGTCTAACTTTAGGAAAATAGCACAAGCCCACAGAACACTCTGAAGGCAACTGCCTCCCTCAGCTTAATGGAAAGGCTGGTTTTGCACCTGAAATGTTTTAAAAGCAGTCGAAAAAGTGAAACGGCAGGGGATTAACGAGGACGATCCCTGCTCAAATAGGTCAGGTGGGTGTGCAGTACAGAGCCCTCAGATTGCTGCTGAAGTCACTGATCTAAGAGTCCCAGGAGCTGTTGGTTACTTTCCTTTCTAGATTTGGGAATGACCCCTGACTCCCCCAGGTTGGCATGCAGCTGGCAAACTTTATTAAGTTGCAACCCTTTGGAAAATTTGTGTAAATTTTTTTTATGAGGGATGCATACCTCTGAGGGTTTTCTAAAGTGAACTTAAAGAGCAAAGGGCAAATGCAAATCATGTAGCTGGTGATTCATTTCCATTTTACGCTCCCCCTCATCCCCACTAATTATGTGGAAATGGCCATTAAGAACTCTCTCCATTTTAAAATAGGCTTCAAGCTAAGTTATGCTGCTCTGCTAAAAGGGAGCACTGAAGCAGGACTTGACAGAGGTATCCAGGCAACATTCTTGCTTTGGAGATCAAATAAGTACAAGCATTATCAGGAAATATCTACAGTATCTGCCAACAGCCAGAGATTTTGAATATCTTCCTGTGAGTCATCTGGCCTAGTTAAGACCTAGTTTTATTTGGCTGCAGGCATGTAGGACTAGATGGGATAAGTCTATATATAAAGCATCTATGGACAGATTGCTAACAGTGGTTCAGAACCTTCTGTTTTGCTCCCTTATCTCAATGAGAATTGTCTGATTTCTCCTATGAAGTGCCTCCACTAAACCAAATGTTCCACCAGACATTTTGCCGTATAATGCCTACTATATTGTCAAAGGCTTTCATGGCCGGAATCACTGGGTTGCTGTGAGTCTTTTGGGCTGTATGGCCCTGTTCTAGAAGTTTTCTCTTCTGACATTTCGCCCACATCTGTGGCAGGCATCCTCAGAAGTTTTGAGGTACACAACCTCTTACCTCACAACCTCTGAGGATGCCTGCCACAGATGTGGGTGAAATGTCAGGAGAGCAAACTTCTGAAACATGACCATACAGCCTGAAAGATTCACAGCAACCCTGTGATGGGTTTATAATGACCATATAATGCAGTTTCAAGCTGCATTATATGGCATTATATATACGGCCACGCTAATGATTTTAGATTTGGAGCAGAGTCATGTTTATTATTTATTTATTTATTTATTTCTATCATTTCTACCCTGCCCTTCTCACCCAAGGGGACTCAGACTGGCAATTTATGCCAATACACCATAGTACAATAAAATAAACATTAAAACAGTTAAAATAATTATAATATACAATATACAAAATTTAAAATAGTGCAAAGTACTTATGCCATTCGTCCACCAGACCTTGTACAAAAACCATATTCCAGACCAAGTCGAATATTTAATGTTTAACCAAAATTAAATATTCTCGTTACTTTGAAACTTGATATTGATCAGTTGCAGTAGAATAAATGTAACATCTAAAATTGAGTATTAAGCAATAGTGAGGATACATTGTAGGAAAACAACTATTCCGCTACCACCATGTTCCTCATCACAAGTCGTCTTGAACATGTAATACAGGGGTCCCCAAACTAAGGCCCGGGGGCCGGATGCAGCCCTCCAAGGTCATTTACCTGGCCCCTGCCTTCAGTTTTATAATATAATATTTTTAAATCATTTTAAATAATATATTGTATTTACATATAATATTGATAATAATATTATAATGTTATACAATATAATACTAATACCAGATAATATTACCAGAGCCCCCGGTGGAGTAGTGGGTTAAAGCCTTGTGACTTGAAGGTTGGGTTGCTGACCTGAAGGCTGCCAGGTTCGAATCCCACCCGGCGAGAGTGCGGATGAGCTCCCTCTATCAGCTCCAGCTCCACGCGGGGACATGAGAGAAGCCTCCCACAAGGATGGTAAAAACATCAAAACATCCGGGTGTCCCCTGGGCAATGTCCTTGCAGACGGCCAATTCTCTCACTCCAGAAGCGACTTGCAGTTTCTCAAGTCGCTCCTGACATGAAAAAACAAACAAAAAAACCCCAGATAATAATATTAATTATATGTTATATATTACATACAATATTACAGTATAGTGCAGGGGTCCCCAAACTAAGGCTTGGGGGCTGGATGCAGCCCTCCAAGGTCATTTACCTGGCCCCCGCCCTCAGTTTTATAATATAATATTTTATATCATTTTTAATAATATATTGTATTTACATATAATATTGATAATAATATTATAATGTTATACAATATAATATTAATTATATGTTATATATTACATATAATACAGTATAGTGGTATAGTTCAATATAGTAATATATTATGCTAATATTGTGCTATGCTAATAATACAATATATTGTATGTACATACAGCTGCTCTGAGTCCCCTTCAGGATGAGAAGGGCAGGATATAAATGTAATAAATAAATGTAGTAAATGAATAAATAAATAATTTTAGACTTAGGCTCGCCCAAAGTCTGAAATGACTTGAAGGCACACAACAACAACAACAATCCTAATTAACTTGACTATCTCATTGGCCAAAAGCAGGCCCACACTTCCCATTGAAATCCTGATAGGTTTATGCTGGTTACAATTGTTTTCATTTTTAAATATTGTATTGTTCTTTCATTGTTGTTGTTTTGCACTACAAATAAGACATGTGCAGTGTGCATAGGAATTTGTTCGTGTTTTTTTTTCCAAATGATAATTCGGCCCCTCCACAGTCTGAAGGATTGTGGACCGGCCCTCTGCTTTAAAAGTTTGAGGACCCCTGATGTAATAACTTATGCAAGAGTAGAAAAAGTTCTTTTCACAGAGACTGGAGCTTTGGAGACCAATGAGCATGGTTTTGATTCCTGCATGATTTTACTCTGTGGATTGAGTTTAAACTGACAACTGAGATTATCTCCCTGTAAACCGACATAAGCAGCTATCTTTTACCTCTTTAAGGTTAAAATGATGGTGCCCATTAAATAAAGTCAGATTTTTTTTTCTCACGTTTTCTCCAAGGTAATCCAATTGATTGCCTGAATGGACTTTTTCTACTTTTCCAGAATCATTTGAAATATATGGAGTCTCTTTTGTATGTAGTGAACTTGAAAGGAGGCAGGACACTCATTGTTGATACTGCTTTTATTTATTTATTTATTACAATATTTCTACCCCGCCCTTCTCACCCAATAAGGGGACTCAGGGCGGCTTACAAATATGAAGCACACATAAAAATTACAATAACATTTCAATTCAATTTAAACTAAAGTTACATTAAAACATTCATAAAATACACATATAAATATACATTTAGACGCGTTTAGAGTCCGAACTGGGTCTGTCATTATATCCTGAGACATATAGTTATAGTTGATGCTGCTACTAATGTTCAAAGGCCTGGTCCCAAAGCCAAGTCTTAATTCTTTAATGGAAGGATATACATGAAATAAGGGTAAACATATTTTTGAAAATGGAATTGTATCCAAGGTTGATAGTTACAGAACCTTAAGCCGCAAAACAGAAAGGCAAAGCTTGCCTCTGTTCTTTGATAAGTTGTAAATCACTTGGCCTCCTTTGGAGGAGACATTGTTTTCTGGGTACTGTAATTGTTTTTCCTGTGTTAAAAGCTAAGCTGCTAAACAGTTATGTGTTTGATTTTTTGGCAGTGGGGGCTTTTTGTGTGGGGGGAAACACATAAATGCACATTGGCACACATGCACACATCACTGATGGTGAACAATCAGAGAGCTGTCAAAAATGAATCACTCAGAAAATGAAAACCAAAATGATTCCATAATAGTAGTGCAGTTCTATCCCAATTCTAGTGTTTTGTTTCCACTGGGAATAGGGCCTTTGGAAAGTTAATGGAGCTGACCTGTCCAGTTATGATCAGACCTGTCTACATTGCCATATAATGCAGTTTGAAACTATTTTGGAATTTTGCATAAGGGATGCTCATCCTCTATAATCCATTTCATCATTTTTGTAGCTGTAATATTATAAAGCAGAGGTTTCGCCATCTTTTTTGCCCACTGAACAATTTTAGGCCCCTCTCCCAGTGGCAAAGTGTGTTAAAGCACTGAGCTGCTGAACTTGCAGACCAAAAGGTCCCAGGTTCAAATCCTGGGAGCGAAGTGAGCTCCTGCTGTTGCTCCAGCTTCTGGCAACCTAGCAGTTCAAAAACATGCCAATGTGAGTAGATCAATAGGTATCGCTCCGGCGGGAAGGTAACGGTGCTCCATGCAGTCATGCTGGCCACATGACCTTGGAGGTGTCTATGGACAACGCCAGCTCTTCGGCTTAGAAATGGAGATTAGCACCAACCCCCAGAGTCAGACATGACTGGACTTAACATCAGGGGAAACCTTTACCTTTTAACCCTTTAAATAAAAAGGAAATGAATGTTGTAATAATGTCTCTCAGTCTAGCATGGCCATAGCCCCTCAAAACATGGTGAAAGTGCAACAACAATCCAATGCAGAATAGGAGGCATTGTCAGAACATTTGATTTCCCCTCTTCGCAGTCTCATTGGAGGAAGTAATGCAATCCTCTAGCCTACGACCATTGGCCACCCTTATCTAGCAGGAAAACATGAGTGAAGATTAGCAAGATCTGACAATTTATTTTGGAGAAGGGAAATCTAGTGACAGTTTATCAGTTGTCGTTTTTGATCTGAAGTAGGAGGATATATTATGTTTACACCCTTCCTTCGCTGCTTGGTGATGTTCCCACAGTGTTTACTGAGGTTTGAAAAGAGGTCAGTGTAGGTTTACTGGCATTGTTGTTGTTTTCTGTCAAGTTAATTTCAACTTATGGCAACCCTATGAATCAGGGACCGCAAAGGCCCCTGTATCAATTGCTCAGATCTCTTGCAAACCCAGGGCTATGTTTTCCTTAACTCAATTAATCCACTGTTACATGATCTTTCATTTTATCAATTGCCTTCTACTTCATTGGTGTATGTACCTTCACCTTGCCTGCCTACTTATGGTAACCTCATGAATTTTGGAAGGTTTCTTGGGCAAATAATACTCCAAGGTTGTTTTTCCAGTTCCTTCCTTTAAATGTAGAAGACTCTTGCCACACCCTGGACTCTACACAGATATATATATTCTTTACTTCCCTTACTTAGTTTATCCATACCTCACAACCTCTGAGGATGCCTGCCATAGATGTGGGCGAAACGTCAGGAGAGAATGCTTCTGCAACATGGCCACACAGCCCGAAAGACATACAACAACCCTGTGATCCCGGCCATGAAAGCCTTCGACAACACCTTGTTATCCTTGATTGTTCTAATTACCAAACTATGAATTCTGATTGACCAGTTGTTTTTCCCTTAACACACATACACACAATTGGCGATCCCACAGAAACTTAGTCAAATACATGCATATGCAGCAACATACATTGCCATATATTCCAGTTCAAAGAAGATAATCTGGATTTTATATGGCAGCATAGAAGGGGCCACAGTCTTCTGATTTGCTGACTAATTCCTTCATTTTGATTACTGACTGAGACAAGATATACAAAATCATGAACTATTTTAATGTCATCATTGTCCACTTTAATGGTACAAGATGAGTGTAGGCAGTGATGACTCAAGTCAAGCCCACTGTGCCCTCATCAAACAAATCTTGAAGGAGAGAGAGAATTCAAACCGACTCTGCCTAATTGCTGTTAGCTTTCAGAGCTCAAATGCAGCTTTCAGACTTAAGGCTCTTTCAGACTGAGACCCTTTCATAGTACATAATTATAGCACAGTGATTCCATTTCAACTGCTAGGGCAACTCTTTAAGTAATGCTGGGGCTTGTATTTTGGCAGAGCATTGGAGTTCTCTGGCTGAAAATGCTAAATGCTAATTTCACAACTACAAATCCTGACTTTTCACAGAACTTTGTGATGACAGCTAAAGTGGAAGCATGTAGTGTGAAAGAGCCATTTTGTGCATTGCAGTTATTCTCTGCTAATTTAAATCCCCCTCTGCCGTGAGCAAGTCTCCTTAGAATATCAGCTAGCCATTTAGGTCCATACACCTGTCACTTCTATTATGTGTCCCCCAGTTAAATCATCATTAGGAAGTATTGACAATCCTTCTACATCCATAGCCTTTCCCTGCCAAAACACTAGAAATATATAGCGGTATGAAGCTGTGTCAATCCTCTAGTCTCTCTATAGTTGTCTGTTGTCTGTAGTGGTAGCGGCTGTCCAAGGCTACCGTTAGGAGTTTTTCCTTCACTAACTACCATCAAATCAACTTCAACTTATGGTGACCCTATGAATGGGGGTCCTTCCACACAGCCATGTAACCCAGAATATCAAGGCAGAAAATCCCACAATATCTACTCTATTTTGATTCATCATTGCCCACTTTAGCATTACAAGATTAGCGGAGACAGAGGTACACTTGGTGACTCAACAAGTCATGTTTACTGTGCATAAATCAATCAAATCTTCAGAGAGAAAGAGAGGGAGAAAGAACATGAAAGAGAGACCACCCCTACCCTGCTTATTGCAGTTGTATTTCAAAGCTCAAATGCAGTTTCAGACTTGAAGCCCTTTCATATCACACAATTATGCCAGGACTACTCTAAAAATTCTGGGCTTCTATTTTGGTGGAACACTAGACTTCTCTGACTGAAAATTTGAAATGTCCTAACTGCTTTGAATCTAATGACTAACTCCTTCCTATTGATTAGGATCAAGTCCAGGATTGTTAATTCCCTTGTGCCTTCCTTTTCCTTTTGAAAGAGGAAATTATCTGTAATGCACATCAGGAATGTATTGAAGAGTCAATTATTTGCAGGATAAGTCTTCCAGCAGGTATTAGGATATTTCAGATCCCCCATAACCATCACCCATCACCTCACCTCGGTTTAGTGGCCTGCAGTACACTCCTACTGCAGATGTTTCTGTTTCTCCAGTTAATTTTACCAAATTGCTATTCAGTGGCCCAGTTTGCTTGAATGGATTTATGTATAAGTAAATTATCTTTAATTTACTTATACATAAATCAATTCAAGCAAACTGGGCCACTGAATTATCTTTAGGGGCCCCTGGTGGCACAGTGTGTTAAAGCACTGAGCTGCTGAACTTGTGGACCAAAAGGTCCCAGGTTCAAATCCCGGGAGCGGAATGAGCACTTGCTGTTAGCCCCAGCTCCTGCCAACCTAGCAGTTCGAAAACATGCAAATGTGAGTAGATCAATAGATACCGCTCCAGCGGGAAGGTAATGGCTCTCCATGTAGTCATGCCGGCCACATGACCTGGAGATGTCTATGGACAACGAAGCCGGCTCTTCGGCTTAGAAATGGAGATGAGCACCAACCCCCAGAGTTGGTCACGGCAGGACTTAATGTCAGGGGAAGCCTTTACCTTTAATTATCTTTAACATATAATACTACACTCTCCCCCATCTATCTTTTTGAACAGATTTAAATTGTTATAGTTCAATCATGGGAGTCATCCACTAATTCTCTATTTTACCTATAAAGTCATATTTAGCTCCCTGCACTAAGACTTCAAGCTTGTCTTGTTTATTTTTCAAACTTTCTGCATTTCTAAACATTGTGTCAGAAGCATTTTCTCCTCTGGAATTCACATCTTTGTGTTTAGAGCTTGCTTTTAAACAGATGTTTAAGCTTTACAGTAGTTTAAAGCGCTCTTGACCAGATTCAATATACATTTGCCAAAGACATTCTTCTGGGTCTTCAACCCATCTGTAACCAGTAATTATTTGTCTAAGAAGGGAAAGCAATGGTCCCAGCATCAAACTTCTCCTGTTTACACCATCTGTGTAGCTAGCCATTCACTTACTGTAACTTCTTATCCCTATGTGATCTTCTACCACTATCTTTCACTGGTAAAATAAGCATGAATACCACTTTTTCCTCTAAATTATTTACTTTCCTGCTCAGAGTTTCATATTCCAAGAAGATCTGCTCAAAGAAAAAGTTTGCAATGTGATTGGTGCCCACAAGAATTTGAAGAAAGACAGACTGCTCTGCCTTGGTGAGCTTTGATAAACTGTCAGTGACATTCTGGAGATGCATGCTAGGAAGACAACATACGTCCCAATTCATCTTGTCCAGCAGATACACAGTTCCCTCTATTCCCTGAGTAATGGATCCTGTAACAACAGCACTTTTTCTTCTTCTTGCTACAGTTGTTGATTAGGTTGGCTGCTTTCTTGGCATGCAGTTTCTCTTGGAGTTCATGTCCAATTTGCACCTCATTACTACCGTTGTTCTCAGGAAGTTGTAGGAAGGGATTGCTTAGTTGAAGTAGTTCCAAATCCCTTCGACATGGTCTCCTTCTGACTATCCTCCAGAGTGCTCCTTCAGTGTTACAGCCCTATTCATTTTCATTGGCAGTTTTTTTCTGGTTGATTCTGAAGAATCAGTTCTCACTCTGTTCTGTCCAGGAAGTTCTTGTGTTTTCTGATGTGTTGAAGAGTCTTAACACGTAGCTGCAGTGCATTGACCTTCTCTTCCAAGCGAGCCACCAGTTTGCACGTGCTGCAAGTGTAGTCAGTGAGGACTTTGGCAAGAAGACAAACACTGCACACACATTGCAAAAGATCCTTCTGTCTCCATCCCTGCATTTATTCTTTCACTCCTTTCAGACCGTAATAATCCTTATTGATATGACACAAGACATGTATCACTGCTCCTGTGACTAAAATCCAAAGATTGAGGCAGCTGTTACATTGATGGCATAAAATAAGAATGAAAGGTTCAGCTATATGCCGATCTGTTTTAAATGAGCCTGATAAACTCAATCTTAACAATAACTGGCCTACATTATTTGCTGAGCTCTGTCATTTGTGCTGTGCTGCAGACGCTAAAACTACAATATTATGTGTCCAGGGCCAACAACCAAAAGTAATAGTTACATACAGTGCCGGATCCCAAGAACATCCTCTTAAATAACTGACAAGTTCTGGTTACAGTCTGTGCTGATTAAATAAACCTCAGATAAGGATTACCACATATGCACATTTTGTCTTCATAACTCTGAAGTTCTATGAAATACTGATGTGTGTTATACATTTTATCTGTCTGAGCCAATGATGTGAGTAGGTTGGACTGAAAGCAGTACTGTTACTCCGTAAATCTTTGGCCAAAGTTTTGATTAGTTGACGGTTTGTCTTCCTGCCCAGTTTCAGGGCTCTTTCCTGCAATGTGTCTGAGGGGATAGAGTAGGACTAATATTTCAGTCCTACCCAACAATATAGTGATGTCCCCTGAAATCATGAGCTCAGAGAGAGTCCATGGCCAACCTCCCTCCTCCAAAGAAAACACAGGCAAAAAGTCAAGGTTGACTCCCAACACACAGCTCACCTTCTGTTCTCTCCTGAAAGACTTCATTATTTCACTTCAGTAATTTAGTGGGAGGTAAATGTAGAATGTAGAAATGTAGAAGTCATTACAAAGCAATGTGGTCCCAATGTGGTCCCTCCTCCCAATTGCTTAGAGACACACAGCAAGCAATGAGTACTAGACAAATTAGTGAATTATATAATCACTGTTAAGGGGAAACTCCATTTTATCTCATTACTGCCGAAGGGATGAGTTTTCATAGTAACCCATTTGCTTTACTCTAACTACAAGAGCTGTGCACCTTAATGGGGTTAGCTGATACAGTCAGAGATCGTCGGTGGTAATTTTTCATATTCAGTTTCCAGACTGAAATTCTCTAAGGCTGCTAATCAATAATTTTTTCTATCTCTCTTCTCTTGATTTTATTTATGTAGGTATTTATGTATCCACAAACAACTCCACATTTAAGACAGGTGGTAACATATCTTTGCCTACTAACAGTTTTAGATGCTATCATTACAGACTTCAGGAGATATGCTGAATATTAGAAAGTCCCTTCCCATCTAAAATCAACAACAACTTTCTTATTAAAATATTCTCCTTATGGTGTAGTGGTCTGTATCTTGTATTATGACTCTGGGTGATTTTGAGTGAGTCATATACTCTCACCCCCAGAAAACCTTAATAGTTTCACCATAGGGTCACCATAAGTTGAAAACAATTGAAGACACACAACAACATTTTAGGGAAACAAACTGGCAAAACCACCTCAGAATTTCTTGCCTATGGAAACCCTATGAAATTCATGGGATTATCATAAGTCAACACAAACACATACACACATAATAGAGAGCCTTTCCCATGGGAATTTGCACAAACATGCAGTACCATCCCTGGCCCCTCTCTTTAACATGTAAAAGAGTCCAAGAAAAGTAGTTACAATTTTTGTTGCTCATCTAAACTTTATAGTCCTTAAAATTCCTAAGCCCTTTCTTTGTGTGTGTGTGTGTGTGTATGCTTGTGTGTCCCTGTATTTCCATACTAGAAGAAAAGGTCAACAGGACTCCATGTATTTGCCAGCACTGAATTGCAAGCTGTTGGGATGCAGTGTGATTTCAAGCACATTATTCCTTAACCTCCTTCTCCAGCACCACCCACAAGGAACCGGGCTGGCAGTCAGTGCCGTGCAGACTGCCTAAAGAGCTGTAGAGCTCAAAAAGTCACATCAATTCCCTATGAGCTGCAAGGTGACACCCACATCAGTTGCCAGAGTCAGCTCAGCATGGATCTTTGTGGGCCAGAAGATTACAACAATATTCCTTCCCCCCCCCCCCACTCCCCCCTTCCTTTCCCTGCAACAACCCTAAATGCAATCTTTGTTAAAGGTTGGCTCCAAAGAGATGACACATCTTAAAAACGTCTGCGATGTTAACAAAAAGCATTTGCTCCAAAAGGAAAAATGGTATGTTGGGGAGGAAACAAACAAGCCTACAAGAAGGGTTAGCTGAAACTATAGATGATGATAATCATGTGCGGTTTGTCATCTGATTTGTTATTCTCTGTTTTCTTTTTACAAAAAACATAAAGTAATCACCAAGGCTACTTTCTTGCAAAATACTAGGAACAAACTAATTAAAACTAATTAAGATATGCTGAAATTAACAGAGAATGGGGAGATGTTAATTAAATTAAATTTATTCAGAACAACGTTATTAACTGGATTTTTAATTATTAAATGGAAAAGAGTGCTAAAGAGCCAATAAATATTGACATAAATCTCGATTTGGGAAGGAGTGGCAAAGTGTCCTGTTTTGTCTTTCAAGAACAGCCTTAAGACACTGTGGTAAGTAAATGAAAACTGCCTTATTTCAGCAAAACATAAAGTACAGTACATTCAGTGAAATAATGCAAAAGAAAGCCAGGAAGTCTTACTTCAGACAAAGAAACAGGCATAAATCCAGATGCAGACTTGGAGCAGGCAGACAGAGAGTAAAGGTATTAGAGTCAGTTTGTTACCAGCGGGAGCTGGCTGCACCTGCTTCTGCTTTTATAGCCCTGGGTCCCCACCCAGGTGCTAGGGCAGTTCCTAATTACAGTAAAACCTCGCTAAATCGAGCCCTGCTCATTCGAGCATCTGGGAAATTCGAACCAAATTCTCTCTCCCCCCCCCCCCATCCCGCCAGATCCCAGTGCTGCTGGAACCCAGCCAGGTGAGTGAGTGAGCGAGGGATGGAGGGTGAGCTCTCTCTCTCTCGCTCCTCCGCCATGCTGGGTGCCAGTGCTGCCGGCCCCAGCATGCGAGGGAACCAAGGCACGGGCGGGTGGGTGAGCGAGGAGGACTTTTGGAGCCCTCCTCACTCATCCACTCGCTGGCTGGCTCCTCCTCCATGCTGGGTGCCGGTGCTGCCGGCCCCAGCATGCAAGGGAGCCGAGGCACGGGCAGGTGGGTGAGCCAGGAGGGCTCCAAAAGTCCTCCTCACTCACCCACTTGCTGGCTCCCCCTGTGTTGTCGAAGGCTTTCATGGCCCAGATCACAGGGTTGTTGTCATTTTTCCAGGCTGTCTGGCCATGTTCCAGAAGCATTGCGATGTTTTGGTGCTAAATTAATAAATGCAGTAATTACTACATAACTTTACCGCGTATTGAACTGCTTTTTTGTGGGTTTGTTGCAAAACATTATGTTTTGGAGGTAAATTAATAAATACAGTAATTACTACATAACTTTACTGTGTCTTGAACTGCTTTTTCTGTGGATTTGTTGCAAAACATGATGTTTTGATGCTTAATTTATAAAATCATAACAAAATGTGACATTTAATAGGCTTTTCCTTAATCCCTCCTTATAATCCAAGTTATTCGCTTATCCAAGCTTCTGCCGGCCCGTTTAGCTTGGATAAGTGAGACTCTACTGTACTCAGTTGCATTTCTGGCAGCTAATCTAGCCGAACGACGTCTCTGCTCTGTTTCCTTTCGCCTCTCCTGGAATGAGGGTACTAGCAAAGTCTCCTCCTCAGACTCCAACTCACCCTCAGATTCATGAGCACTTTCCTGCTCTCCTTCATCTTCCTCTGAAGAAGAGGAATCCCTGACACAAAGCTACTTCTACTTAAGTTTTGAGGGTTGGGGAATTATATCTTTAAGATTCAAATCAGTTAGCCTATTTACTTAAATAATGCTCACCTTTTGGGGGGAAATTACCTTGCCAAAATTAGGACACACATTAGATTCATGTAATACAGTAATCTTAAAGCTGAGCCAAAGCCAAAGGGGAAGCTGCTTCAGGAGCTGCACCTGGAGCTCCTAGTTGAGGGCTGTCATCTCTAATTTTATGGCCATGGCTCAATGCTCCCAGGATTCCATAGCATCGAACCAAGTGGATTCATTCTACAGCATAGATGTACTCCAAAGTTTTCCTTTCAATTGCTGGAAGCTTTGGTGCTCAAACACTTTTGTTTTAAAAGAAGGAATTCAAAGCATGCAGCAACCTTTCTTTGCTGAATTACAAAGAGGGCACTTTTTGCTGCTGCACATTACATTTGGCAGCAAATACTTTTTTTGTTTCAGGTTTTTGAAAATTGAGGTGAGCATTAGATTCGAGTTAATATGGTACTAAAGAGGATTTCTGTACCCTCCAACATTTCACAAATGAAAACAGGGACATGTGTAGCCAAGAAATGTCAAAGTCCAGGCTAGACTGCAAAATTATCAATGAGGAGGAGTAGATAGGCTAGGAGATGCTACAGCACTTTACTTTGGCTAAGTCTAAAGGGCAAGAGTCTGTTCCCTCCTGTCTTTTTGCCCTTTCTGATTAAAATGAATTCATTTATTTTTGCACATTTAATACAATCTGCAGCAAAAGTAAGCTGAAGACAAAAAAGTGGAAGGAGACAGAATTTTAAAAGTCACTGAAAAAGTGGGAGGACAGAGGATTAATTGGAACTGTCCCGCTCAAATCAGGAGAGTTGAACTCCTAGTACAACTCATGTATCGGCAGAGGATATGTTCAACAAGACCTCACCCAAAGGCAAGATGGATGATGGTATCCTTGAAGTGACTGGCTTGACCTTGACGGAGCTGGGGTGGCAATGACCGACAGGGGGCTCTGGCGTGGGCTGGTTCATGAGATCATGAAGACTCGGAAGCGAATGAACGAATAAACAACAATATTTTGACTATATATGTTCCAGAAGCATACCATAGAATCATAATGGAGGACCTAGGGAAGTCCACGAAGAGTTCCAGGGCAGAGGGAGATTTTTTTTTTTGATTTTTTTTGGAGTGTGGCTTAATGAAACCGTGGATATCAAATCTGTTGATAACGGGATTGTCCTATATATAGTTCTAGTGGGATGAGAATTGTTGAGGGATTTTTGGCATGGTTTCAGCAAGTCCTCCCTTACATACACCCTATTAAAAATACTGTCCTTATTAATGAAACCAGACATATCTTCATGTCATGAGTTGGGGGAAAGTGGCTTGTGGGACACAGATCCTTAAGACTGTTTTTGCAGTCAGCAAGACTCCTCTCTTTCTCTTTGTAGAAAAATCTTCGCTCAATATGCCACCATACCCCATAGAATGTGATGTCTTTTAGGTTATCCCTAGCTGGTCTGGACTGATTTTGTGTGGCTTTTTTAAAACTGAGTTTTATTCATTTTTTGGTTTTAGAAAAGGGCATTTCATAAACTGAAAACAGCCTAGGGGAAAAGCAAAATTTAGAATTGCACTCAAGGACCTAGAGAGAGAACATATTGATCAAATCCATGAATAATTATATCCTCAAAGGCTAAACCCACAATTGTGGAGGGCCAAATGCTTTTACATTTCCCCCCAAAGTTGCACCGTAGACTTCATCATACAGTCCTCTCCTCCCAAATATAAATAAATGGACTTGGGGAGGAAATAACTTTTTTAATGCTGATCTTGGTTAATATTACTGTATAAGGTCTATTTAAATTATAATTTTTGACACAAGATCAGTTCCAATGCAGCTCAGGCTCTCCAATGTTCATGGTACGAAGCATTGGATAGTATTTTCCATCAGTTCTTTCCAGCTGCCCTTTGAATTATTCAAGTGAATTTGGGGGCTTTGAGTAGTTTTTCTGAAGTGTACTCTTGTTTAATTTAATCCCTTTATTTTTGTGGTGGCAACATACACAAATAGAGTCTTTTTCCTTTTCTTTTATCCAGTATAAAGAACAGTTTGACTCCAGGATTCAACTCCAATTTTGCATGACAAATAAAAGGAGTCAGAAAATCCTGTGACATGGCAGTGGCTAACTGGCATGCTGTGGTATGTGGTTTCATAGGTATTAGACAACAGCCTATTTTACCATATGCATGATGGCTAGTGTCAGGACACAGGCTGCAGAGCACCAATAACCATACACAGAGGCCAGAATCTATCTAATATCTTTATTGTGGAAATATATAAAGTTAATAAAAACAAGTGTAGAAAATAGTCCAGAAGTAGACCTTTCAGGAAAGGTCAAAATTAGTCCAAAGAAACAATGTCCAATATGAAATATTAAGGTCCAAAGTTGTAATCCAGTAACCGAAACACTCACTTTGCCAAGCAAAGTGAGGGGAGATGACAAGGTCCTTTAGTCCATGAAACTTAAGCAAGGCTAGGAAGTAAACTTGATTCTTGGAACACTAGGCTTAATTCAAGGCAACAAGAAACGAGGAGCAAGAACAGGATCCGTGGTAAATTCGTGGCGAGGTCCGGAAAGCAAGGCAAGGTCCGTGGAGCAAGGCAAGGTCCTGGGAAGCAAGGCAAGGCTGGAAACGGGAGCAAAGGACTTGGACGCGGGAGTAGCGTAGTCCACACACAACCTACTCCCGAAGCTGACGAATTGACTCCGCAAGATTCCTACGTGAGCAAAACACCTAAATAGGGTCTCGTTTTCCCGCCAAAGAACATTTCTCTGGGGAACCAGAACCGAAAGCCATTCTCTGTGTCCAGATGCATGACTCCCTAAAGTTTCCCATGGGAAGCAGGCTTAATCAGCTGAATGCCTGGCAGCAATCCTAGCGCTCCTGCGAGACGCCTCCTGAGCGCCTTTCTGTTGTTTATAATAATCACGGCGAGAAAATGGGGAAGATTTCTGCTCAAGGCTTGTTTGGCAGACTTCTGGAAGGCAAATCTCCTGCAGGTGCAAGGGCTCCAATTCTGGCTGAAAAAGCTCCAATTCTGGCTGAAACGGTGGGAAACCTAAGTTTTCCTCTTCATCTGTCACAACAGTGCTAGGAACGGGACTACATGGCCCATGAGTAATCACAGCTAGTGTCACAACAGATGGAATTAAAACCTCAAAGTTATGTAGTTAAAATGGGACACTACCACTCCACCCTACTCTAGCTATGGGGGGAAGCCTGAGGCATTTTTCTTTCCTTATAAATATTATAGACTGGCCTGTCTACCAGATCATGTCAAAGGAGAGAGGAACATTTTCACACTATAGAAATGCAGCACCTTAAGACATCCGACAAGACAGAGGTCCTCCAGGTCAGTCGTACGTCTGATCGGGGTATTGGTTGGCAACCTGTGCTTGATGGGGTCGCACTCCCCCTGAAGGCGCAGGTCCGCAGCTTGGGGGTCCTCCTGGATTCGGGGCTGACGCTTGAGGCTCAGGTGTCAGCCATGGCTGGGAATTAAAACTTGTGCGCCAGCTGCGACCATACCTCGAGAAGTCTGATCTGACCATGGTGGTCCATGCCTTAGTTACCTCTAGACTGGACTATTGCAATGCGCTCTACGTGGGGCTGCCTTTGAAGACGGCCCGGAAATTACAACTAGTACAGCGTTCGGCAGCCAGGCTTCTAACCGGAGCGAATTACAGGGCGCGTTCAACGCCTCTGTTTGTGATGTCTCATGGGCCTCAGAGTTCTGACCCTAGCGCCATCATGGATAATGATGACGAAAACATGGGTTTTCTGCCGTCTCAGCAGGAGACGGATTTCTTCCAGATGCCTGTTGTTGGTGATTCTAGCCAAACGGACCTTGAACAAATTTCTCCCAGTTCCTCTCCTCCCTTTGTGAGAAAGGAATCCTATACGGCGAGTTGGGGCCAGAAAGAACTATCAAGGAGAAGCCTCAGATTAGCAGCCAAACAAGTCGTTAATTAGCTAAGTTTCTCCTGGGAATTTGCAGGGAGGAACGCAGCTGCAGAAAGATGTGTTTTGCTTCTCTTTCCCTTGGGAAAGGAAGTTCTGGACACCTGCTTTGCAGGAAGATTGAAGAACATAAAAGTTCCCCACACAGGGGAATCCGTGCGGAGTCAACAGATCAGCTTCAGGATTAACTTTGGTTCCAGCCTAGTGTGGACAGTGTTTTAAGTCTGCAACTCCAGTTTCCTTGCCTTGCCTTGCCTAGCCTTGTCAAGTTTTCATGAAATATCTCGTCATGTTTCCAGCCTTGGATTTTGTCTCAAGTATCTAGCCTTGTCTCCAGTTCTTGCTTTGGACTTATTTTGAACCTTAGAAACACTTTGGACGTTTCCCCCTCTACGGCTTGAAAGTAGAGTGTGTTTCGGTATTGGGATTATAACTTTGGACTCTAATATAATATATTGGACAATATATTTCTGGACTATGTTTGATCTTCCCTGAAAGGTCTATTGCTGGACTACATTTTCTACTTGTTTTTATTCTACTTTAATATTTCCTTAATAAAGATATTAGATTGTTTTTGGTCTCCGTGTTTGGTTCTTAGTGCTCCGTTGCCTTGGGCGTGACACTGTTTAAGGAGCTCCACTGGCTGCCATTTACTTTCCGGGCCCAATTCAAGGTGCAGGTTATCACCTACAAAGCCCTAAACGGTTTGGGACCCACCTACCTTAGAGACCGCATCTCCCTCTATGAACCCACATGTTCTCTTCACTCGTCGGGGGAGGCCCTTCTCTCGCTCCCACCACTCTCGCAGTCGCGGTTGGTGGGGCCTTCTCCGTCGTGCCCCCCCCCCCCGGCTTTGGAACTCGCTCCCTAGAGAGATCAGGCAGGCCCCTACCCTCCTCTCCTTCCGTAGGAGCTTAAAAACCTGGCTCTTTCAAAAGGCCTTTGATACTTAATCTGGTGTCGGACTGATCGATCTGCCCATTTTATAATAGCCCCATTCTTAAGGTGTTGCCAATGCTATATTGCACTTTGTCCATTTCAACTGTGAAATTACCTTCCCCATTTCGGCACATGTTGCACGTTGCCTGGGTTCTATGAATTAGTCTCCAGTGTTAATATTGTATGTTTTATGTTGATTTTAACGATTGTTTTTACTGTAATTGATGTTTTTATTGGATTACTGTTTTATTGCTGTGTTTTGATATTTGATTGTTTTATCGGGCAAGGCCCCATGTAAGCCGCCCCGAGTCCCTTCGGGGAGATGGGGCGGGGTATAAAAATAAAGTTGTTGTTGTTATTATTATTATTATTATTATTATTATTATTATTATTATTATCCTGGGGCTAGTAGTTTGGTGAGGCACTGGAGCTCTCTGGCTAAGAATCCTAAAACTCCCTTCATAGATTGTAAGCCCTAGGATTCCAGAGCTTTCCAAACTGTGTCACAACACCTTAATGTGTCGGCTGCAGCGAGTTGGTGTGTTGTGCAAACATAATGAAAAATGACCAAAATGTATGCTATTATTTTACAATCCTATATTTTAGAGAAATATAAATGAAACGTTTTCATTTATATGTGTGTCCCCATACATTTCCTTATTACAATTTAAGTATGTGTCCATATTTTTATAAGGGGTTGGTTTAACCTCTGGTTTTCTGTTAAAACTGAATTACTGTGTCACAAAATGAAAACTTTTAAAAGTAGAATTGGCCCTCCACGTTTGTAAGTTTTGCTTTTGAGAATTTGATTATTCATGGATTTGACACATTTTTCCTTCTAGGAATCTCTGGTTATCCCTTAGAAGTTGACCATAGAGTCACACTGGTTGATCTAAAGATTCCTAGAAAGAACACATCGCTTGATGCAATTCTATGTGGCTCCGCGGCTGTGGAACTCCTTGCCAAGGGAGATTAGGGGAGCCCCCTCACTCATGTCTTTTAGGAAGCAGCTGAAGACCTGGATGTGGGACCAAGCTTTTGGCCCATCCTAAGATACGGTTGATATAATCTGATGTATTCGCTGGATTAATGTGTAATTGAATACAGACTGGCTCTGACTTTTGGCCCAATGCTACTGGCCCTGTTGTAATGGTCACACAGTGTTTTGCTGTTTTAAATGGGGTATGATATTGGTTTTTAAGTGTGTTTTTACGATCGTTTGTTTTACTATATTTTGTATTATATGTGGCATTAATCTTGCCATTATGTAAGACCGCTCTGGGTCCCCCTGGGGGAGAAGAGCGGTATATAAATCAAATAAATAAATAAATATGTTCAACCTCCAATGGAATGGCCAAGAGATTCCTAGATAGGTGTTATCACAGCTTGAAAATATATATAGACAGATTTTTGTTTGTGGTTTTCCCACATTTGTAGGAGCCCTACACTTCTATCCCCAGCAAATGTGGAGAGCTCACTGTACTTTATCTATTTATTTTATTGCTTGGGATAAAAACTAGAGATAGTGACTGATAAATCTGTATCTTTGAATTTGGAAAGGGATAATTCCTGCTACATTTTCTCAGGTGAAATCTGATACCGTTACAGCCCAAGTCAATTTCTTCACAATAGCAGACTTTAGACTATAACCAGATTTGTTGAGTGATTTCAGCTAATGCAAGAACTGCGGGTTCAGAAGCCCAGTGTATCTAGCTATTCCAGAAGGCCGATGATGATGATGATGATGATGATGATAATACTTTATTTTTCTATCCCGCCTCCATCTCCCTGAGGGGGCTCGGGATGGCTAACATGGGGCCAAGCCCAAAAAACAATACATGAACAAAATTAAAAGCATATATAAGCAACACCAACAAGCAATTAAAATAAAAACAGATTGATAACACAGTAATACAGTATAACACAATAATAGTAAAGTGGAATGGTAAAATAATATGAGTCAAACACCACCACTAATGGATAAAATGTGGGCGGGGGGGGGGGCAGTCAAGAAGGCCAAATCAGACACAGACAGGTAGAAGGAAAAAACAGAGGTTTATTCTCAATGGACAGAGAGGATGTCAGCAGAGAACATCCTTCAAAGTACTGACATGCCACGATTGTGAATACAGAGTATTTTTATTTCATTTGACAGCTATTAAAGAAACCCGTGCCAACTCCCAATTGGTTGAACAATTGTCCTACTAGGATCTGCATCCTGAGTGGCTCAGGTCTCTGTCCGACATCATCACTGGTTGACGCTTTGTGGTGGCAGGAAATTCAATAAAATGTCACTGGAGCATTTGAAATGTCAATCTGTTTAAAGGTCCTCTGCCAAGAGGAGTGTGATCTGAAAGGAATGTAGTGTGATATTAGGTAATGGGTCCACGATGAGCTTAATAGTCTGGCTCTGGTGAACACAACAGTCCAATGTACACAATTGATACTTGGGGATGATGACCATCTCAATAGGTGAAGCTGACTTGAAACATGAGTACTGGATCTTCCCCACAGATAGTTCCGATTTTTATCAATGGGAGCAGGAAATGGACTCAGGGAGTTTTGACATACATTCATTTAGCGATCTCCCTTCCTCCGTGTCTCCCAATTCATTATGAGGGGATTATGGAAGTTGAAGGAATGGGTTTTGGGTGCAACCAGGAAACATTTCAAAGATAATTCATAACAAAGGTGAGGCACAGGCACACACTTGCTGTGTCTGGCAAAGCAGCTGCTTCTTTTCATGCTCTGATACATTTCATTATATAATTCATAATTTGGGGGTTCAATTTCTTGATATCATATTTACAACACAGAACCTATGATTTAAAAATCTGACCAGGATTTTATTTCTCTGGCCCCATATATACTTGAAACCATATTATATGGTCAGTGTAGACTTATTTAATGCAATCCATTTCAAACTGCATTATACGACAGTATCGATGGGACCTTAGTTTCTGTCACGCTGCACTGTTATAACACTATATTCTATTTTAACTGCCGTGGAAACATCCTGTGGAATTCTGGGAGTTGTAGTTTAGTGAGGTCCAAGACTTCCCAGGCTGAAAATTCCCACAATGTTGGGGCCCTGGTGGTGGCGCAATGTGTTAAAGCGCTGAGCTGCTGAACCTGCAGACCAAAAGATCCCAGGTTCAAATCCCAGGAGCGGAATGAGCGCCCGCTGTTGGCCCCAGCTCCTGCCAACGTATAGTTCAAAAACATGCAAATATGAGTAGATAAATAGGTACCGCTCTGGCGGGAGGGTAACGGCGCTCCATGCAGTCATGCTGGCCACATGACCTTGGAGGTGTCTAAGGACAATGCTGGCTCTTCGGCTTGGAAATGGAGATGAGCGCCAACCCCCAGAATCGGTCACGACTGGACTTAGCGTCAGGGGAAAACCTTTACCTTTTAAAACACAATGTTGCCAAAGCGGTTAAATGGAATGTAGCACCATAACAGTGTAGTACAATAAGGTCCTCAAGTCCACTGAAGTAATCTGGGATTTATATTATATTTTAGTTTCCAATAAAAGAAGTATTCTTGTGTAAATAAAATGAGGAGAAGGTGCAATTGTGGTTATGTTGCCTTGAATCAAGGCAAAACACTGTTGAAGTAAACAACAGTTGGAAGTTTTGTCAAAATCTGCAGGCCACTAATCAATGAACTTTTGAGTGAAATATTATCCAGCAATTTTGGCAAAACAGCTTCTTGACTCTCATTAGTGGCACTAAGAGAGCTTGTTAATTGGACTGTTTGGCTTTCGCGGACTCTTAATGCAGTGGCTAATTGGAGTGTCTAGAGGCTTCTATATATTTTTACTTGGAATTCAGGTGCTCATATGGAACAAAGACCTCTCAAACCAAGGCAATCATGTCTCAGCAAGCCCATTGACTAACAATGCCTTTCCTCTGAGGAGGCTCATAAAATAGTCTTGTTTTCTTTGGCTTTCTCTATTTGCATTTCCTAGGAACGGATGCTTTTCAAGGGCAAGTAATTTGCCTGATAGATTTTCCTGCTGGACTTTTTGTATTTCCAGTTAAAAGAGCTACTAGAAAATGCTGATGTGATGTAGTGGATTCAGGTGAACTTGGGCAACTCAGGGCCCATCTACACAGGCTTGAAAACCTGAGGGAAACTGGGATAAAAGGGGGGTGGCAGCTACAAAACGCACACCCATAATGCATGTTTAATCATGGGATGGCATGAAAAACACATGATAAAAAGGTTCGCATAAAATTCAATAGGCAAAAAATGTGCTGCTATGGAGCACTGTATATCCTAGAGTTCTAAAAAAAAGGAGTAGTAATCTGTAACCTCTTTCTGCTATTCAGAAAACCCTAAAAACAAATGAACACTGTTTGCTTGCAAAAGAAAAAAGAAGCAATGCCTGCTTTGTCATGACTTGACTTTTCACTGTACTTAGTTTGATAAATAACTAATCTTATAGCACTTAATAGATTGACTGATTTTTCTGAGAAAGTAAAATGTATGTAAATCAAAGATCCCAGAGCCATAAAATGCAAGTACAGGTGTCCCTTCACCTATTTGTGGGTTTTCTCTTTGACCAGGGCCCTGTGTCCCTAACCCCAGCTAATATGAAGGGCTGAGTGTAGTTCAATGTATGGAAATGTCATGTAAAGCCTAAATATGTACAAGATAATCACTGTGACAATTTACAGTAGCAATAACTGGTGATAACATAATCAGTTTAGCCTTTCTGTAGTGTGGCTGCATCCCTTGTCTGATTCAAAACTGAACAAAAGGATCAACCCTCTCTGATAAGTTCAAATAAAATAGTTTCAGATTGGAGCCTCCTTTTGAAGGAACAGTGTAATATGCCTACCCCACTGAAAAATTATAATACTCTTTTCAGTGTTAATTAAAAATGTGCAAAGCAGAATGTGACATTTAAAAAGATTAAATGATGATTAAAACACTAACAAGAATATAACAGCTAAAGCAATGTGAAATAAGAAAGCAGCAACATCAATAGAAGTAATAAAATGCTAGATAATACAGCAAGTCATAGTAATGTAATGTAGGTAATGTCCCAAATAATCCTCTGCCATCCCACATACTCAACTACTAGAATGTCCCATTTTTTCTGACTTTCTTCCTTTGTGGTTGGCATACCTCACTTCTTTCTAAAGAAGTGGTCTACAACTGAGGCCCTTTCTACACTGCCATATAATACAGTTTAAAACTGCATTATATGGTCAGTGTAAACTCAAATAATGCAGTTTAACTTTCTTGAACTGCATTTGTTCCGTCTCCCAGGAGTTTGATTTTACAAATTGCTCATAGTTGTAGGAACAGCACCTGTTTGCATTTCTTCCAGGGCTGTTGCAGATTCTGCAGCACTCTGGTAGTCAACCATTAGCAGAGTTTATAGCCAGTTTGCAGAGCCTTACTGCTATAGGTTTGCAAATGTATCTTTTTGTTCTGGAGATTGCCCCTTTTCCTGGGAAAAGAAGGCTCCATTTTGAGAAGCCTCTTGCCTTCTAGGCTGAAGAAGAAAGAACTTAGATGTGCTTGTGTGGCCAAGCCAGGCCAACTCTGACAAAGCCATCGTAAGTACTGACTTGCCTTTAAAACCAGTGCCGAGCATAGATAGGGAAAGACCTGTTCTTTCTAAAAACAGTAGCTTAGCACTGGGGCAGAGAATATCTCAGGATTTCTCTGCCACTGGAGGAAATTCTACCTACTTTGCCTCAAAAACT